>NC_138768.1:470248086-470781880 GCF_965119305.1 Pelophylax lessonae | reverse complement strand
CCATCATGCAGCCTGTGTCTCCTTCTCCCCCCCATCATGCAGCCTGTGTCTCCTTCTCCCCCCCCATCATGCAGCCTGTGTCTCCTTCTCCCCCCCCCATCATGCAGCCTGTGTCTCCTTCTCCCCCCCCCATCATGCAGCCTGTGTCTCCTTCTCCCCCCCATCATCCAGCCTGTGTCTCCTTCTCCCCCCCATCATCCAGCCTGTGTCTCCTTCTCCCCCCCATCATCCAGCCTGTGTCTCCCCCCCCCCCCATCATCCAGCCTGTGTCTCCCCCCCCCATCATCCAGCCTGTTTATCCCCCCCCCCCATCATAAACAAGCAAAAAATTTGGGGGAGCATACCCATGTATTTCTAAAGCTGCTGCAGCTATGAACCAATCCAGCCTGTGTCTCCTCCCCCCCCCCCCCCATCATCCAGCCTGTGTCTCCCCCCCCCCATCATCCAGCCTGTGTCTCCCCCCCCCCATCATCCAGCCTGTGTCTCCCCCCCCCCATCATCCAGCCTGTGTCTCCCCCCATCATCCAGCCTGTGACTCCCCCTCCCACCCCCCATCATCTAGCCTGTGTCTCCTTCTCCCACCCCCCATCATCCAGCCTGTGTCTCCCCCCCCCCCCCCATCAGCCAGCCTGTGTCTCCTCCCCCCCCCATCATCCAGCCTCTGTCTCCTCCCACCCCCATCATCCAGCCTGTGTCTCCTTCCCCCACCCCCCCCCCATCATCCAGCCTGTGTCTCCTCCCCCCCACCCATCATCCAGCCTGTGTCTCCTTTTCCCACCCCACCCCATAATCCAGCCTGTGTCTCCTTCTCCCCCCATCATCCAGCCTGTGTCTCCTTCTCCCCCCATCATCCAGCCTGTGTCTCCTTCCCCCCCCCCATTATCCAGCCTGTGTCTCCCCCCCCCATCATCCAGCCTGTGTCTCCTTCTCCCCCCCCCCCCCATCATCCAGCCTGTGACCCCCCCCCCATCATCCAGCCTGTGTCTCCTTCTACCCCCATCATCCAGCCTGTGTCTCCTTCTCCCCCCCATCATGCAGCCTGTGTCTCCTTCTCCCCCCCATCATGCAGCCTGTGTCTCCTTCTCCCCCCCATCATGCAGCCTGTGTCTCCTTCTCCCCCCCATCATGCAGCCTGTGTCTCCTTCTCCCCCCCCATCATGCAGCCTGTGTCTCCTTCTCCCCTTCCCCCCCATCATCCAGCCTGTGTCTCCTTCTCCCACCCTCCATCATCCAGCCTGTGTATCCTTCTCCCACCCCCCCCATCATCCAGCCTGTGTCTCCTTCTCCCACCCCCCATCATCCAGCCTGTGTCTCCTCCCCCCCCCCCCCCCCCCATCATCCAGCCTGTGTCTCCCCCCCCCCCCATCATCCAGCCTGTTTATCCCCCCCCCCCCATCATAAACAAGCAAAAAATTTGGGGGAGCATACCCATGTATTTCTAAAGCTGCTGCAGCTATGAACCAAAAGACATTTATATTAAAAAAGAATAGCGCGCAAATGCAAAGGAAATTACTACCAAATCTGAAGACAATGCATAAATAAAAATGGGGGTTTGGTCCCACCATATGGCCATATCGTGCTCAAGCCCACTACTAGGGTTAGAAAGGCTGGATTAATCTCTTTTTTATGGATAGTGTAGGACCCACTGATAATGGGGTACTTTGACGCAGTAGTGGGCTTGAGCACGATATGGCCATATGGTGGGACCAAACCCCCATTTTTATTTATGGATTGTCTTCAGATTTGGTAGTAATTTCCTTAGCATTTGCGCGCTATTCTTTTTTAATATACATGTCTTTTGGTTCATAGCTGCAGCAGCTTTAGAAATACATGGGTATGCTCCCCCAAAAATGTTTTGCCTGTTTATTATGTATTCGGTCTGACCAGACTATCGAGGTTGAGCAGCCCTCCCCACCCCCCACACACACACCTGTACTCAATCAGTGTCCACCATCAAGTGGATATAGGAGGAGTCCCCTGTAGTGCATTTGCACATCCTTCCCAGCAAGGAGTATTATCTCCAAGGGTTAGAAAGGCTGGATTCATCTCTTTTTAATGGATAGTGTAGGACCCACTGATAATGGGGTACTTTGACGCAGTGGTGGGCTTGAGCACGATATGGCCATATGGTGGGACCAAACCCCCATTTTTATTTATGGATTGTCTTCAGATTTGGTAGTAATTTCTTTTGCATTTGCGCGCTATTCTTTTTTAATATCCCCCCCATCATCCAGCCTGTGTCTCCTCCCCCACCCTCTATCATCCAGCCTGTGTCTCCTTCTCCCACCCCCCATCATCCAGGCCTGTGTCTCCTTCTCCCACCCCCATGATCCAGCCTGTGTCTCCTCCCCACCCCCCCATCATCCAGCCTGTGTCTATTTCACCTTCTCCCCCCCCCCCCCCCATCATCTAGCCTGTGTCTATTTCTCCCCCCATCATCCAGCCTGTGGTCTCCTTCTTTCCCCACCCCCCATTATCCAGCCTGTGGTCTTCCTCCCCCATCATCCAGCCTGTGTCCCACTGTCATCCAGATCCAGACGATTTCTCAGCATGTATGGGGTAATTCACTTAAGTTGTGTTCAGGAGAGACGGCTCTATAATTTTCATCGACCTCCCATACAATGTTCTGCACAGACAACCCCCACCCCTCCTCTCCAAGCACAGAATTAGGCCCCTCCCACTTCTGCCAGCTCCGCTCTATCGCCTCCTCCCTCTTTCCCTCACTATATAGCTTAGCAGAGCAGTTCTATAATATTCCTCCACTGCTCAGGGACATTGTTGAGGTGATACCAGCTTTTTGTGATGGGGCCACACCGGAAGTGACGCCGTCAAGAATTTTCATGGGTTGAGGAAAACTTTAGAAAACCATCAGACGCACATAGTGAATGAGTTGGCGGGGCTAAGGCTAAGTTATGGCCGCCATCTTTAAGTAGGTGCAGCCCAGTGAGCCTGATCAAAAAAAGTATGGGGTAAGTTTGAGTCACTAAGTAGACGTCTATAGGTGGGGGGGCAGATAAGTTACACTGGGGGGGCATGTGCAGGAAGATATGGGGGTGGGGAGAGGAGTTTATTACCCAGATGCCAAGTTTATGATCTAAAGAGACCTTCACAATGTGTGTGGGAATAGATTACCGTACACGTTTCCTAATGTTACACTTATTCATCTTCACTTTTATTACAATTCCACATTAAAACCTAAATGTTTTTACTGTTTTCTTCTTCTGTGGGAAACCGTGTCTGTCTCACTTACCTACAACCAATCAATAACTTTCTAGTCACATGGGTAGATTCATCCAATAGATGAAATCCACATAGTAGGAGGTGTGGTTAGTGAAATAAGATGTTACCTGCGGAGAATTGTGTAATGTTCTTCTTCCCAACAAAGTCCTCCAAGACCACCAAACAGTCCAGGATTTAGGGATGTCCAAGTTGTGTGAGTTGTTTTTTCTAAATCCCTTAGGCACAGCTGGGTAATCCCTAAATGCTGGACAGGTTGGTGGTCCCTAAAGGGCTGTGTTGGGGATCAGTGATGGAGTGAACAAGTCCAAAGGTTGTGGGAACAGCACAGTTGTGTATTTTTAAATGTCATACAAGTAAGGTAGAATATCCAAAAAATGGTCCAATGGCTATTCGTTTTCCTGCACAGATGTTCACAGACCACACCGGGTTCAAGGTGAGAGTTCACTAGGAGTCCAGGACACATGGAAGAATATTGGAGTCCTTTAAAGGCCACATTAGTACCCAGGAGCTAAACCACAATGCAAATGTATATTATGAAACCGCATGACCGAAACAAAATCAACAATGTTGCTGTCTTTTTTTTTTTTCTTATCTTAACCACTTTAATACCGGGCACTCTCACCCCCTTCCTCCCCCCCCCAATACCGGGCACATTCATCCCTTTCCTGCCCTCCCCAATACCAGGCACTTTCACTCCCTTCCTGCCCTCCCCCCCCCAATACCGGCACTTTCACCCCCTTCCTGCCCCACCAATACCGGCACTTTCACTCCCTTCCTGCCCACCCCAATACCGGGCACTTTCACCCCCTTTAGAAATGTGGATATGTGAATGCAGCGCTGCTTAAAAATATGAATAAATAACAATGTGTAAAAAACTGATGATCATATACTCATAATTATCATAAAATTAAACAAACATATATTTCTAAAATCAATAGGATAAATAAATATATTTTGTGCTTGAAATAAAGTCCATTAATAAATCCTTCTGGAGTGGTGTGTCCTTCACCAATAATTATAAAGTGCTTGAGTGCTTGATCTGTGCTTTACATGGGGTTTCCCCCTTCAGATGTCTACTTACCACTAAGTAGATATCAGCAGGCATGAATGATTAGACTTTACACTCCGCATCTCCAATAAGGGAAGGAAAGAATATTGCTGGAAGATCAAGGTTCATTCCCCGTGTCCTCAAGGAAAAAGACTAATCATAGTGAAGTTCGTTTAAACATCACATTTATTGGATATACAACGGGGGTTTATACTCACAAACATCACACAGTTACATGCAGGGAATAAAAACAGAGCGGCTCGGTGGTGTGCTGATCCCGCAGCATGCAATCCTCCGGCCGGAGATCACGTGGTACTCGCTCTACCTATCTCGTTGAGACTTAGGAGAAATTGTCAATCTGAAAACGATTATTTGCAGCAATCTAATATGTTACTGCAAAGATTTAAAAATAAAGGATATAAAACCACAAATCTTAATCAGATTCAACAAAAAGTCATAAATATGGACAGAAAAGAATTACTTAAACCCAGAAATAAAGTAAAGAAAACCCATCAAATCGCCTTTTGTACAGATTTTAACCAGCAGTACAAGCAATTAGAGAACATTTTTAAAACTCACTGGCCCATTTTAATGAGAGATTCCACTTTTAAGAATATTTTACCAACAAAACCACGATTCATTTACAGAAGACCACCTATCCTTAAAGACAAAATTGCTAAAAACATACCGGACCCTCCGAAAAAAACGGTGACGTTCCTAGATCAAAAAGGATTCTACAGGTGCGGAGATTGTGTCATATGCCGCACATGTAGAAAAAATAACAAATCCAAAAAAGAAACGCACTTTAAATCAAATGTTACTAAACGACAATATAAAATAGAAAAGTTTATAACCTGCAGGACCACTCATGTAACCTATCTTTTGGAATGTGAATGTGGACTCCAGTATATAGGACGGACTACCAGGGAACTCAGGATCAGACTTAGAGAACACGTTGCCAACATCAAAAAAGGCTTTAAAAAGCATAGTCTGTCCAACCATTTCAGAAATGTACATAATAAAGATCCGAGTAAATTGAAATTTTGTGCAATAGATACGGTAGAAAAACATTGGAGAGGCACTAACATGAAAAGAGCCATCTCACAAAATGAAACATGGTGGATTCATAAACTAGACAGTATGACACCTAAAGGTTTGAATGTTGACCTAGATATAAATTGTTTTATTAATGATTTTTAATAATTTTAACATATTTAATAATTTTAAGGATTTTTAAAATAAATTTTATAGTTATATAAATTGTTTGCATAAATCTGTATTTATAATATATTTACTTATGATATTTAATTTTTTTCCCAGCCTTGTAAACTGAACATTCATGTGTAATTAAGAATGATACTTTATTCCAACTATATACATGGAATCGCTCATAACCAATCGCAAGATGTATGGGCTAGAATCAACCTTTATTGCCAAAAAATACAGGTCTCACCAGGAGAGGGCAATAAGGAGTAACCTGTATTGTTTTTTAAACAAAATCAGTTAATATTAAATAAAGATAACCCTTATTTTAAATTATCTCTATCAGCATTCACATAAGAAAGCATGCACTCCGATGTTTCCAATTAATTGAGAGTAGTAGCAACATATACAATACAAAGTATTGGTTTACGGACTAAAAAAGCAAGTAGGAGTGGCAATGCAACATACTTAAACCGAGTGGTACGCCTCTAATGTCAGCTACAGATGAAGCTGTGTGTCACAGCGAAACGCGTCTAGCGATAGGTAGAGCGAGTACCACGTGATCTCCGGCCGGAGGATTGCATGCTGCGGGATCAGCACACCACCGAGCCGCTCTGTTTTTATTCCCTGCATGTAACTGTGTGATGTTTGTGAGTATAAACCCCCGTTGTATATCCAATAAATGTGATGTTTAAACGAACTTCACTATGATTAGTCTTTTTCCTTGAGGACACGGGGAATGAACCTTGATCTTCCAGCAATATTCTTTCCTTCCCTTATTGGAGATGCGGAGTGTAAAGTCTAATCATTCATGCCTGCTGATATCTACTTAGTGTCTTTTTCCTTGAGGACACGGGGAATGAACCTTGATCTTCCAGCAATATTCTTTCCTTCCCTTATTGGAGATGCGGAGTGTAAAGTCTAATCATTCATGCCTGCTGATATCTACTTAGTGGTAAGTAGACATCTGAAGGGGGAAACCCCATGTAAAGCACAGATCAAGCACTCAAGCACTTTATAATTATTGGTGAAGGACACACCACTCCAGAAGGATTTATTAATGGACTTTATTTCAAGCACAAAATATATTTATTTATCCTATTGATTTTAGAAATATATGTTTGTTTAATTTTATGATAATTATGAGTATATGATCATCAGTTTTTTACACATTGTTATTTATTCATATTTTTAAGCAGCGCTGCATTCACATATCCACATTTCTAAAGAGCACTTGCACTTTTTTTGCAGCTAGCAGCTTTACTAAAAACACTTAATTTATTTATTTATTTTTAGCACCGAGTGAGCACTCTTTCACTAAAATCCATAAGCGCAGGGTCCCTCAGTTCACTTTCACCCCCTTCCTGCCCACCCCAATACCGGCACTTTCACCCCCTTCCTGCCCACCCCAACACCGGCACTTTCACCCCCTCCATGCCCCCCCAATACTGGGCACTTTCACCCCTTTCCTGGCCCCCCCAATACCGGGCACTGTCACCCCCTCCATGCCCCCCCCAATACCGGGCACTTTTACCCCTGTCCTGCCCAGACTAATTTTTAGCTTTCAGCGCTGTCACGCTTTGAATGATAATATGTAATGCTACACTGTACCCAATCAAAAGTGTAATCATTTTTTTTTTCACACAGATAGAGCTTTCTTTTCGTGGTATTTTTTTAAAAAACTTTTTTTTTTTGCGACATAAGTGAAACTTTTGAAGACAATAACACTTTTTTTAGTTTCTATTATAACATTTTGGAAATAATTTTTTTTTTCTTCATACATTTGGGCCAAAATGTATACTGCTACACATATTTGGTAAAATATTATTTGGTTTGTGTGAAAGTTAAGCCCCGTACACACGCAAGGATTATCGGCCGACCGATCGTCCGTCTTTTGTCCAGAGTTGTGTTTTGTTGGTTGGAATGTGCCTAGACTGCACACAAATTTTCTCAGCCAACAAAATTCTACTTCAGAAGTGATGTCATGTGTTGGTTTGCTTTCTTTGTGTTTTTTCTTCTCTGAGCATGCCCAGACTTGCTCATTAGATTTTTCCCTGTCGAAATCTGTACTGAATGCACGAAAATCGGACCTGTTTTGACGGCAGACAAAAATTTTATAGCCTGCACACCAGATTTTTTTCGGCCGAAAAGTCAGAAGCATCATACTAACAAGCCGAAAATCGGCAGATCGGTCGTCGGACGAAAATTCCCTGCCAATTTTCGACGCGTGTGTACGGGGCTTTAGTCTACAAGCTATGGTGCCAATCATTGAAAACTTATCACACCTGATATACTGACGGTCTATCCAATTTCTTGGGGCCCTGAAATCCCAGGAAAGTACAAATAACCCCCAAATGATCCTTTTTTGGAAAGTAGACATTTCAAATGTATTTAGTAACAGGTGTGGTGAGTTTTTTTTGCAGTAGTCCTTTTTTTCCCACAATTCTTTGTAAAAACATTTCTCACACACTTTATAGGCATACTTGCATATACACCCCAAAATACATTCTGGTACTCCTCCCCGAGTATGGTGATACCGCATGTGTGAGACTTCTACACAGTCTGGTCACATACAGAGGTCCAACATCCACTAGGTGTTCTAGGAGCATAAATTACACAAACAATTTCATTGCAACCGATCACATTTTTGAAGGCCCTGCTGCACCAGGACAGCGGAATTACCCACAAAATGACCCCATTCTGGAAAGCAAACACCCTGATGTAAATTCTACAAAGCATAATGAGTCTTTTAAACTTTTTTTTTATGCACAAGTTTTTGGAAAATGTGGAAAGAAAATGAAAACATATTTTTTTTTTCACACATAGTTGTCAATTTATAAGATATTTCTAACACATAGCATGTACATAGCAAAAAATTACACCCCAAAATACATTCTGCTACTTCTGAGTATGGCGATACCACATGTGTGAGACTTTTACACAGCCTGACCACATACAGATGCCCAACATCCTCTAGGCGTTCCAAGAGCATAAATTACACATCTAATTTCTTACCTATCACTTTTTTGAAGGCCCTGGAGCACCAGGACAATGGAAACACCCACAAATTGACCCCATTTTGAAAAGCAAACACCCCAACGTATATTTTATAAGGCATGGGCTGCAGAAAGGTACTCTAATATAGGTACCCGGGTACTCTAAGGCAGTGGTCCTCAACTCCGGTCATCGGGGCCCACTAACAGGCCAGATTTTTAAGTATTACCTTGGGGAGATGCAGACTAGAATACTGCAATCGCTGAGCAGCAAATGAGATCACCTGTGATGTAGTTTATTTATCTTGCAAACCTGGCCTGTTAGTGGGCCCTGAGGAACGGAGTTGAGGACCACTGCTCTAAGGGGCTGTAGACAGGTACTTGGGTACTCTGGGCTGGAGACAGGTACTCGGGTACTCTGATGGGCTGGTGACATGTACTCGGGTATTCTGATGGGCTGGAGACAGATACTTGGGTACTCTGGTGGGCTTCAGATAGGTACTCTGGGCTGGAGACAGGTACTCTGATGGTCTGCAGATAAGTACTCTGGGCTGGTGACAGGTACTCGGGTACTCTGATGGGCTGGTGACATGTACTCGGGTATTCTGATGGGCTGGAGACAGATACTTGGGTACTCTGGTGGGCTTCAGATAGGTACTTAGGTACTCTGGGCTGGAGACAGGTACTCTGATGGTCTGCAGATAAGTACTCTGGGCTGGTGACAGGTACTCTGATGGCCTGGTGACAGGTACTCGGGTACTCTGATGGGCTGGTGACCGGTACTTGGGTACTCTGATGGGCTGGTGACGGGTACTCGGGTACTCTGATGGGCTGGTGTCAGATACTTGGGTACTCTGATGGGCTGGCGATGGGTCCTCTTTATTACTGGGGGTAATCGGTGTGTTTTACTTTGTAATGTGGGCGGTAACTAGCTGTTACTGCAATCTTCTTCTCACACTGGGTCGGTGTGTGAGGAGGTGAACCTGGTAACGGCTAGTTACCACGGCTTGTTTACATTCTGTGACAGCCGCTCACATGGTAAAGAGCTGTTTTTATTGGCTCTTTATACTGATCGGGGATGGACTGTGTCCCGAGAGACACGCCTCATCCCCCTATCGTTGTGATGCATGCCGAGAATGGGTGGAGGTCACATGACGCCCGCCCGGAGGGAGAGTGTTCCTGCCGGCGTCATTTTACAATGCGGCAGTAGGGAACTGGTTAAAAACAGTGACAAGCAGATGTGTGTTGTATCCAATCACAGCGGCATATGTTCCCCCTTCCACTTTACAAAGTGTCAGATGAAATAAGCCGGTATCCTTTATTTTTCACAACGGTTCGGCTAACATGTCCTTATCAAGGTGTCCATAAAGAACACAAACCACTACAGCCAACTGAAAACAAACCACCATAGACCTTGCAAAGTGGCCACCCAGCCTATAAACAGTGAGCAATTGCAAAAGGAGTTTTTTTTTCTTAATATTTAAAAAATATTTTATCTGTAAAGCATATGGTTGACTTGGAAAAAGTTAATACTTGGGTAGTAGGTGGTACCATTTGCCGCCACAACAGGGGTAAACCCAAGTTTTCCACACAGAAGGTCTACAGACAGCCGGGAGTTTCTACAGCTCTGATGAAGATTGGGTATGAGTGAATTGTCACAGAGTACTGACCACACAATTGTAAGGTCAAAGGGCATTTGTGGGGAATTTTAAAGATGGAGCTCACAAAAATGGCGCCTAATACTGGCACAGTCTTAGTGTGCGCCAATTTTATAACATTAGGTCATGACAGAAGTAGGGAGTTTGCACTATTTGTGCTGGTTCCCAACTTCCATGTTCCTCTGGTGATATTTGCAACATTGCTTCCCGTTTATTAAAGTCTAAAATTGCTCTAATAATCTCCACCAAACTGGGGGTGTCGGAGTCTCCATTTCAGAAGCCAATTGTGATGTATAAAACAGATGCAATGGATGTTATACAGTAAATCTTATAACAGCCATTCCACCTTTTCTCACTACCCCAAGACTCACGACTGGGACTCCCTGTAAAAATCACCCTGTATTGGCGTTAGAAACAAATCAGACCAGTACCCATGAACTAAACCATTCTAGGTATAAAATTATACTGAGAGAATATAAAGAGAAAAACTAAAATCTTAACATTAACAATGTTTTAGTGTTTCTGTGACTTTTATTAAAAAACAATGACATGAAGATGGGTGATGTATATAATCACAGTGCCGTATATCCTCCCTCAACCTTCCACAGGTCTATATATTGCCCACTCTGTTTTCTCCAGTGCCCTTCACTTTCCACATTGCTGCAAATCCCCCCCCCCCCCCCATATGTGCGGTACCCCGCTTTCCACACTGCTACAGCTTTACAAAGGTGGGTGCAACTAAATCTCCCTACCTGGCCCAGCAGTCCAGTCATCATGAGCCACAAGGCCTGCAGCAGGTCTATGTGTGTAACGTGCTCAGATCTCAGTGAGTGCCGTCTTGTGCTCCACAAAAGATAAAATCATTCCCTTTATTTGCTGGAAAACTTGCAATCAATAAAGTTTAATTAGCAGTATAGGAACTAGGAATTCCTATCCCTATAAAGGACCATTGTTAGCAGGAGGTATAAAGGTCCTTTAAGTGGATAGGAACTAGAGTTCTCACTGTGAGCTGGCTAGTTCCTATCCTTTAACAGGACCCGACCACTATGGAGAAAAAGGTTCTTTCGCAGGATAGGAACTAGCTCTCTCACTGTGAACCGTCTAGTTCCTATCCCTATAAAGGACCATTGTTAGCTGGAGGTATAAAGTTCCTCTGAGTGGATAGGAACTAGCTCTCTCAATGTGAACCGTCTAGTTCCTATCCCTGTAAAGGACCATTGTTAGCTGGAGGTATAAAGGTCCTCTGAGTGGATAGGAACTAGCTCTCTCACTGTGAACTGTCTAGTTCCTATCCCTGTAAAGGACCATCCTTAGCTGGAGGTATAAAGGTCCTCTGAGTGGATAGGAACTAGAGTTCTCACTGTGAGCTGGCTAGTTCCTATCACTGTAAAGGACCATTGTTAGCTGGAGGTATAAAGGTCCTCTGAGTGGATAGGAACTAGCTCCCTCACTGTGAACCGTCTAGTGCCTATCCCTGTAAAGGACCATTCTTAGCTGGAGGTATAAAGGTCCTCTGAGTGGATAGGAACTAGCTCTCTCACTGTGAACCGTCTAGTTCCAATCCCTGTAAAGGACCATTCTTAGCTGGAGGTATAAAGGTCCTCTGAGTAGATAGGAACTAGCTTTCTCACTGTGAACCGTCTAGTTCCTATCCCTGTAAAGGACCATTCTTAGCTGGAGGTATAAAGGTCCTCTGAGTGGATAGGAACTAGCTCTCTCACTGTGAACTGTCTACTTCCTATCCCTGTAAAGGACCATTGTTAGCTGGAGGTATAAAGGTCCTCTGAGTGGATAGGAACTAGCTCTCTCACTGTGAACCGTCTACTTCCTATCCCTGTAAAGGACCATTCTTAGCTGGAGGTATAAAGGTCCTTTCGCAGGATAGGAACTAGCTCTCTCACTGTGAACCGTCTACTTCCTATCCCTGTAAAGGATCATTCTTAGCTGGAGGTATAAAGGTCCTCTGAGTGGATAGGAACTAGATTTCTCACTGTGAGTTGACTAGTTCCTATCCTTTACCAGGACCCGACCACTATGGAGAAAAAGGTCCTTTCGCAGGATAGGAACTAGCTCCCTCACTGTGAAACGTCTAGTTCCTATCCCTGTAACGGACCATTCTTAGCTGGAGGTATAAAGGTCCTCTGAGTGGATAGGAACTAGCTCTCTCACTGTGAACCGTCTAGTTCTAATTCCTGTAAAGGACCATTCTTAGCTGGAGGTATAAAGGTCCTCTGAGTGGATAGGAACTAGCTCTCTCACTGTGAACCGTCTAGTTCCTATCCCTGTAAAGGACCATTCTTAGCTGGAGGTATAAAGGTCCTATGAGTGGATAGGAACTAGCTCCCTCACTGTGAACCGTCTAGTTCCTATCCCTGTAAAGGGCCATTCTTAGCTGGAGGTATAAAGGTCCTCTGAGTGGATAGGAACTAGCTCTCTCACTGTGAACCGTCTAGTTCTAATTCCTGTAAAGGACCATTCTTAGCTGGAGGTATAAAGGTCCTCAGAGTGGATAGGAACTAGCTCTCTCACTGTGAACTGTCTAGTTCCTATCCCTGTAAAGGACCATTGTTAGCTGGAGGTATAAAGGTCCTCCGAGTGGATAGGAACTAGCTCTCTCACTGTGAACCGTCTAGTTCCTATCCCTGTAAAGGACCATTCTTAGCTGGAGGTATAAAGGTCCTCTGAGTGGATAGGAACTAGCTCTCTCACTGTGAACCGTCTAGTTCTAATTCCTGTAAAGGACCATTCTTAGCTGGAGGTATAAAGGTCCTCTGAGTGGATAGGAACTAGCTCTCTCACTGTGAACTGTCTAGTTCCTATCCCTGTAAAGGACCATTGTTAGCTGGAGGTATAAAGGTCCTCCGAGTGGATAGGAACTAGCTCTCTCACTGTGAACCGTCTAGTTCCTATCCCTGTAAAGGACCATTCTTAGCTGGAGGTATAAAGGTCCTCTGAGTGGATAGGAACTAGCTCTCTCACTGTGAACCGTCTAGTTCCTATCCCTGTAAAGGACCATTTTTAGCTGGAGGTATAAAGGTCCTCTGAGTGGATAGGAACTAGCTCTCTCACTGTGAACCGTCTAGTTCCTATCCCTGTAAAGGACCATTCTTAGCTAGAGGTATAAAGGTCCTCTGAGTGGATAGGAACTAGCTCTCTCACTGTGAACTGTCTAGTTCCTATCCCTGTAAAGGACCATTGTTAGCTGGAGGTATAAAGGTCCTCCGAGTGGATAGGAACTAGCTCTCTCACTGTGAACCGTCTAGTTCCTATCCCTGTAAAGGACCATTCTTAGCTGGAGGTATAAAGGTCCTCTGAGTGGATAGGAACTAGCTCTCTCACTGTGAACCATCTAGTTCCTATCCCTGTAAAGGACCATTCTTAGCTGGGGGTATAAAGGTCCTCTGAGTAGATAGGAACTAGCTCTCTCACTGTGAACAGTCTAGTTCCTATCCCTGTAAAGGACCATTCTTAGCTGGAGGTATAAAGGTCCTCTGAGTGGATAGGAACTAGCTTTCTCACTGTGAACCTTCTAGTTCCTATCCCTGTAAAGGACCATTCTTAGCTGGAGGTATAAAGGTCCTCTGAGTGGATAGGAACTAGCTCCCTCACTGTGAACCGTCTAGTTCCTATCCCTGTAAAGGACCATTCTTAGCGGGAGGTATAAAGGTCCTCTGAGTGGATAGGAACTAGCTCCCTCACTGTGAACCATCTAGTTCCTATCCCTGTAAAGGACCATTCTTAGCTGGGGATATAAAGGTCCTCTGAGTAGATAGGAACTAGCTCTCTCACTGTGAACAGTCTAGTTCCTATCCCTGTAAAGGACCGTTCTTAGCTGGAGGTATAAAGGTCCTCTGAGTGGATAGGAACTAGAGTTCTCACTGTGAGTTGGCTAGTTCCTATCCTTTAACAGGACCCGACCACTATGGAGAAAAAGGTCCTTTCGCAGGATAGGAACTAGCTCTCTCACTGTGAACCGTCTAGTTCCAATCCCTATACAGGACCTGGCCACTAGGGGGCCAAAAGGTCGTTTAGCTGGGTAGGAACTAGCTCTCTCAATGTGAGTTGGATAGTTCCTATCCTTATACAGGACCTGACCACTAGGGGGCTAAAAGGTCCTTTAGCTGGATAGGAAATAGCTCACTCACACTGAGCCAGCTATATCCTACCCTGAGAAAGGACAGGGTCCTTCTACTGGCCAGGAACCTCTCAAGTTTCAGTGATGAAGTAGATGAAAAACAAATAAAGGAGATCTAGTGCTCTCTGTGTTGATTAAGGGGCTATTTATTGATAAATATAAGTATTCCACTTACATAGACAGGCACTTCAGCCGTGCCAGCTCACAAACGCCTTCAAACCACTTCCTGGTACCTCCGGACCGGCGTAATGACGTGCAGGCTCCTCCCCCGTATGCGTTGCATCATCGACTTCGTCAGCGGGGTGGAGCCTAGCGTCACTGGCGGTCCTATATAGTTCAATTGCGGCCATCGTCCCGCCCCACTCCTGGCGTGGAGACCGCGCCGTCATGCGCCATGTTAGTATATTGCCAGCACTCGCTATTAGCAAATCTGGCTTGTCTCAGGCAGTCTATACATTAAGAAACCGATCGGTCCTTCTAATAGCGGTGCCTAATCACTAACTTTAAATTGGAAAACATTTTCCTGAGGAGCCTGCTCGTATCACGCCCCCCGGTGGTCCAATGGAAGTACTACATATATATATGGCAAGGCTAATTCACATATTGCTGCAAATGCCAATAACATTAATGCTGGATATATTATATAAAATACATGCATAACCTTTAATAAAAATGGGTAAATCTAAAATATACCTCAATAAATACCACATATTTAAAATTAACACATATTGAAATTGACACCTTTAAATGTAAATCTCAAATAAAGAGGCAGTGTGAACAACTTTATTTGTTTTTCATCTACTTCATCCCTGAAACTTGAGAGATTGGCTGGAGGTGAAGGCAGAGGTGATCACCAGGCGATTGTGGATACTGCTTTATGTGCCTGTCTTGACTCATTTGAGTCTCCATTTGAGGTGAGCTGCTAATCTCACTATCTGTCACTGGAGCACTGGGATTGAAGCATGCAGCACATTTTGCACAGATGAAGATTTGTTTATTCATGTATCACTGAGATTGCACTGTGTATTGGGACTTTTTGTCACATATATTATTTAAGTCACTGCATATTTACTGGGACATTTATTAAGTTTGTTTGGTTGATTCATATTGATTTATGACTATCACAATATTATTTGTCACATAAATTCAAGCAATATTGTTTAGTTTTTTACTCACTTAGCGCAGCAATATTATTTTATTGATTACTGTGGGTGTTTTGTGTCTGGCACTGATTGCGTGCAGCTTTGTGTTTATCACTTTATTTGAGGATTGCGCTGATTATTTTCACTTTATTGATATGTCTGTATATCACCCGCTATCACCATCGCCAGCCCATCAGAGTACCCAAGTATCTGACACCAGCCCATCAGAGTACCCGAGTACCCGTCACCAGCCCATCAGAGTACCCAAGTACCGGTCACCAGCCCATCAGAGTACCCGAGTACCTGTCACCAGGGTTATTTATTTATTTTTTATTTTTTTTCAGGGTTAGGGTGTTACTACTACTTACTACTTAAATACTAAAATACCTAAATACCTACATTATTTTTTCAGGTTTGGGTGTTTTATTATTATTATATTCATATTTTTTAAGGTTAGGGGTTAATTATTATTTATTTATGTTCTATTATTTATAATTTATTTTATTTATTTATGATGATGTTTAGTTATTTGTGTATTTATTTTACATTTATTTGTTCATATATATATATATATATATATATATATATATATATTTTTTTTTTTTTAAATTTTCATTTGAGCAGAAAATTGTGCAAAAACAGAAGAATGCACGCATAAATGCAAGAATGCACACAAAACAAAATGGTGCATTTCCATTCATTTCTATGAGAATAAAAACACACCAAAAAAGCTCCAGACCTTTTTTGAGCTTCGAGCATTTAGCTTCAGGCGATTGGATCAGAGATATGAACCATCTCCATACAGAATAATAGATTTTTTTTCTCCAGCGTTTTGGAGCTTCGAGCTTTAAGCTACGAAAGGCTGAGGGGTGAATTGGGGCCTTAGCAGGGCCAGTGCAAGGATTTTTGCCGCCCTAGGCAAAATAAAAATTGTCACCCCCCCCATATGCTCGGCCCACGATGTGACATCACAAACCCATATGATCTGCCCATATCATGACATCACATATGTCCCACCCCTTTCTCAACAGCAATTCAGCCTCACCAGTGCCCATCAATGCAGCCTCACCAGTGCCCATCAGCTCAGCCTCATAACTGCCCATCAGATCAGCCTCACCAGTACCCATTAATGCAGCCTCACCAGTACCCATAAATGCAGCCTCACTAGTACCCATCAATGCAGCCTGATGTGAGGGTCAGCTTATGATCTCTCACCTCAGCGATGGCAGCTCAGCAGGTCCTTGCACAGCCTCCTGGGGGGGGGGTGATGCTCTTGGTCCTGGGGTCAAGTTGTGGCAGCTGGTGGGCAGTCTTAGCCAGTCAGGTGTGCCCCAACTCCCTGGAGCGACCTACCTCTGCCTGCCTCCAAAACTCCAGGAGTTGTACTTTCCTCTGTACTGCCTCTGTGCTGCTCTCAGTTCTCCCCCCCGTCTGCCCAAACCCTCCTACCGCCAGTCTACACAAGCCTCCCTCCCCCTAGTCTCCACAATCCCCCCCAGTCTGCATAGTCGCCCCTCCCCTAGTCTGTACATACCACCCCCAGTTTGCACAATTTCTCCTCCCCCTAGTCCCCCTCCCCCAGTCTGTACAATCTCCCCCTCCCCCAGTCTGCACAATCCCCTCTGTTTACACAATCCCCCCTCCCCCCAGTTTGTACAACACCCCAGTCTGCACAGCCCCTCTCAGTTTACACAATCTCCCTAGTCTTCACAATCTCCCCCCAAAATGCACAGCCCCCCAGTTTACACAATCCCCCTCCTCCCTAGTCCTCACAATTCCCCCCCCCCCCAGAATGCACAGCTCCCCTCAGTTCACACAATCCCCCTCCTCCCTAGTCCTCACAATTCCCCCCCCCCCAGAATGCAAAGCCCCCCTCAGTTTACAGAATCCCCCTCCTCCCTAGTCTTCACAATCCCCCACCCCAGAATGCACAGCCCCCCTCAGTTTACAGAACCCCCCTCCTCCCTAGTCCTCACAATTCCCCCCCCCCAGAATGCACAGCCCCCATCAGTTTACACAATCCCCCTCCTCCCTAGTCCTCACAATTGCCCCCCTCCCACCCCAGAATGCACAGCCCCCCTCAGTTTACAGAATCCCCCTCCTCACTACTCCTCACAATTCCCCCCCCCCCCAGAATGCACAGCCCCCCTCAGTTTACACAATCCCCCTCCTCCCTAGTCTTCACAATTCCCCCCCCCCCAGAATGCACAGCCCCCCTCAGTTTACACAATCCCCCTCCTCCCTAGTCTTCACAAAAGAGTAGCAGGGGGAGAGAGGAGGTTGTGCAGGGTGTAGATAGTTCACTCACAAATTAGGTTTCCCCCCTGAGGCTGGTCTCCACAGGTAGGCTGAGCACAGATGCACAGTGCCTTTAGGGGGCTGGAGTGTAGATGGGGTTTGGCTAGAAACAAATGGGAGGAGGAGTGTCAGATTAAACATGCAGCCAAGTGTGAGGGAGGAGCAAGAAAGACAGTGGGCGGCGACGGGACGGGCGGCAGACTCCCCGGAAAGCTAGCTTTCTCTGCAATATCTAGCTGGGACAGGAAAAGCGGAAGTGATCGCTTCCGCTGTCTGAGGTACGGTTAAGCAGCCTATTTACAGTCCATCAGAGCTGCCTGGGGGGAATGCATGCCTGCTTCCTGCTGGGCCAGTCCGCCCTTGGCCACCCACACCCGCCAGTGGTCATTACTTGATTTATTCCAGGTGCAGCAGCAGGATGCTGGCGCCCCCTGCTGGATTGCTCCCTAGGCGGGCCCTGGGCCTTAGAGAGTATTTAGCACAACATATTCCTCCAAATCTTCACATTTTTAAACACCGAATTAGAAAGCAATCTGCTATTTAATGCTATTATAATAAAGTAAAGATTTGGAGGATTATGCTGTGCTGGAAATTCTCTTGTTACTTAGTATTTTTCCGACAAAGATGGCTGCATTCCATGCACATCTAGGGGTGAAAGATCTCCCACAACATTTTTTTTCTATGCCCTGTGAGCCAGTATTCTGATCCCCTGCCCTCCCCCTTTTTTAAATATGAAAGACTTATTGCCCAAAATGTAAAAGAGATGTCACACTGGAAGCATTATGCGTAAGAGTAGGAGGTTGGAAATATTAATGTAAACTTGGCAACCATATTTTGTATTTGGTCTGTTTGTTTAGGAATGTGAACATTTTGATGTGCACTTTTTTTTAACCCCTGATGCCACTGATTTGTAGTTAAATAGGGTTTTTTTCTAGGGTCAACATTTTTGAGTTGATTTAAAAAGATTAGGGCTTTGTCCTGTTATAATCAGGTTGAGAGATATGAACAGCAAATATGGTCAGTATAGTGTCCTCTCTGTCCAGTCCTAACTCCCTCTGTTTCCTGTTTGCTTTCCTTTAGCTTAGAGATTACTGTTAGGATGAGTTTGTTGCCAGAAAACTATACTGAGCATTTTAAGGGATCTATTAATTATTTCTGTTTTGCAGAGAGGGGACTGTTTTTGGATCAACGTGAGGTCATTACATATGCAGGACCTCTATGCCCTTTCCCATAATCAGGACTGAGAAATTTTAGAAAATTAGCACAAGCTTGGAAAGATTAAAAAATTGCTAAGTTGAAAGAGTGTCAGCTCTACTTACCTCCCATGATAAAGCGCCCCATGTGCCTCTATGATTCAGGGTCTGGGTCTTATCTGGAATGGCATGGCCTAGGCCAATCAGCAGTGCTGGGACAGGGTCATCTAGAGCCTAAGGCGAACATGCCAAACTGCGCACCCCCCCCCCCCCCCCCCCCCAAGATGTGTAAGCAGTATGTGTTGTAAAAAAATTTCCCCATTGAAAAAACTGACCACTAATCTGCATGCTTAACTCCTAAGCATAAATCCTTCCTCCTCCCAAGGTGAACCCAGGGGTTAGCACTTAGATGAGTCAAACCCCGGTGAGGAGGTCCCTAGTAAAATACAGCTAGTTCTTAGACGTATGCCCTGGGGGATCCTGTGTCACCTGCTCTCATGTAGGTCTATCCTTGGGCATGGATAACTGCAGATCCAGAGTGGGCTGTGTTCCACAGTTTCAGGTACTAGTTCTTTTCTATTTTAATGTGCTTTATACTCCTTTAAACCAGCTTTTGACTTACATTTTTCATCTATGAGCAAGATCAGCAAGGTCAGACACTGATGATGAGAGTGGTGTGACAGTGGCTCCAGGTAATACTATTCCAGAGAGACGCAGGCAGCCTACCGCCCATTTAGTAATCACCCTCTTATTCCTAGCAGCTGCTACAACAATTACCAAGTCCATGAGGCCAAGTCAGGATTTGGGTGTTTGGGCTTGCTTTGCCCATCTTTGGATTTTCTTTCTAAAAGTAACATCTTCCAAGTGGGAAGCTGAATTTCCTATCTTGGTGCCATCTTCAACGGAAACTGATGATTTCAGCCCTCTGGACATGATTAAAGTATTGTCAACCCATCTCTCCTGGCCAGCGAAGTTCATAGTATAGTAATTGAGTTTGAATGAAAACAACAGTCCATCCAGTTCAACCAGTGTAGGTGTATGTGGACGTATTAATTTCCCATAACCCTGAATGTTGTGCTCTTTGAAATGCACGTCCAAGAGTTTTTTTAAAAGTAGCTATATTCCCCGCAGTTACCACCATTTGTGGAAGAGGGTTCCACAATCTTATTGCCCTTACAGTACGTAGTTAAACCGCCTCTCCTCTAATCTCATTGTGTGGCCACATGTCCTCTTATACTCCTTGAGACTAAATCGTTTTTTTCCTATGCTAAGATCACCATGGAGGTATTTGTAAATCGCTATCATGTCCCCTCTCAGACATCTCTTCTCGAGGGAGAATAAATCAAGCGCTTGAAAACGCTCCTCATATTTAAGGCCCTCCAATCCCCTAATCAGTTTAGTTGCCCTTCTCTGGACTCTCTCCAGTTCCAACACATCCTTTCTGAGCATAGGCGACCAGAACTGGACAGAGTACCCCAGATGTGGCTGGACCATGGTTTTATAAAGTGGTAAGATTATAGCTTTAGCTTTGGAATAAATCCCCTTCCTTATGCATGCTAATTTTCTGCCAGCTTTGGCAGCTGCAGCTTGACATTGCATGCTATTGCTTAGTCTATCTTCTACTAAGACTCACAGATCTTTCTCCATTCTTGATTCCCCCAGAGGTTCCCCCCCCCCCCAAAGCATATTTTGCGTTTATGTTTTTAGTCCCCAAGTGCAATACCTTACATTTCTCCACATAAAAACCTAATTTGCCATGTAGTTGCCCACTCTGTTATTTTGTTCAGGTCATTCCGTAAGATTTCTATATCTTGATGAGAAGTTATTACCCTGCCTATTTTTGTGTCCTCCGCAAAAGCTGGGATTGAGCTAATTACCCCGTCCTCAATGTTATTTATGAATAAAGTGAACAAAATTGGTCCCAGGACTGAGCTATGGGGGATCTCACTTACCACTCCAGACCCATTTGAGTACGCGTTATTTATCACCACCCTTTGGACACGCCCCTGTAACCAGTTTTCTATCCAAGAACAAACCTGCCTACCTTAGTTTGTATATTAAGCATTTGTGGGGAACTGTATCGAATGCCTTAGCAAAATCCAGATACACCACATCCACAGGTCTCCCCCTATCTAGCTCACAGCTCACCTCCTCGTAAAATGTTAATAGATTGGTTTGACAAGAACACCTTTTTTAAACCCATGCTGATTACTACTAATGATACTGTTGTGCTTAGAAAATTCTTGAAAAAAAAATATAGTCCCTTATCATCCCTTCCAGTAATTTACATACTATTGATGTCAGGCTGACCGGCCAATAGTTTCCTGGGATATGCCTCTGCCCATTTTCGAATATTGTTATCACATTGGCTTCCTTCCAGTCATATGGTACAGCTCCTGTCAATAGACTATCTGCAAAGATCAGGAACAACCGTCTAGATATAACCATACTGAGTTCTTTGAATACTCGCGGGTGCACGCCATCCAGTCCTGCCTGGTGATTTATTTGTGTTAATGTTATCAAGCCTTTCCTTGATTTCACCCTCTGTTAGCCATAGCGGCAAGTCCTGTGATATACTGCTAACCATACAGTCATGGTCTGTATACCCCTCCTTTTCCTGTGTAAAAATTGAGGAGAAGAAAGTATTTAGTACAGTTGCCTTCTCTATGTCCTTTGTAACCATCCTCCCATCTTTGTTAATTATGTGTGCAACATGCTCTGACCTCGCTTTTTTGCAATTAATATATTTAAAGAATTTCTTAGGGTTCTTTTTACTTTTCTCTGCTATTGGTCTCTTAAAGTCAATTCTAGCCTTCTTGATTTCGTTTTTACATTTCTTATTAGATTCCTTGCATTGGTGGAAAGGCGATAATGTCCCTGTCATGCCTCCAGCATAAGAAAATAATTAATGCTATTGGAACTTGTAATACCAATATCGTCCACAAGATGCCACTGTAACAAATACAATTGTTGGACAGTACTTTATGGTATCTCTTGCTCTCTATTACTGGATATTAGTTCCACCCCTCTCTGAGAAAATCTCCATTTTAGACCTACCTCATGGACATCTGAGGTTGCTGTGGGAAGATTCCTAAACCCTTCTTGGAAGCATCGCTGTTTCACCTGAAATCAATCCTATCTTATCAATCCTATTGACAATCCTATTTGCATATCCATCTGACTTGTAACCTGTTTCATGTGACCACCATTCTTCCACTGGAATAAAGCCTTAAGTTACAAAAGGACTGGGTATTATAGGATTAAAGGTTTAGCTGTATGTTGAGCTGCACACGCCTGGGGCATACGTGTAGTGAGAACAGAACAGTGAAACAGCGGCTATCCAGCAAGTGGGATTTAGGACAGCGACTATACAGAGGCCTGCTACCCTGCCAGCGCAGTCATCTGCATATGCAATACAGCAGTCTCCTGACAGTCAAGCATTCCTGCAAGCAACATGTCACATAGCCAGACATCCTCACTCAAGGCAAGGTCCCAAGTTTCCGGCTCCTCTAGATCTTCCTCCGCAAGCAATGCACTCGCCATAGCACGTGCGAAAGCTGAAGCCGCCAAGGCGCGAGCAGCCTTTGCTGAGCAAGAAATGCAGATTAAACAGGAGAAAGGGAGGTTAAAGTAAGAGGCAGAAGAAGCCCTCTTAAAAACAAAGACTGAGAAGGAAGAAGCCCTCCTAGAAGCAAAGAAGGAAGAAGCCCTCCTAAAAAGAAAGAAAGAAGAAGCCCGTCTAAAAATGCAGAAAGAGGCCGAGGAAGCCCTCCTAGAAGTAGCCCTAGAGAAACTCACTGTAGAGAAGGAAGTAGCAGCAGCCATAGCTGAAGCAGAAGCCTTAGAATTAGCTGTATACCCGAGAAGTGAATGCAGCAGACGCAGCAATATTCTCGATCCAGCAGCTGAAACTCAAAATTCTCTACAACAAACTTCAGATTACATCAATCAACATTTTAAAACAAGCAGTGAAAAAGATGATGTCAAAGAGACAAGCCAAAGACACCCCACGGTACAGCCGCAAGTCAGTGACAAGCCTCAAGCCTGCAAACGGGAGAAATCCGTGCAAAGTGACGTCTCCTACGACAGACTCCCCATAAGTGAGATAATAGAATCACCTTCTAATCACCCTCCAGAACCAACGTCCAAGCCAGAACGGTACATCAGAGGCCAGCTTGGTACCAGCAGAAGGTATGACTACACACAGCCATCTTATCATAACAACACACAGCAGGCTAACCAAGCCACAATAGACTTTGCAAGGTTCTTTGCACGACGCGAGTTAGTCACCAAAGGACTTGAAAAGTTTAATGAACGCCCTGAAAACTACAGAGCCTGGCGGTCATCCTTTCAAAACACTATCAGAGACTTAGGGCTATCTTACAGCGAAGAGATAGACCTCCTGATCAAATGGCTTGGAAATGAGTCTGCCGAACATGCCAGGCGAATCAGGACAATAAATATAAACCACCCAGACACTGGTCTTAGAACAATCTGGGATAGGCTTGATGAGTGTTATGGTTCAGCAGAAGCAGTAGAAAATGGATTATTCAAAAGACTTGATAACTTTCCCAGAATACCTAGCAAAGCCTACCATAAACTTAGAGAGTTAAGTGACTTGTTAATGGAACTTCAAGTAGCTAAATCCGAGGGAGACTTACAAGGACTTGCATTCCTTGACACAGCCAGAGGTGTCAGCCCTATAACTTGCAAGAGCAGTGGATTACACATGAATCCCGATTTAAAAGACAGCATGATGTTCCATTCCCTCCTTTTTCTGTTTTTGTGGACTTTGTGTGCCAGCAAGCTAAAACAAGAAATGATACAAGTTTTGATTTTACGCTGTTGTGTGCTGCCCCTATGGGAATTAATTCTCGCAAACCTCCAGTAGCAGTACACAAAACTAACGTGTCTCCTCCAGGTTCCTTTCACAGGTCTGTCAACTTCTCTAACTCAGAGACAAAGGTCCAAGATCCTGGTAAGCAGTGTCCCTTGCATCGGAAGCCACATCCTCTCCTAAAATGCAGAGCCTTCAGAGAGAAAACCCTGCAGGACCGCAAAGCCTTCCTCAAGGAGAACCACATCTGCTACAGGTGCTGCTCTTCAACATCTCATCTCGCCAAGGACTGTAAGATCAGTTTGAATTGAACAGAATGTGACAGCTCAGATCACAACACAGGGTTGCATCCTGGGCCAGCTCCATGGACTTTACAACACACCCTCAGCACTAGTGAGCATGGCGGGGAAGAGGAGCACACCACCACAACTACACCAGAGGTCACTTCACAATGTACAGAGATCTGCAAAGGAGCCATAGGTGGTAGGTCCTGCTCCAAAATCTGCCTAGTCAGAGTCTACCCAGCAGGCCAAAAAGACAAAGCTATTAAGCTTTACGTAATCCTGGATGACCAAAGTAACAAGTCATTAGCCAGCTCAACTTTCTTTGACATGTTTGCCATTAAAGGCCCCAGCATTCCCTACTCCTTAAAAACTTGTGCAGGAATAGTGGAGACGGCCGGTAGGAGAGAATCCGGCTACCAAATCCAGTCCATTGACGGGCGATCACGCTTGTCTTTGCCAACTCTTATCGAATGCAACCAGATCCCTGATCATAGATCTGAAATTCCTACACCAGATCTAGCTGCTCATCACCCACACTTGAAAGGCATAGCACATCTGATACCAGAACTTGATCCTCAGGCTCAGATCATCCTACTCCTCGAGAGAGATATCTTACAAGCCCACAAATCAAGAGCTCAGATTAATGGTCCCAATAATGCTCCTTATGCTCAGAAGTTAGACCTCGGATGGGTCATCATAGGAGATGTCTGTCTAGGAAGCGTGCACAAACCTAACTCCGTTAGCAGCATGCTCACAAATACCCTAGAGAATGGACGTCCCTCTCTTTTCCAGCCATGCCACAACTATTTCCTTGTTAAGGAATCAGCCTATGCCACCCACTCATCTTGTCCCTTCACAAGCCCCACTAGTGACAACTTTGCCTGTGACAGTGACCAAGACCATTTATGGTGCACAGTCTTTCAGAGAACTAAAGATGGCAATCGTGTGGCAATGTCTATCGAAGACAAACTCTTCTTAGAAATAATGGAGCAAGGTCTAGTCAAAGACAGCACAAACAGCTGGGTTGCACCCCTTCCCTTCAGACCACAGAGACAACGCTTACCCAATAACAGAGAACAAGCTTTACAACGTTTTGCTTCCCTTAGACGTCATTTACAAAGAAAGCCAGAGATGAGGGAACATTTCTTTTCTTTCATGGGTAAGATCTTTGAGAACGGTCATGCCGAGGTGGCTCCCACCCCTAAAGACTCTGAAGAGTGTTGGTACCTCCTTATATTCGGAGTGTACAATCCTAAAAAGAGAGGTCAAATTAGAGTAGTGTTTGACTCTAGTGCCAAATACAAGGGTATCTCCTTAAACGATGTCCTCTTGACAGGCCCAGACCTCAACAACAAACTCCTGGGAGTGCTCTTACGCTTCCGCAAAGATTCTATTGCCTTCATAGCTGACATCCAGCAGATGTTTCATTGTTTCTTGGTCAGAGAGAAAGACAGGAACTTCCTAAGGTTCCTTTGGTTCCAAGACAATGATCCTTCCAAAGATATCTCAGAGTATCGCATGAGGCAGTGGCGGCTGGTGAAGTTTTAAGATGGGGGGGGCGTAAGACCCCGCCCTTCCATTTGACCCCTCCCATTTCTCAGAAGCCCCACCCCTTATAGACTCCACCCATTTTGTCCCCTGTATTTTGCTTGCGTGAACAAATTCTCCCAATATATCACATATTAAGGGGTCCATCAGTACTAGTATATCCCATAATAGGGAACCGGGGCCCTATTATGGGATATACTGTGAGAGACATCCTATTATGGGATACATGGACTGAGAGTGGCACAAACCCCACAGTACAGACCCCCCCAGCACAAACCCCTCAAGCACAAACCCCACAGTACAGGCCCTCTAGCACAAACCCCACAGTACAGGCCCCTTAGTACTAATCCCACAGTACAGACCCCCCTAGCACAAACCCCACAGTACAGACCCCCTAACACAAACCCCACAGTACAGGTCCTCTAGCACAAACCCCACAGTACAGGCCCCCTAGCACAAACCCCACAGTACAGACCCCCTAGCACAAACCCCACAGTACAGACCCCCTAGCACAAACCCCACAGTACAGACCCCCAAGCACAAACTCCACAGTACAAGCCCCCTAGCACAAACCCCACAGTACAGACCCCCAAGCACAAACCCCACAGTACAAGCCCCCTAGCACAAACCCCCACAGTACAGACCCTCTAGCACAAACCCCACAGTACAGGCCCCTTAGCACTAATCCCACAGTACAGACCCCCTAGCACAAACCCCACAGTACAGCCCCCCTAGCACAAACCCCACAGTACAGGCCCCCTAGCACAAACCCCACGGTACAGGCCCCCTAGCACAAACCCCACGGTACAGGCCCCCTAGCACAAACCCCACAGTACAGGCCCCCTAGCACAAACCCCACAGTACAGGCCCCTAGCACAAACCCCACAGTACATGCCCCCTTCAATGTAGTGACCAGTATAAATGCCCCTTTCAATGTAGTGACCAGCATACATGTCCCCAATGCAGAGATATGCGTGCGTGCCTCCAATGCAGTGACCACCAGTGTACATGTCCCTAATGCAGAGATATGCGTGTGTGCCTCCAATGCAGTGACCACCAGTGTACATGTCCCCAATGCAGAGCTATGTGTGCATGCCTCCAATGCAGTGACCACCAGTGTACATGCCCCTATTGCAGAGCTATGCGTGCGTGCCTCCAATGCAGTGACCACCAGTGTACATGTCCCCAATGCAGAGCTATGCGTGCGTGCCTCCAGTGCAGTGACCACCAGTATCCATGTCCCCAATGCAGAGCTATGCGTGCGTGCCTCCAATGCAGTGACCACCAGTATACATGTCCCCAATGCAGAGCTATGCGTGCGTGCCTGACTGAGAGCAGTGCACTTACCTGGAGGCTGGAGCCTTGTGAGTCATGGCGGCTTCTCCCTCTCTCCTCTTCATCATTCGGCGGCGTGCGGCGGGAAGATGAGCGGCGCTTCTCCCTCTCGGCCTCTTCTGCAGCGAGCGACGGAAAGGTGACGCGGCGCCGGCTTTTTCTCTGGACTGGACTCCTCTTCGGCGGCGGGAAGGTGACCGGGCGGTGACGGCACCGCCCCCAACGAGGTCAGCATGGATGTCCTGAATCATGATTGGTCCAGGCTGGAGTCTTGACCAATCATGATCCAAAACATCACAAAAGGGGTGTGTTGTAGCGCAGTGCTCTGCACCACAGTTACGCCCCAGAAGGCCGCCAATCGGCACCTCTGCGGGGTGAAAACCCCAGCCCCCCCCCATAGCCACCAATGAGGCGGGCGCCCCTAGTGGGCAAAAAAATTGATTTTTTTTTCAATCTTTTTTTTTTTTTAATCTTTTTTTTTTCTTTTTCTTTTTGGGGGGGCGGCGCCCCTGCGCCCCCTATCGGCCGGCCGACACTGGCATGAGGGTACTCATCTTTGGCAATAGCACTTCACCTGCAGTCGCTATCTACGGACTCAGACATTCCGCCCAAGAAGGTGAACTTGAGTTTGGCTCAGATGCAAGACAATTCATAGAGAAAGACTTTTATGTGGATGACTGTTTAAAATCCTTACCTTCCAGTGAGTCTGCAATCTGTCTTCTCAAAAGAGCACAGGAAATGCTCGCTTGTTCCAATCTCAGGCTTCACAAGATTGCTTCTAACAGCAAAGAGGTAATGGAAGCTTTCCCCACTCAAGACCATTCCAGTAATCTAAAGGACTTAGATCTGGGTACAGACTCTTTACCTGTACTACGCAGTCTAGGTCTACTTTGGGACTTGAAATCCGATTCCTTTCCCTTCCAAGTAAATGGAGAAGAAAGACCCTTCACTCGCAGAGGTGTCTTGTCTACAATCAATAGCCTGTACGATCCATTAGGATTTGCGGCACCTGTTACAATTCAAGGCAAAGCCTTACTTAGAGACTTTATTTGTGAAACATCCGACTGGGATACCCCACTACCCCTTGATAAGAGGAACTCTTGGGTAGAGTGGAGGGACTCTTTATCAGTCTTATCTGATCTCCATGTTTCTCCATGTTTCACGATTGACTGTATCTTGAATGGAAAACCTATCCCTAGAGACAGTGCCCTGAGAAAACTTGACCCATTCCTTGATCAAAATGGACTACTTAGGGTAGGTGGTCGTCTAAGACAAGCCAATCTAGAGTGAAATGAGAGAAACCCTCTAATAGTTCCTGGTCATCACCACATCGCTCACTTGATTGTATCACATCATCACTCCCATGTAAAGTGGAAGTCAAGATCCACAGTAACAAGGAGACAAAGTTGTTCCTCAGACCAGTTTCTGAACTGATCTTGTTGTTGTCATCTGAGGAATAAATAGTGGTATCTGATGATACCAGACGGGGAGTGTCCTGCCCCCAGCATAAGAAAATAATTAATGCTATTGGAACTTGTAATACCAATATTGTCCACAAGATGCCACTGTAACAAATACAATTGTTGGACAGTACTTTATGGTATCTCTTGCTCTCTATTACTGGATATTAGTTCCACCCCTCTCTGAGAAAATCTCCATTTTAGACCTACCTCATGGACAAGCAGACAACATCTGAGGTTGCTGTGGAAAGATTCCTGAACCCTTCTTGGAAGCATCGCTGTTTCACCTGAAATCAATCCTATCTTATCAATCCAATTCACAATCCTATTTGCATATCCATCTGACTTGTAACCTGTTTCATGTGACCACCATTCTTTCACTGGAATAAAGCCTTAAGTTACAAAAGGACTGGTTATTATAGGATTAAAGGTTTAGCTGTATGTTGAGCTGCACACGCCTGGGGCATACGTGTAGTGAGAACAGAACAGTCCCCTCCAATTTATATTTCTTAAAGGCCATTTTTTTCCTCTAATAAGCTTTTTTACATTACAGTTTAGCCACCCTGGTTTAACGTTGGCTCTTCTAAATTTGTTTCCCGTTTGAATACACTGTGAGATACTTTTGTTTGATATGTTCCTAAAGCATTCCCATTTTTCCTCTGTGGTCAGTGTTTCTAGGGTTTGGTCCCAATTTATTTTCTCTATTATTGAGCACAGTTGAGGAAAGTTTTCACTTCTGAAGTTTAGGGTTCTTATGTTTCCCTCTTGCCTTGCTATCTTATGATTTGCGCTAAATGTGATCATCCTGTGATCGCTAGAACCCAAGTTGTCCTGGACTCCTACATCTGTGATTAAATCTGGATCATTCATAATTATTAGATCTAGCAATGCATTCTTTCTAGTAGGTGAATCCACCAACTGAGACTTGTAGTTGTCCTCTAAGACATTCATGAAATGACGGGCCTTTAGTGAGTGTGCAGTCCCATCTTCCCAGTCAATGTCGGGATAATTGAAGTCCCCCAATATGATGACTTGCCCCGGCTTTGCTGCGTTTCCCAACTGCCATAGAAATTCCAGCTCTACCACCTCCCTTTGGTTAGGCGGCCTATAACATACCCCCACTATTACTTTCCCCCTCATTTCTTCCGTATGGAGTTCTACCCACATGAATTCCACCTCTGCACTCATTCCTTCCATAATGTCACTCCTCTCTACCACCCTTATATTATTTTTGACATAGAGACATACCCCTCCCCCTCTTTTTTCCTTCCCTGTCCTTCCGATACACAGAATACCCTTGAATATTGAATAAATAATATTGCTGCGCTAAGTGAATATACATAAAAATAAATCGCTTAGTGTAAAATAATATTGTGACCATAAATTAAACTAATGCAATAATTATTAATTGATATGAATCCAAAAAGCATGATATTGAAAGTCCCAATAACACAGTGCAAGTAAAGTAACATGGTAGTACTGTGATAAATAAGTCCCAATACACAGTGCAACTAAAGTGACACAGTGATAAATGAATAAACAAATCTTCATCTGTGATTAAAGTGCTGCAAGCTTCACTCCAAGTGATCCACGTGAAAATGGTAAGATTAGCAGCTCACCTCAAAGGAAGACTCATATGAGTCTAAAGTGGCATAAAGGTAAAAATCACAGTCGCCTGGTAAGCCCTCCTGCCACCGCCTCCAAACAATCTTTCAGGTTGTATATGGCATCGGTGAAAGACAAAAAAAGGGAGATGTAGTGCTCTCTGTCTTAATAAGGGGCTATTTATTCAATATGCTGAAATCACACTTGCAATATATTGCAATTAAGCAGTGCCAGCTATTACAGCATTCGGACACTTCCTGGTACCTCCGGGACCGGCGTAATGATGTGCAGGCTCCTCCCCCTTGAATATTGGCCAGCCAGTCGTGTGAGGAGTCAAACCAAGTTTCTATTATTCCCACAAGGTTTATGTCCTCCTCATGTACTAACAGTTCCAATTCATCCATTTTTTTTAGCTAGGCTCCTGGCATTTGTGTATACCCCTCTTAGTGTTGTAGGAGTGGATAGTGATTTATTCTTAAGTTTATTCCTGATTGGATTGCAGTTTGTCCGCACATTCCCCCCGGTGGTTGTCTTTATGGTTATATTGTCGCTGCTGACCCCCATAATACCTTCTGTACTTTGCTCCCTGCTAACTGACTCTACCTCTGAGCCCTCCCCCCCAACACCTAGTTTAACCACTTATCCCCGAAAGATTTGGCTACTCAATGACCAGGCCACTTTTTTCAACTTGGCACTGTGCGACTTTAACTGACAATTGCGCGGTCATGCAATGCTGTACCCAAACAAAAGTTACGTCCTTTTTTCCCACAAACAGAGCTTTCTTTTGGTGGCATTTGATCACCTCTGTGCTTTTTATTTTTTGTGATATTAATAAAAAAATAACAAAAGTTTGCGAAAAATTGACATTTTCTACTTTGACTGTTTAAAAATATCCAATATATTCAATGTTTGTCATATGTTTTTTTTTTTTTTTTGAAAATCTTTTTATTGGTATAAAACAGAGAAAAAACAACAACACAGTACAAAAACAACAGTGGTGCATTCAATCAGTTACATGACTATGAAGGGATAAACATGGTGCTGTCATTCACAGTATTAACGCAGAAAGATACGGCATTCACAGTTAGCATAATGAAAGGGAAATAGGGAGGGGATACCCCATTCGTGAAATCAGCAAAACCAGGGGAAACAAGTCAACAGGACCTTGGATCTCAATCATTCCGTGCACACCAGCAGGGCAGCCGAGGAACCCTCCAGCCACCGCTGCCAGACACGGTCGTATTTTTTCGGGCAGCCCCTGTGTGCGTATGTGTCTCGATACAGTGGGATAACTCCATCTATCAGCTCTCTCCATTGCTGGAGTGTGGGGGGAGCCTGTCTACGCCATTGCAAAGCAATAATCTTCCGGACATAGAAAAGCAGGAGACCCAGGAGGGTGCGATCCGCCACCCTAGGCACCAGGTCATCCAACAGTCCCAGGAGGCCAAGTCGGGGGGAGGGATCCAGGTCCATCTGCAAAAGAGCGGATGACACCGAAAAAACACGGGACCAGTAGGCTGAGAGTTTCGGGCAAGTCCAAAAAATGTGAAAAAAATCCCCCGGTACACCCCCACAACGCCAGCACTCCGGGGACTGTGTAGGATAGATGCGATGCATGCGATGCGGGGTGAGATAAGCCCTGTGCACAATTTTAAATTGGACCAGGCGGTCCCGCATGGAAACCAGAATCTTGAAAGGGGAATCCCAAATATGCAGCCAGTCCACCGAGTCCAAGTCCGGAACGTCCCGGGCCCAGCGAGAGTGGAGGCCCAGAAGCTCCGGAGAGGAGACCCGGAGGAGATGGCGGTGTAGCACCGAGACCGCCCCGAGCGGAGCAGTCGTACCGTAGGACCCACTCCAGATCCGACTGCACCAGCTGAGAACTTTCAGGGGGGAATTGGGCTCCGAAGGCGTGGGACAACTGTAGATAATGAAAGAAGTACGAGGGGGGGACATTGCGATCCGAGACTAGGTTCGTGAAGGACGGGAGGGTTTGATCAGACGTGAGGTCCGAGACCTTCTTAATATTGAACTTGGTCCACCGCACCAGGTCAGGGAGACTGTACAGGTGGGGCAGGGAGGGATTCCTCCACAGAGGGGCGCTCGGGGAGGACGCGGTGCTCGGATAAGACTCCAAAAGAAGTCCTTGGCGCCACGCTCGAAGCGTCGTGCGCATGGAGGTAGTCAATTCGTAAGGGGCCCGAGGCCCACGGAACAAGAGAAAGGACAACGCCTCCGTTGAACCCAGCACCGCGGCCTCCACCACTACTGCGGAATTAGAAGCCTCCGGGGCCAACCACCAGACAGCCGTGACCAGCTGAGAGGCCAAAAAAATATTTGTAGCAGTCGGGGAAAGCCAGCCCCCCCTGGGAGAGGGGGCGCATAAGGGTGGCTAATTTGTATCTGGGGGGACGGGGGCCCCATAGGAAACTGGAGAACATCTTATTCAGTGCAGTGAAAAAGGACTTCGGAATCCATTGCGGAGAGTGTAGGAACAGGTACGTCAATTTGGGAAGGAGTTTCATTTTTATCAGATTGATCTTGCCTAATAGGGAAAGAGGGAGGTTCTCCCACACCTTCAGTTTGGCCCTAATTGCGGCCACAGCCGGGTCCAGGTTCTGGGCAATAAAATCGTCAGGGTTCCTCGAGGACCGGACCCCAAGGTACATAAAGCTATCCACCCACTGGAGAGAAACATCAGGTCCGCACCCACCCCTGGCCTCAGGGTCAATCGCCAAAAGTAGAGATTTGGACCAGTTAACACTGAGTCCCGTTACCTCGGAGAAAGTATTCAGGATCCTGAGGGCACCTCCGAGAGATGGTCCAGCGTCATTTAGAAACAAGAGGAGATCGTCAGCATATAGAGCTACCCTCTCCTCCAGCCACGCCACCCGCAGACCCTTAACGTGTGGGGAGACCCGAAGGGCCTCCGCCACGGGTTCCATGGCTATGGCAAAAAGGGCCGGGGAGAGAGGGCAGCCCCGCCGCGTACCCCGAGACAACCGAAACGCTGAGGACAGTCGTCCCCCAAGGCGAATGGCGGCCTCGGGGGAGGCATAAATGGTCTGCAGCCATCGAATGAACAGGAGTGGAAAACCCATTTTCCGGAGCATCTCCCACAGGAAGAGCCACTCCACTGAGTCGAACGCCTTCTCGATGTCGAGAGAGGCGACGACTCGGGAGCCAGAGTTGGTGTGATTGGCCTGTAAATTAGTAAAAAGCCTACGGAGGTTGATGTCCGTGGATCTGTGGGCCATGAAACCGGTCTGGTCCTGGTCGACAACAGAGGGGAGCAGGGATTGAAGCCTAGCCGCCAGAATCTTCATGAGGATTTTCAGATCATTGTTAAGTAGAGCAATTGGCCGGTAGGAGGCGCACAATTTAGGGTCTTTAGGAGACTTATGTATCAGGATTATATGAGCCTGCGCCATGGAGGGGGGGAGAGCCCCCTCCGTCAGACAATCGTTAAAGAGAGCGGCCAGCAGCGGGGCCAGTAGATCCAGATGGGCCCGATAAAATTCGATCGGAAGCCCATCCGGACCCGGAGCCTTCCCCCTGGGGATAGAGCGGATCAGCACTTTCACTTCCTCCTCCGTGATCGGCTGGACCAGACCGGACCGTTCATGATCAGACAACCAACCCAGTGCAATCGGATCAAGAAGAGGGCATAGGTCCCCTGGTAGGAGACTCGGTGGGAGGGTAGTGGTGTACAAGTGGGAATAAAAATCTCGGAATTCCGCCAGAATCGCCTCGGGAGAGGAGAGGACCTCCCCTGCCGAGGAGATGAGCTCGGGCACTAGCGTCAAGGGGGTATCCTGTTGAGAGAGTTGAGCCAACAAGCGACCATTCCGGTCCCCCTGCTCAAAACAGCACTGCCTCGAGCGGTACAGGGATAGCCTGGTGAGCTCCGAGAGATGGAGCTGGAGGTCCCGACAGGATGCCTGGAGCCCCTCAAAGTTTGCTGCCGAGGGGTCCTGTCCATAACGGACCGAGGCCTGCTCCGCCGCCTCCTCCAGCACCACCGTGTCAGCGGTCAACCGGCTGCGCACCGCCTTGATAGATGAGATATAGTGACCCCTAGTGAACGCTTTGAATGCATCCCACACCGTAGCAGAGGAGGACGTGCCAGCATTAATTTGCCAATATTCCCGCAGCACTGGAGGGGCCTGTCGCGAGACATCCGGCTGGTCTATCCAGTGAGCACCCAGGCGCCACATGGAACCATCGCGGGTCAGTCCAGATCGCAACGTGACCAGCAAGGGACTGTGATCAGACAGGCCACTCGAGAGATATGCCACCCCCTCCACCTCCGACAGGACAGACGGACTGGCAAAGGCAAGGTCAATCCTAGAGGAGGTTTTGTGCGTAGCAGAGAAGCAGGAGTACTCCCTCTGCTCAGGATGCGTCCAGCGCCAGGCCTCATGGACCCCAGCCGCCTCCGCCCAGTCAAGCAGGTCACGGGAGAACACCTTGGGCGGAACCGGTCTGTCCAGGTCGGGGGAGAGGATGGCATTGAAATCTCCGACAATTACCAATTTGGCAGGGGCATAGAGGGAAACCTTATCTAACACATTATACAGAACTTCGGCTTTAAAAGGCGGAGGTACATAAATCCCCACCACAATGTACCGCTGCCTCCACATGGTGAGTACCAGCACGACAAACCTTCCCATGGGGTCTGTGTGAACAGCCTCAATCTCATGGGGCAGGGACTTGCGCACCAGGATTGACACCCCCCTAGCATAGGAGGAGTAGGATGCATGAAAGGCCCGCTGGACCCAGGGTTTTTTGAGGGCCTGTAGCGTGCCACCCACCAGATGCGTCTCCTGCAGCACTAGAATCGAGGGATTGTGGGACTTAACATACTGAAATAATTGCGCCCGCAGACATTCCACGAAAGGATGGAAAAGCTAGAGGATTTAAGTGACGCCATATCCAGATACAGTAGGCATGAGAGGGTCAACCAGTACACACGCTAGGAGACCCATCTGGTGAGGAACAGCATAGCAGAGAGGAATGCACCAAACACCAAAACACGCAACTAAAAAACAAAAAAGAAAAAGACAAGCATGTACATTAAAACTTACAACAGTCACCCCAGAGCCGAAGCGGCTCACCCTATCGTGCCCTGGACACCCCATAAAACACAGGGGAGGCGGGGGGACGATCTTGACCCAAAAACAATAACTCAGAAAAATCTGCAGACCGCTAACAGTGCAGTCTGCCAAACAGTCTCCTCAGGGGGGGGAAAAAGAAAAAAAACCAAGAGGGATGAATCTCAGTCTTCTGTCCGGGCCGGGAAAGCACAGTTCGAACAGTGCAAAGAGAAAAAAAAAAACAACTCAGCAGGCAAAGTGTTATCAGCAGCACTAGGAGGGGGATAGCTCCATTAAGTAGGGACATCCATCCAGGGGAGAAGGTAGCAGGAGGGGGAAGGAGCAGCGGGGCAGAAAGATGGGGACCAGAGATGGGGGGGAGGCTGACGGGCTGTCCCGAAGAGGCAAAGTCAGTAATGAGGAGGACCAGGCAAATAAAAAAAAAAGGGGAAAAGCTCAAGGGGGGGGGGGAGGCACAAAAAAGAGAAAGGGCACTCGGCTGCAGGGGGAGAGGTGTTGGCAATACTTGCGACCATGAAGGAGAATCTCAGGCAGCCGAGCGATCATCCACGTCAACGACCTTCCAGCTAGGCAGCCGCCGCCGCAGGGGTGTCAAAGAACCTAGCACGGTCGCCATCAATGACCCGCAGGCAATTGGGATAGAGAAGGCTATACTTAAGGCCTTTGTCCCTCAGCCTCTTCCTTATGTCGGTGAACTGGCGTTGCTTGCCCTGAACCTCCGGCGAGTAGTCCGGGAAGAACATCAGCTTGGCGTTTTCATAGCAATCCTCCTCCTTGGCCCTGGCCGCAGCGAGGATTTGGTCCCGGTGTCTGTAGTTGAGCAGTCGGAGGAGGAAAGGCCTAGATGGGGCGCCTGGCACCTGGGGGGTCGGGGAGGGTCGGGGGGACCCTGTGCGCCCGCTCCACCACGAACGTCGGCGGCATGTCAGGAAGGCCTAGCAGCGAAGGGAGGAACGCCTCAGCGAACTCCGCTGGTTTGGAGCCCTCCGCCCGCTCCGGCAGGCCCAGGATGCGGACGTTGTTGCGATGGAGGCGGTTCTCCGTGTCCACCGCTTTATCCTGCAGGGCCCTGACCTGAAGCTGAAGGGCCCGAAGTTCCGTGGAGTCAGCTCGAGTGGAGTCTTCCAGCTGGGAGATCCTCTCCTCCGCCTCCGTCACTCGGGAGCGGAACTTATCAAGGTCGTGGCGTATGAGGCTAATGTCTGTGGCAAGGTAGTCCATTTTTGCAGTGAGGGTGTCCTTGCAGGTCTTGATTGCCTCCAGAATGACCGCCGGGAAAGGATCCGGAGGGCCGTCGGGGTCCCGAACAGGCTGAGCTCCAGCAGACATTCTCGTCGGAGGAGGCCTCGTGTCTAAGATGGCCGCCGCGGGACCCGAAGGACGAGATGAGCTCTGGGATTTGGCGGACCGCAGCTTCCCCGGTGAGAACGGAGGAACCTGCGATGTGCCGCCCTTCCTTCTGGACCCCAGGGTGAGTTTTTAGGGGTGTAGATGTAGGGGATGGATGCCGATGGAACGGATAGGATTAAGTCAGGATCGGAGCTAGAGCCCTGTGCGTCCGTGCAGTCTCACATCCCGGCCACCAATGTTTGTCATATGTTTAGGCCAAAATGTATTTAGCTACATGTCTTTGACAAAAAAATTCTCAATAAGCATATTTTTATCCACTTTAAATCCGGAAGATTTTACACTCTTCCTGACCAGGCCATATTTTGCGATTCGGCACTCCGTTACTTTAACAGACAATTACGTAGTCGTGCGACACTGTACCCAAATTACATTTACATCCTTTTTTACCCCACAAATAGAGCTTTCTTTTGGTGGTATTTGATCAACTGTGCGATTTTTCATTTTTTTAAAAAAGAGCGACAATTTTGAAAAAAAAAAAACAATATTTTTTCACATTCTGATATATAACATTCCCAAAAAAAAAATATATAAATCAAAACTTAACATTTTAGGCCAATTTGTTATCTTTTTTTTTTTTTTACTAGTAATGGCGGCGATCTGCGATTTTTTTTGCGGGACTGCGACATTGCCGCGGACAGCTCTGGCCCCTAACTGACATTTTTGACACTTTTGGGGGGGGGGACCAGTGACATTACTACAGTAATCAGTGCTAGCAATATGCACTGTTACTGTAATATTGACACTGGCAGGGAACCAGTGACATTACTACAGTAATCAGTGCTAGCAATATGCACTGTTACTGTAATATTGACACTGGCAGGGAATGGGGTTAACACTGTTGGTGATCAAGGGGTTAAATGTATGCCTCATGCTTACTGAGTGGAGTCTTCCAGCTGGGAGATCCTCTCCTCCGCCTCCATCACTCGGGAGCGGAACTTATCAAGGTCGTGGCGTATGAGGCTAATATCTGTGGCAAGGTAGTCCATTTTTGCAGTGAGGGTGTCCTTGCAGGTCTTGATTGCCTCCAGAATGACCGCCGGGGAAGGATCCGGAGGGCCGTCGGGGTCCCGAACAGGCTGAGCTCCAGCAGACATTCTCGTCGGAGGAGGCCTCGTGTCCAAGATGGCCGCCGCGGGACCCGAAGGACGAGATGAGCTCCGGGATTTGGCGGACCGCAGCTTCCCCGGTGAGAGCGGAGGAACCTGCGATGTGCCGCCCTTCCTTCTGGACCCCAGGGTGAGTTTTTAGGGGTGTAGATGTAGGGGATGGATGCCGATGGAACGGATAGGATTAAGTCAGGATCGGAGCTAGAGCCCTGTGCGTCCGTGCAGTCTCACATCCCGGCCACCAATGTTTGTCATATGTTTAGGCCAAAATGTATTTAGCTACATGTCTTTGACAAAAAAATTCTCAATAAGCATATTTTTATCCACTTTAAATCCGGAAGATTTTACACTCTTCCTGACCAGGCCATATTTTGCGATTCGGCACTCCGTTACTTTAACAGACAATTACGTAGTCGTGCGACACTGTACCCAAATTACATTTACATCCTTTTTTACCCCACAAATAGAGCTTTCTTTTGGTGGTATTTGATCAACTGTGCGATTTTTCATTTTTTTTAAAAAGAGCGACAATTTTGAAAAAAAAAAAACAATATTTTTTCACATTCTGATATATAACATTCCCAAAAAAAAAAATATATAAATCAAAACTTTTTAACATTTTAGGCCAATTTGTTATCTTTTTTTTTTTTACTAGTAATGGCGGCGATCTGCGATTTTTTTGCGGGACTGCGACATTGCCGCGGACAACTCTGGCCCCTAACTGACATTTTTGACACTTTTGGGGGGGGGACCAGTGACATTACTACAGTAATCAGCGCTAGCAATATGCACTGTTACTGTAATATTGACACTGGCAGGGAATGGGGTTAACACTGTTGGTGATCAAGGGGTTAAATGTATGCCTCATGCTTACTGAGGTGTGTGGGGGGAGGGGGTTCTGTGACAGAGATAGAGGTCGCAGGTTCAGTTATGCTGAATCCTGTGATCTCTCCCTGTCTGTCACAGAGAAGATCCGTCTGCTTTGTTTACACAAGCGGGCGGAACTTCTCACACTTTACCCGACGATCGGGGAAGAGACGAGGTGATCGCCACCCCTCCTCCTCCGGCCTGACTCCCGCTGTGTCTAAAAATGCGCGCCGCCAGGACAGCTAGGAGTCCAGCGACGTAGTTCTACGTCGATGGACCCAGGGCTGCCACTGTGCCGCAGCAGCAGCACAGTGAGCAGTCCTAAAGTGGTTAAAAGCCCCTCCAACTTTGTGGCCATCTTTCTCCCCAATAGAGCTGTACCATCCCCATTAAGTTCCTTACAGTAGACAACCTCATCGGGTATCCTTCAGGGCCCAGGAGAGGAAAAGCTGCTTCTCCAGGGGTAATCACTTCTTGGATTCTGAAGGCAATCCAGACTGCATACCTTTCCAAGGGCCTTTCCCCTCCATCCTAGATCAAAGCTCATTCTACCAGGGGAGTGTAATCATCCTGGGCAACCAATGCCAAGGTGCTAGTATAAGTCATCTGTATAGTTCCCAGATTAAATTCCGTGAAGACCTTTATCTGCCATTATAGACTAGATGTGTACTCTTGTAAAACTTGGAACTTTGACTCTTCAATTATTTTTTCAGCTTTATTAAAGTAATAAATATTTTTGCATTCTCTGTTGTTCCTCTCCTTGTGTTTGATTGCTATTTAAATCCCATCATAGGCTGACCTGAGCAGGAAGAGCAGTACCAGAAATAAGGAAAATTGTTTTCAAATACCTACTGTCATTTTCTTTTCCTGGTTCCTCTCCGTGTCAGCATAGAACTAGAGGGGTGTGATTTATTCTCTTAAAGGCTATGTTCACTTTTTTTCTCTAAACTCCAGCTCCCCTATGTACCAATATAGCATTAATGAACTTCTTTTGCAGAAAATAAAAACAAAGCTTTCCATTTATTCTACACACACACACCTCACTGTCCTCATAGCTGATTAAAAAAACTTCACTACTTCTGCCTTGACACAGGAAGGAGTTGACCAGCTGATATCATTAGCTTGCATCCAGCATCATCTACTCTACCTACCACCCACCCAGGTGTAGGTTTTAAAAATGAAACAGTGATCACCGTTCTCACTAAATACACAGGCATTGATTTTTGTTCTACCTTCACTTTCATCTTGCATAGATTGTTCATTTGGCAAAGTGTGTTGGGCGATCAGATAACAGCCTATGTGGATAGAGCTCTAGTACTGAAAATAGGAAAAGTATATCCTGGGTTCTGTAAAGCTCACCATACAATCTGACTGTACAATCTCCTTTAGATCTACCATCAACTATGTAGTTCAAGGGCCTGCCTGACTGGATACAGAGTGATTGGATAGATAATATGTCCTCCTACTATATAGTTTAAATAAATCTAAAGGAGATTGTACAGGGATTGTACAATCAGATTGTATAGTGCATGACCATCTTTATACACCCAAAATTAACTAGTGGCGCTTTAAGTGTTAAGCACATCTAAGCAAACACAAATTTTACTATGTGAAAAATGAGAGGCAAATGCTAAAAAAATGCGCAGTAAAAAATGCGCAACTCACAACACGCCAAAATGTCCCATGAGCCACATGTAGCGCACCCTATTGAAATCAATGGGCTGCCCTATGCGTGTCATGGGAAAAATGAGCCAAAAAACATGCACTCCCTCTAGGCTAGATGTGAATGGTGCCTGAAAGTTAAATTTGTGTGTTTACGCAAGAACAATGAGGCTACATTCACAACTGTGTGTTTCCAAACATGTGGCAAACAGCACAGAAAATGGAAACTTTGCCTTGCAATTCAAAAATGAGCTGCACCAAAAATCATGGTAAAAATCGCACCACGCTCAACTCTATAAAAAAACCTTTGGAGCTTCTTTGGGGCAATTGTTTCTTGTAGGGCAGCCCATTCAAGTGGATGGGCTGCCCTATGGGTGACAAGTGAAAATGCTCCAAAACACCCGCCCCCCCCCCCTAAAAAAAAAAAAAAACACATGTGGGAATGTGAGTTCCTACTATGCAGAGATGGGAACTGGGATTGACAGCTGAGTGTTTCCGTCCACTATGTACTTGTATAAAGATGGCCATACACTATGCAATCAGATTGTATAAACTCTGTACAAATTCCTTTTGATTTACCAAAATTATGGAATAGGAAGACCCACCTATCGATCCATTCACTCCAATCAGGCAGGCCCTTGTACTAAATAGTTGATGGTAGTTCTAAAGGAGATTGTACAATCAGATTGTATAGTGTATGGTGAGCGTTTTCCAATACCCAGAACATACTTCTCCTGTTTTAAATACTACAGCTCTATCCACATAGGCTGTTATCTGATCACTCATCTCCTGCACACCCTGCCAAATGAATGATCTATGCATGATGAAAGTTAAGGTAGAAAGAAAAATAATTTGGTATAGGGGGGATTGTGGTGTGGGGTTGTTTTTCAGGGGTTGGACTTGGCCCCTTAGTTCCAGTCAAGAGAACTCCTAAGGCTATGTAAATATTAATTTCCACGCTAATGGAAAAATTACCAAAATTAAAAAATGGCTGCAGCCTACCTCAAAATATAGTAAAACTATATCAATATGTAGCTGAGTGTGGAGGTAATTGGCGCTGCCAAAATGGATTTGCACATTAAATGAATATATGAGGGGAGAGATATAAATATGTAGTATGCCAGTATATAGCAATATGTAATATAAGATACAATGCCCAATAAATACAATAAATAGATAAAAATATATAAATAAACCAATAAATTAATAGATGAGTGACTCCAATATTTCACAAATATGATGCATACCTTTTCAATAATAAATATTAATATAATATTAAATAAATATTAAATAAGTGTAGATAAGTGAAAGTGACAATGTGCATACAAATGGGTCTTGTAGATGAATAGACCTTATAATAGGTGACTAATAAATAGTTAAAAAATTAAATAGTGAAAAAAGTGCATAAAAACTCATTAAATACTCAAAATTAATCAATAAAAGTGCTCAAAAAATGTTTTCATAGTGAGTAGGTGAGCAAGTGAATAGGTCAAAAATTAAATATGGGCAATATACTCTAGAATTTCATTACATACAAGTGAAAAATAATCAAATATAAAAGGACATCCAATCAAAAGTCTATAGAAAGGTAAAAAGTCCAAGGAGGGTGGAAAAAAGTGGGTCGCGGGGTGATCCGAGGAAATAGGGGTGCTTGGGTGAGGAAATCAGTGCTCCCCTCCTATTGTTCCCGCACTCACCAGAGGGCGGTACCCCTATAGGGGTGACCAGCTGTCAGGGAACTACCAATATCTTGGCGAATCAGTGAACTCGCGCATTGGCGCGAATGCGCATGCGCGCCCAAACACGGGCAAACGCAGTCAGGAATCTGCGTGCGCCAATGCGTAATGGCGCTTGGCGCCAAACGGCCTATTTAAAGCCAGCAGGCACAACAACTAGTTGCTGGATGATCAACAGCCTCCCGTGTTCCCTGTGCCTTGTTTACCTGCTGATCTTGACTTCTCGTTGCCGACCCGGACTGTCTGACTTTGCTTCTCCTGGCTCCTGACCCCTTGGCTTGCTCTTGGATTCCTGTTGTCTTCTCCAATACTTGACCTCGGCTTGGCTCCTGACTTCGCTCCAGTATTTTCTCCCAGTCTGATCCTGTTTGCACCTTGTAACTGCCTGGCTTGCCAAAGTGTTCCAGACCTGCTTGGGACTTCTCAACAAGTTGGTTCCTGCTTTCATCTGGTCATCCCAACCGGCAACCTGTGCTACTTCCGGCACAGCACTCCCTGTCCCACTTCCAGGGGTGCTCTGCACCTAGCCGCAAGGGGAGCCCTCTCTACACTCCGGCTTCGGATCAGGTACGTGGCAGTATCATCCAGCCATGACAGAAGCCAAGAGAGAGGTGCCTCCCCACTGGAAGCCCTGTGCCAGCAAGTGACAGCATTAACCCAGGCGGTGAAGAATCTTCAAGATGGGTACTTCCAACTGGAAGGTCGTCTACAGTACCCGACTACACCATCTCTGGCAGCAACTCCAAATCCACCCGCTGCAGTCTCCACCTCCGCTCCTTCAACTTCAGGTCAGTCAGCTCCAACTCCTACTATGATGGCTCCACCTCCCGAACCAAGAGTACCTATACCTGAACGCTTCTCGGGGGATCGCAGAAAGTTCAAGTCATTCAAAAATGCCTGCCTGCTATACCTGGCCCTGCAACCCAGAACTTTTTCTTTCTTTAGAGACAGTTAAAGTGGGGTTTATTATTTCCCTGTTGTCTGATGAACCCCAGTCCTGGTCCCAGTCCACCATCTCCTGCTCCTCTACCCACTGCTACTAACCCAATGTCTCCTGAAGAGCCTATGCAGATCGGAGTGGTCCGTACAGCCTTAACCCCTGCTGAAAGACTTTGTCGCAGGCAATTGAACTTATGTCTTTGCTGTGGGGAAGATGGACACTTTCTCCGTAACTGCCCAGTGAGACCAAGTAAGCCCTCTGCTTCCAACCATCTGCATCTCCAAATTCCGGGACCCTCTCCCGCTCACCTAGTCCTTCTTGTTTCATTACAGGTGGCGGAAGGAGAGATCAAGCTGCCAGCAATCATTGATTCCGGAGCCTGCAGCTGTTTCCTGGATATCTCTGTGGCAAGAAACCTTCATATTCCACTCCAGACCAAGCGCCATAAACTGGAAATCCACCTTGCAGACGGCACCACTCCCAGGTCTGGGTCCATCATTCAGGAAACCTTACCCGTACTTGCCACTACTGGCCCTGGCCATCAGGAACTTCTTCACTTTGACGTCCTTCCTTCACCCATGTTTCCTGTAATTCTGGGAATTCTGTGGCTACGGGCACATAATAGGGATGATCGAACGGTTCGGGTCCACCATCGGTTCGGCCCGAACATTGGGTGTTCGAGGTTCGGCCGAATTTAGAATTTTTTGCCCAAAAAGTTCGGAATTCGGCAACCAGAACCAACCAAAATGCAATGCTTCAGGAAATGGGCTTTAAAAGCCCGTGATTGGACCAGAACCATTAGCAAAAGCCAATTGAGTGGGCAGGAGAATGCTAGGAATGTGATTGGAGTGACTAGGGGGTCCCTAGACCAATCATTAGTGAATACGCCCCCCAGTATATAAGATCGCCCCCGCCATATTCCTAGCATTGTTATACTGGACATGGAAGAGAGTGGAAGCAGTTCTGTTAATTTTACTTGAAAAGTGTCATTTAGCTATTTATTAGTGTGAGGAAAGGGATATCTAGTGTAGTTAGAGTGCTCCTTTACACTTAAGTTAGCTTCAAAAATTTAGTTTCTGTAGGGAAAGTGTTAAGTGTCAGGGGACCGTAGTGTAGTGTAGGGTTAACTGGCAGTGACTGCTATGGCAGGGTGACAAAACCCTTCCATAGCAGGGTGACCGCTATAGAGAAATGATCATTTCTCTGAATTGCTTCGGCACACCCATATGGCTTCTCACCAGCCAAGCATTTTCATACTGCAGGGGCTGCCACTGCCAGTGCTTTTTTGAGGACATGTTTGATGTCAGACATGACATCTGAACATGTGTATAGGGGGTATATATACACATATATGTCTGTATATATACCCCTAGACATATATAGGTGTGATAGTAGCAGAAATAAATGCTTGCGCTAATGAAATCATTTACAGTAATATATTTCTGCTACTATCACACCTATATATGGCTAGGTGTTGTCGGGGTTATTGGGGGTTGATTAAAATAATAATAGGTAAAAAGAAAAATGATTTTAAAAGCCATGTATATTTCATATTATGCATATAAGAGATTCTGAACAGGATGGCTTCCATGTTGTTTCTAAGGTCAAAGAAGGTTCATTTTCAAAATGTCTCTTACAAGCTTACAAGAGAGCATAGAATTTCAACAATAGGGTCTTATAGTTTCAACAGAGATCTTTGTATCTATGTAATCGTAAATAAGGCAATACATACATTTCATCAGATAAGAATCAATTGGCGAGACATCGTACTAGTCACTCATGGCTAGTCTGGCCTGTAATCTTATCTGTATATACAACAATGAACAATATAGTCAGTATATTTCTTTTAAAGGACTATTTAAAAATAAGTTTTAGAAAACATCATCATATGTAAGATGTATATTAACGATAATACATTGTATTCTTATTAATATAGAAGTGTGAACTTGATACTTATATAATATTAGATATATAATATATATATATATATATACATAAGTATACTTTTCTATGATGTGTAAGGACTTGTGTGTCTTAAAAATGAATTACTTCATGTTAGGGCATGTGGTAGGAGTGTTTATATAAGAATTGCTTTGGACTAGTTTAGTGCTCAAGGTGTCGTAAATATACCAAACTAGACTATGTCTGACAGCCCTATGGCATGGTCAAAAAAGTAATTGCTTTTCACTAGCCGACAGGTCAGAGGTCATTAGATAAGAAGAGTGGTAATTGCTCTAATTATTATTTAACATACAAAATCTAATGAACGGTACGATACTGCCCTCTGGAGACAAAATACCAGGTGCAGTCTTGAGATAATTTCAGATTTCCATATAAAAATATTATATTGTGTTAAATAATATAATTATTGAAATGGCATTACTTGCCAAGGTGAATGATGGAGATACAGGTGGACATTTATGTATGTACTGGGAGTCTAGACAAAGTTCAATATGTTTTATGATTACTTTCACATATAGAGAAATCATCATTTAACTTTAGTATACCAAGTATTGGGTTAATTATCAAAAGAGGTGTGTCTCTGACCTCACCAGTTTAGGTATAGAATATCCCATCCAATAGGGATAATGTTTCATACCTCTGGGTTTAACTTATGGTAATTTTTATAGCTCTTTGTTCTTACCATATAAAAGACCAACCCAGATGAGAGAGAGGACACACATTACACTGCCCATCAGACAATACACTTACATCACACACACTATTACATTCCTCAATAGACTCATCCAGACATACTCCATATTTGTCCATCATTCATCAGAAACTTGAAGGGAAGCCACCATCTTAAGAAAGGCATCCATCTTAGGACTCTGGTAACGCCCATTTGAAGCTAGCGGCCATCTTAAGTGTGGTAATTATGCCTTGCTATGTTATTTGATTTTATTCAACAATTGTTTATTCTTTCCTTATATGTTTTATATTGCATATTTAAGGGTAATGAGATTATAATCCCAGCCGTATATGGTAGATTTTTCTCTAAAAAGCTGATTTTTGTTTTTATACATTTTTATTAATATCAGATTCAGTGCATTATTTGCAATTTTAGTCTTCCGTTTTGCATGGCTTATTCTCATTCCTTCTGCAGTGGAATGACTTTGGGGCTATGTGATTCGCAGACCATTGTATTCTGTTTATATAGAACATTAATTTATGGCTTATACTATACCTGGGAAGAAATGGTAATCTTGCTTTCGTTTCACTTTCACTTTGTTTCACTTTGTTTCAGTTTCACTTTCATTATTGAGCTAAACATCACATTGCATTGATTGTTTGAAGTTAGTATTTTTTTTGTAGAGTTATCTTTTTGTGTCACTTCTTGTTTGATCATATATTGTGAATATATGTCTTGAGAATAAATATTTTTATATATATTCCACACTGTAGACTGTACTCACTAAGATTGGTATATGCTTTTAAAAAGAAATTAATCAATTAAAAAGAATTCACGACAAATTAATCAATTAAAAAGAATTCACGACATTGATTTATGGCAATAGGTGAAGACTCTCCTTTTTCACAGATCTTTGCTTATTAACCATAAATAAGAACACTGCTATATTCAGAGCAGTATAAATATTCTGACATAAGTACGAGCGCGAGATATTTATTATTAAATATTCTTACAGTGTCTATATACATATAATTATGTGTGTATATATACCACTATACACAAGTTCAGATGTTTTGCCTGCCTCAAAAGAACCCAAAAAAATGCCAAAAAAACGCTAGCGTCAAAAAAAAAAATGCCCAGGTGTGTTTTTGCTGGCATTTTTTGGGGGGTTTTGGAGGCAGGCAAAACATCTGAACTTGTGCACAGTACCACTATACACAAGTTCAGATGTTTTTCCTGACTGCAAAGAACCCAAAAAAATGCCTGCTTTGAAACCGGCAAGGTGTGAAAACCGAGGAGAGAAGCTAACCCCCTGAGCTGAAAGTTTTCTAATACATACAATCCTTTTTTTTTTTTCTGGTTCTGGACATGCTACAGAGCTGAAACTTCACAGGTACACCTTTTAGACCCCCCAGACACAAAATCACACAAAAAAGTTCTTAAAAATTGTCATTTTTGATAAAAAAGCCAATTATTGAAAAAATTAAAAAAAAAAAAAAGAGATTTTTACTTTGGATTTCAGATCTGGGGGGGTCTAAAAAGCGTACATGTGAAGTTTCAGCTCTGTAGCATGTCCAGAACAATAAAAAAAAAGATCGTTTGTATTAGAAAACTTTCAGCTCAGGGGGTTGGCTTCGCTGCTGTAACACCTTGCCGGTTTAATAGAAAGCATTTTTTTGGGTTCTTTGCAGTCAGGAAAAACATCTGAACTTGTGTATAGTGGTACTGTGCACGAGTTCTGATGTTTTGCCTGCCTCCAAAAACCCCCAAAAAATGCCAGCAAAAACACACCTGGGCATTGTTTTTTTGACGCTAGCGTTTTTTTTTTGCATTTTTTGGGGTTCTTTTGAGACAGGCAAAACATCTGAACTTGTGTATAGTGGTGTATATACACACATCCATATATTTATATACACACCTAGACATATATAGGTGTGATAGTAGCAGAAATATATGCTTGCGCTAATGAAATCATTTACAGTAATATATTTCTGCTACTATCACACCTATATATGTCTAGGTGTGTATATAAATATATGGATGTGTGTATATACACCACTATACACAAGTTCAGATGTTTTGCCTGCCTCAAAAGAACCCCAAAAAATGCCAAAAAAAATGCTAGTGTCAAAAAAAAATGCCCAGGTGTGTTTTTGCTGGCATTTTTTGGGGGTTTTTGGAGGCAGGCAAAACATCAGAACTTGTGCACAGTAACACTATACACAAGTTCAGATGTTTTTCCTGACTGCAAAGAACCCAAAAAAATGCCTTCTATTAAACCGGCAAGGTGTTACAGCAGCGAAGCCAACCCCCTGAGCTGAAAGTTTTCTAATACAAACAATCTTTTTTTTCTGGTTCTGGACATGCTACAGATCTGAATCTTCACATGTACACTTTTTAGACCCCCCAGATCTGAAATCCAAAGTAAAAATCAAAAAATCTCTCTCTTTTTTTTAATTTTTCAATAATTGGCTTTTTTATCAAAAATGACAATTTTTTAAGAACTTTTTTTGTGTGATTTTGTGTCTGGGGGGTCTAAAAGGTGTACCTGTGAAGTTTCAGCTCTGTAGCATGTCCAGAACCATAAAAAAAAGGATTGTATGTATTAGAAAACTTTCAGCTCAGGGGGTTAGCTTCTCTCCTCGGTTTTCACACCTTGCCGGTTTCAAAGCAGGCATTTTTTTGGGTTCTTTGCAGTCAGAAAAAACATCTGAACTTGTGTATAGTGGTACTGTGCACAAGTTCTGATGTTTTGCCTGCCTCCAAAAACTCCCAAAAAATGCCAGCAAAAACACACCTGGGCATTTTTTTTTGACGCTAGCGTTTTTTTTGGCATTTTTTGGGGTTCTTTTGAGGCAGGCAAAACATCTGAACTTGTGTATAGTGGTATATATACACACATAATTATATGTATATAGACACCTAGCCATATATAGGTGTGATAGTAGCAGAAATATATTACTGTAAATGATTTCATTAGCGCAAGCATATATTTCTGCTACTATCACACCTATATATGTCTAGGTGTGTATATAAATATATGGATGTGTGTATATACACCACTATACACAAGTTCAGATGTTTTGCCTGCCTCAAAAGAACCCCAAAAAATGCCAAAAAAAACGGTAGCGTCAAAAAAAAATGCCCAGGTGTGTTTTTGCTGGCATTTTTTGGGGGTTTTTGGAGGCAGGCAAAACATCAGAACTTGTGCACAGTACCACTATACACAAGTTCAGATGTTTTTCCTGACTGCAAAGAACCCAAAAAAATGCCTGCTATTAAACCGGCAAGGTGTTACAGCAGCGAAGGCAACCTCCTGTGCTGAAAGTTTTCTAATACAAATTATCTTTTTTATTATGGTTCTGGACATGCTACAGAGCTGAAACTTCACATGTAAACTTTTTAGACCCCCCAGATATTAAATCCAAAGTAAAAATCAAAAAATCTCTTTTTTTTTTTAATTTTTCAATAATTGGCTTTTTTATCAAAAATGACAATTTTTAAGAACTTTTTTTGTGTGATTTTGTGTCTGGGGGGTCTAAAAGGTGTACCTGTGAAGTTTCAGCTCTGTAGCATGTCCAGAACCAGAAAAAAAGATCATATAGGTGTTAAAGGAGGGTCCCACATCCCTGTTCTACTGAAAAATTATCTTTTTTTTTCATGGTTCTGGACATGCTACAGAGCTGAAACTTCACATGCACACCTTTTAGACCCCCCAGATACTAAATCCAAAGTCAAAATCAAAAAAATCTCTCTTTTTTTTTTTCTTTTTAATTTTTTCAATAATTGGCTTTTTTATCAAAAATTACAATTTTTAAGAACTTTTTTGGTGTGATTAATAGTTAATGGGGCATGACCCAGAACCCTATGCACTTTTTAGGGGCATTTATTGGGTTTTAGGGCTTAAAAATTGTGTTTTTTGATTACCGAAGTTCGGGTCCCATTGATTTCAATGGGGTTCTGAAATCCGGGCCGAACTTTCGGGAAGTTCGGATGTTCTGGCCGAACCGAACTTTTCAAAAGTTCGATCATCCTTAGCACATAACCCTCTGATAGACTGGTCCAAAGGGGAAGTATCCTTCAAATCAGTGTACTGCCTCCAACATTGTATGACTCCTGAGATACCTGCTCCTGCCAGCTGTCTTTCCATTCAGCCTGTTTCCAATGCCAGCCAAGACGTTCCCTCCGTCTATCATAACTTTTTGGACGTGTTTGATAAGAAGAAGGCGGACTCTCTACCACCTCACCGTCCCTATGACTGCCCAATAGAATTATTGCCTGGTGCTGAGATCCCTTTTGGCCGTATTTTCCCACTTTCAGAGACGGAACTTGAAGCCCTACGGCAATACATAGATGAAAACCTCAGCAAGGGTTTCATTCGTCCTTCTTCTTCTCCGGCTGGAGCCGGAATCTTTTTCGTGGAGAAAAAGGACCACACCCTTAGGCCATGTGTGGACTACAGGGACCTGAATAAAATTACTATAAAAAAACGGTACCCACTCCCTCTCGTTCCTGAGCTCTTCCAGAGGTTCTGTTCTGCTCAAGTCTTCACTAAATTAGACTTATGAGGTGCCTATAATTTGGTGCGAATCCGCGAGGGCAATGAGTGGAAAACTGCCTTTAGAACCCGTTTTGGACATTTCGAATACTTGGTTATGCCCTTCGGACTGTGTAATGCCCCCGCCACTTTCCAGCACCTAGTAAACAATATTTTCAGAGAATTCCTGGACAATTTCCTCATTGTTTACTTAGACGACATTCTTATTTTTTCTACTACCCTGGAGTTGCACAGAATACATTGTAAGCTGGGGAACAGGTAGCAGGTACAAAGCTCCCTGGGATGAGCTGTCTTTCAGGCACAGATACCAGGTAGTGACAAACAGTGCGGTGTTTATTTGTGCTATATACAAGTTTATAAACAGGTGCTGTACAGTGCTTTAAGGAAAACAAGCAAAAATAATAATAATAAACAAAAGCCTAGCTGTGTACCGGCGCTTACTACACACCATGCAGTCCCTAACTAACACAGACTGAGCAAGCCAACAGCTTGTCAGCTCCCAAAGACACACACAGACAGTGTTACCAACCTTCTGCTCTCCTAGACAAATTTCCCAGGCTGAGAGAGAGCCCTGTTGTCTGTCTCAGGTGAGATTAAATTGGCCTGGTGAAGATTATGAAGATCCGAACTGGATCATGGCTCAGAGATCCCTAAAGGTATAGGAGAGATGCCTGGGTGATGTATAAACCCCGAACAGGACTTTTCCTGGCTCTCTCTGGGACACTCTGCTACATATCCCCCCCCCTTGTTTCAACCCCAGGGTTGGAAAACCTGTGGCCAAACAGGAGTGAACACGGGACAGGGCATCTACATTCCCCATCTCAACACCTGGCCTGTGTTTTACAGTGAAGGAGTAATCTTGTAGAGCCAAAAACCACCGGTTCACCCGTATATTAGTCTCCTTCTTTTGGGCCATCCATTTCAGAGGAGCATGGTCAGTTATCAAATCAAACTGGCGCCCTAACAGATAGTACCTTAGTGCGTCCAAGGCCCACTTTATGGCTAAACATTCCTTTTCAATGACTGCATACTTTCTCTCGTGTTCATTAAGCTTTCTGCTCAGATACACCACAGGGTGTTCTTCCCCATTGTGTACCTGTGACAATACGGCCCCAATACCTACATCAGACGCATCCGTCTGAACCAAGAAATCCTTGGAGAAATCAGGGGAGTACAACACTGGCTGTGCACAAAGAGCCTTCTTTAAGACTTGGAAAGACTCCTCTGCTATTGGGGACCATTTCACCATTACTGATTCTTTCCCTTTCGTAAGGTCGGTCAGTGAGGCAGCTAGAGTTGCAAAATTCGGGATAAACCTCCTATAGTACCCTGCAATTCCAAGAAAGGCTCTGACCTGCTTCTTGTTTGCAGGACGTGGCCATTCTTGGATGGCTTCTACTTTGTTTAACTGAGGTTTAATGACTCCACGACCAATAGTGTAGCCCAAATACCTGGCTTCCTCTAAACCAATGGCACATTTTTTTGGGTTTGCTGTAAAACCTTCCTTGAAGAGGGAATCCAGAACAGCCTGTACACGGGGCAAGTGAGACTCCCAGTCAGTGCTATGTACCACTATATCGTCCAGATAGGCAGCTGCATACTGTCGGTGAGGTCTCAGGGTCCTGTCCATGGCCCTCTGAAATGTCGCAGGGGCATTTTGCAACCCAAAAGGCATTTTTTTATACTGAAATAAACCCTCTGGGGTAACACACGCAGTCTTTTCTTTGGCGCTACCAGTCAGGGGTATTTGCCAATATCCTTTGGTCAAGTCTAAAGTAGTTAGATAGCGGGCTTTGCCAAGTCTGTCTATAAGTTCGTCCACTCTGGGCATTGGGTATGTGTCAAACTTTGTCACTGCATTGAGTTTTCTGAAGTCGTTACAGAATCTCCAAGTACCATTAGGTTTTGGGACTAAAACAATGGGGCTAGACCAGTCACTATTGGATTCCTCAATGACATCTAGCTCCAGCATACTTTTTACTTCATCACTAAGTCCTTTCTCCTCGCTTCGGGAATTCGGTACGGTTTGAGCTTGACACGGACCCCAGGTTCAGTAACAATATCATGCTGAACTGCTGAAGTCGTACCAGGTAACTACGAAAATTTCTCTCTATTCCTTATCAGGAACTCTCTAGCTTCTTGTTTTTGGGAATAAGACAGGGTGTCTGGAACCGTGACCTCAGGGACCAGAGGGGACTCAGTAACCCTAGATGTCAAAGGGACGGACCTCGCAGTTAAGGCCAGCCTATCCTTCCAGGGCTTTAACAGATTAATATGGTAAATCTGCTCTGGCTTCCTTTTTCCTGGTTGATGCACTTTATAATTGGCCTCCCCAACTCTTTCCAATACTTCGAAGGGACCCTGCCACTTAGCTAGGAACTTGCTCTCGACAGTTGAAACTAACACCAGGACCCTGTCACCAGGTGAGAAGACACAGAGTCGGGCTCCCCTGTTGTATATTCTCTGTTGCGCTGCCTGGGCCTGCAGTAAGTGTTCCTTTACCATAGGCATGATCGCTGCAATCCTGTCCTGCATTTGAGGGATGTGCTCAATGACACTTTTGTGGGGTGTCTGCTCCCCCTCCCAGGTTTCCTTGGCTATGTCTAAGAGTCCCCGAGGGTGTCTCCCATAAAGCAATTCAAAAGGAGAGTATCCCGTAGAGGACTGGGGTACTTCCCTGATGGCGAACATCAAGTACGGAATCAAGAAGTCCCAGTTTTTTCCATGCTTGTCCACAACCTTTTTTAACATACTCTTTAATGTTTTATTGAAGCGTTCTACAAGGCCATCAGTTTGAGGGTGGTATACGGAGGTTCTCAACTGGGTCACCTTAAATAACTTGCACAATTCTTTAGTTATTCGTGACATAAATGGGGTGCCCTGGTCCGTAAGGATCTCCTTAGGGACCCCAACGCGACTGAACACCATGAAAAACTCTTTAGCAATGTTCTTAGCGGATGCAGTGCGTAAGGGAACTGCCTCGGGGTAACGGGTAGAATAATCCATGATTACCAGAATGTGTTGATGACCCCGGGCAGACTTGGGGAGTGGACCTACAAGGTCCATGGCGATCCTCTCAAAGGGCACTTCAATAATGGGTAAGGGCACTAAAGGACTTCGGAAGTGGGGTAGTGGGGCTGACATCTGACATACAGGACAAGATTGACAATAATTGTCAATATCTTTCTGTATCCCAGGCCAGTAAAACCTGCGTAACACCCTTTCAGTGTTTTTTTCAACCCCTAAATGACCTCCTAGTAAGTGTCCATGAGCCAATTCCAGCACCACTCGTCTGTAAGGCTTAGGGACCACCAACTGTTCAACAATTTCATCGTTCTTTTTATATACACGATACAATAAATCCTCATTGCTGCTGAAAAAAGGAAAACAGGGCCTGTCCCCTGGTTCGCCAGGTACATCATTAATCATTACTACATTCTCCCAGGCCCTGGCAAGGGTAGGGTCTTTTCTCTGCTCGTTACCAAAGTTTTCCTTGTGTACATTAAGATCAGCAAACTCCAATGTACCCTCAGGGTTAGCAGAAGGTTGTCCACCTTGACTGACTGTGGGGACTTCCTCAGGCTCCTCCAGTTCTCCTGCCATAACAGAGAAAGGAAAATCTGGGGAACCTTGAGAGGGATCCCTTAGACCCACATTGTCGGTGATAGCCAGGGGTTCCGTCTCCACCACTGAGTCAGTTACTGTGACCGAGTCGGGACTGTCCCACAGTTCCCAAAATTTAGGGAAGTCTCTACTAATGATGGCCTTATGCACTAAGTGGGGCACAAGTCCGACCGGATGGGTCACTGTACCTAAATCAGTTTTTTAGTTTTTTGCATTTAAATTCACATTTTCAACCATTTCTGCTTTAACCAAAGTCACTAGACTTCCCGAGTCCAGCAAGGCTGCAATAGGCTTATCATTAACAGTCATTTGGCATATGTGTTTTCTTACACCTGGCGCAGCAGCGCATGAAACAGCAGCAAACATAGACTGCCTTCTAAGAGACATGTCCCACTGCATGGGTTCATCTGTCAACGAACAGTTTGCTGCAACATGTCCCAGTTCCTGGCAATGGAAACACCTGATGTTACCCCAGTTAGGTTTGTTGACAGGTAGTGGCTTCCCTTGTTTGGGACGCCAAACTTCAGCTCTGGCACCAAAAATCCTCCCCCCTGTCTCCTTGCCATGCTGACCACCCACTTCCCCTGGAACAGTCTTACCGGTTGTCTGGGGAGACCGTGGCTTTGGGTGGAAAGTCCGTGCAGCTGTAGGGGTGGTGACCAGGTTCTCTGCAGCATAGTACGTCTCAACAAGCTCCACCAGGTTGCCTGCCGACTTAGGGTCTCCTTGACTCACCCACTTCTGCAAAGGAGTTGGTAATGACCTCAGGAACCGATCCATGACTACACGCTCCACTATTTGTGGCCCAGACAAGGACTCCGGCTGTAGCCATTTTCGCGCCAGGTGGATTAGGTCAAACATCTGTGATCTTGGGGGCCTCTCATCTCGGAAGGACCAGCTGTTGACCCGCTGGGCTCGAACGGCCAAGTTGACACGAGACGCGCCAGGATTTCCTTCTTGACCTTTTCATACTCTCCTGCATCCACGGACTCCAAATCGTAATAGGCCTTCTGCGATTCCCCAGTAAGTAAGGGAGCAATCAATCCTGCCCACTGGGTTTTGGGCCAGCCTTCCCTCTCAGCGGTTCTCTCAAATGTAACCAGAAAGGCCTCTGGGTCATCATCAGCAGTCATCTTGGACAGGAAGCGACCAACATGGATGGCTGAGCAGCGGTCTCTAACTGTTTCTGTTTTCACAGCAGACTCCTGTGCAAGTGTCTGCACCACCTCAAGCAGCAACTTTCTGTCCGCTTCTGCAGCACTGGTCAGTTTTTCAAACATCAACTGGGTTTGATTTTGTACAGCACCAATCTGTTGTTGAATCAAAGAGTTTGCTTGCTGTTGTGCAGCGTTTGCTTGCTTCGTTTGTTCTTGTACAACACCAATCTGTTGTTTAAACAAAGAGTTCGCTTGCTGCTGTGCAGCGTTGGATAACACCAACTGTTTGAGGATTTCCTCCATGTTTAGTCACTCCAGGTACTGGCCCTTTAAGTAGTAACTTACTACCAGTGCCCGCAGGCCTCCACCATATGTAAGCTGGGGAACAGGTAGCAGGTGCAAAGCTCCCTGGGATGAGCTGCCTTTCAGGCACAGATACCAAATCCTACTGAGGTAGTGACAAACAGTGCGGTGTTTATTGGTGCTATATACAAGTTTATAACAAAAAAGTTGGTCCCAGATGATCAGTGACATATAATTGCCATCATCCCATGAAATCGAATAAGAAAAATAACACTGAAAAGTGTTGGTCTCCTCTTAAGAAAGGGGGGGGGGGGTATTTTTAAGGCAATAATTACTGAAAAATGACAATAAATAAAATGTAAATTGTTTATTATTATGATAAAAAATGACAGCCCATGTCATTGATATACAGATATGAAGGCACCATGACCAGGCGTGGAAAACCACCACAGGTCATGGATCACAAAAAATCACAGTACATACAGACAACCAATGTAGTACATTAGAAACATGAAATGTAAGGAAACAAGGGATATATATACCCCTCCCGTACCGGGGATAAAAATCCCAGGCGAGGGAGAATGTTCAATCCAACGCGTTTCGAATAATTTATTGAACTTTATAGTTCCAATCTTCATCAGGGATATATGAACTGGTGGTCCCTTTATTTTCCTACCTAAAAAGACAGAAAAAATAACCAACAAACAAACACATAAAGATGGTTGTTATAGAGACAATTTCGATACATGAATGCGTCACCAAAACTTACCCCACACTCCCACCCACGGACATGAACATTGAAAATGTAGGCAACATATGCATGGAGAGATACCCACCAATTCCTCTTTATAACAACAAGTAACTTCAGTTGCTATGAAGACACAAGCTTCTACTGAAGATGATATATTATGGTTGTTGACCCAAGGAGGAACAGGAGCGGCTCATAAGCTGTCCCGGATATTATGTTGGCACAAAGGATCTGCCCATCCAGTAGGCCCACGGGGTATATACCGGCAATACCCCTTAATGTGTGGTGCCTAAAAGCAGAAATAGACATACATGTATGATGGTATATAAGCAAAAAGATTGGCAAAGCTACAAGTTTAAGAAGCAAAAAAACAGGGTTTTGATCAGAAAGATTCAGCCTTCAAGCCACAATGCCTGACTAGGGCTAAGACAGAACCCAGGGCGCAAAAACTCCAAAAATATATATGTGGATGTTACTTACAATCATAAAGGTTAAAGTCCCCAATATGGCCAGGCAGAGTTCAAGCTGGTCCCAAGGGAGGTCCGTATGGCTCCAAGTAAAAAAACATGTAAGTTAAACCCCTAGCTTCCTCCCGCAATGTGGAGGAGCGTGGGGATAAGGCATCAGCTGTGGGTCTTGGCGTCCTCTGTTTAAGGAGTCAGGTACAAGACCACGCCCTCCTTGCACTCCCGCGGGTTCGCGCTACCCGGAAGTAGCTGCGTTCCCGCGCATGGACCGGAATGTTGGTGGAATGTGAATGCGGTCCAAGACGGTGAAGTTGACTCTGGGCATGCGATATTGATGGTCCCAAGCCACATGTCTGCCTAAGGGCAGATAGAGGTTGCCGATATGCATCCTTGCCAGGTGTTTCTTGGCACGAGCCTGAAACTCTTGCTTCGTCTTCCATAAAATGAACCGCATTCACATTCCACCAAGTAGTCCACCCACATGGTGGAATGTGAATGCGGTTCATTTTATGTCGGGAAGACGAAGCAAGAGTTTCAGGCTCGTGCAAACAAACACCTGGCAAGCATGCATATCGGCAACCTCTATCTGCCCTTAGGCAGACATGTGGCTTGGGACCATCAATATCGCATGCCCAGAGTCAACTTCACTGTCTTGGACCGCATTCACATTCCACCAAGGGGCGGGGATTGGAACAAGCAATTACTCCAGAGGGAGGCACGCTGGATCCAGATTCTCGATGCTACCAAGTGACCAGGCTTAAATGAGTCAGAGAGTTTTAGACCCTTCTTGGAAGGGTTTAGCTCTGGCAAGACCGATTAAATCCCTCCCAGTGTTTCCCCCTCCATTTCCCTTCCTTCTCCCTTTTCCCTTCCTCCCCCTTTTTTTTTTTTGGTATTTTTATGTCTCACCATCAGATATGTATTTTGAACAACAGAGCAGAATTTTTTGATGTAGTTAATAATAGTTTCTTGCAATAATTGGTGGCATAATTATTATTTTTTGTTTATTGCTCATTATATTTTGCATTTTCTGTAATTGTTTTGGTTGTCATATTGGGGCATGCATGTGTGGCGCGGAACCATCCGCATTCTTAACCCATGGATTATGGATAACATCCACATATATATTTTTGGAGTTTTTGAGCCCTGGGTTCTGTCTTAGCCCTAGTCAGGCATTGTGGCTTGATGGCTGAATCTTTCTGATCAAAACCCTGGTTTTTTGCTTCTTAAACTTGTAGCTTTGCCAATCTTTTTGCTTATATACCATCATACATGTATGTCTATTTCTGCTTTTAGGCACCACACATTAAGGGGTATTCTTGCCGGTATATACCCCGTGGGCCTACTGGATGGGCAGATCCTTTGTGCCAACATAATATCCGGGACAGCTTATGAGCCGCTCCTGTTCCTCCTTGGGTCAACAACCATAATATATCATCTTCGGTAGAAGCTTGTGTCTTCATAGCAACTGAAGTTACTTGTTGTTATAAAGAGGAATTGGTGGGTATCTCTCCATGCATATGTTGCCTACATTTTCAATGTTCATGTCCTTGGGTGGGAGTGTGGGGTAAGTTTTGGTGACGCATTCATGTACCAAAATTGTCTCTATAACAACCATCTTTATGTGTTTGTTTGTTGGTTATTTTTTCTGTCTTTTTAGGTAGGAAAATAAAGGGACCACCAGTTCATATATCCCTGATGAAGATTGGACCTATAAAGTTCAATAAATTATTCGAAAACGCGTTGGATTGAACATTCTCCCTCGCCTGGGATTTTTATCCCCGGTGCGGGAGGGGTATATATATCCCTTGTTTTCTTACATTTCATGTTTCTAATGTACTACATTGGTTGTCTGTATGTACTGTGATTTTTTGTGATCCATGACCTGTGGTGGTTTTCCACGCCCGGTCATGGTGCCTTCATATCTGTATATCAATGACATGGGCTGTCATTTTTTATCATAATAATAAACAATTTACATTTTATTTATTGTAATTTTTCAGTAATTATTGCCTTAAAATCCCCCCCTTTCTTAAGAGGAGACCAACACTTTTCAGTGTTATTTTTCTTATGCAAGTTTATAAACAGGTGCTGTACAGTGCTTTAAGGAAAACAAGCAGAAATAATAATAATAATAATAAACAAAAGCCTAGCCGTGTCCCGGCGCTTACTACACACCATGCAGTCCCTAACTAACACAGACTGAGCAAGCCAACAGCTTGTCAGCTCCCAAAGACACACACAGACAGTGTTACCAACCTTCTGCTCTCCTAGACAAACGTTGTCTAATTTCCCAGGCTGAGAGAGAGCCCTGCTGTCTGTCTCAGGTGAGATTAAATTGGCCTGGTGAAGATGACGAAGATCCGAACTGGATCATGGCTCAGAGATCTCTAAAGGTATAGGAGAGATGCCTGGGTGATGTATAAACGCCGAACAGGACTTTTCCTGGCTCTCTCTGGGACACTCTGCTACAACATGTACAAAAAGTATTGGCCACTCTCAGAAAACACGGGCTTTATGCTAAAGCAGAAAAATGTGAATTTGAGAAGTCATCCATACAATTTCTGGGTCTGATTATCTCCACAGATGGAATAGCAATGGACCCTCAGAAAGTGTCTGCCATCCTGGAGTGGCCTGCCCCCTCTGACAAAAAGGGCATCCAAAGGTTTGTGAGTTTCGCAAACTTTTACCGAAGGTTTATTAAGGACTTTTCCCACATCATTGCCCCCATTACGCAAATGACTCGGCAAAACACTCGGTTCCAATGGTCCCCAGAGGCCCAAAGTGCATTTGACAAGCTCAAGGCTGTATTCACCAGTGCTCCTGTGCTACAACACCCAGACCCAGCCTTACCTTACGTCCTTGAAGTTGATGCTTCAGAAGTGGCCACAGGAGCAGTCCTATCTCAACGCCAGGGACCCAAGGCATTGCTTCACCCTGTAGCGTTTTTTTCTCGAAAACTCAGTCAGCCTGAGAAGAACTACGATGTAGGGGACCCAGAACTATTGGCCATCAAGGCCGCATTAGAAGAATGGCGATATTTGCTGGAGGGCGCAGCCCACCCAATAATGATATTCACGGACCACAAGAACCTCGAACATCTCAGATCAGCCAAACGCCTAAGACCTCTCCTGTGGATGTCACCCCCAATACAATTCTGTCCTCTCAAAACTTTCTTTTACTCCAGCCTGATCTTAGGACCACCCTTGAACTAGCCTCTGCCCGCTGCACTTCTCCTGAGACTGCTACCCTCAAAAAACGGGGAAATTTTTTTTTGCATGAAGACAAGTTCTTTGTACCCCAGGAAGCCAGACTCACAGTTCTTAAAGCTCTTCATGACCATCAACTTGCTGGTCACTTTGGGGTCCGTAAGACTGTAGAACTAATTCAGCGATCCTATTGGTGGCCAAACCTAAGAAAGGACTGTAAGGACTATGTGAGTTCCTGTACGACCTGCCTTCGGAGTAAAGGCAGTCACGTCCAAGCCTGGGGTCTGTTGAAACCACTTCCGGTCCCAAAACAACCGTGGGAAATGTTGTCCATGCACTTTATAGTGGACCTACCTTCTTCAGAGGGATTCTCCACAATTATGGTGATAGTAGATCGCTTGTCTAAAATGGCCCATTTTATTCCCATGGTTGGCACTCCTTCAGCCGTGGACAGGGCACATACCTTTGCCAAGGAAATAGTGAGGCTAAATGGTCTACCCGGCAGAATTGTGTCCGACCGTGGAGTACAATTTGCTTCCAGATTTTGGAGGTCTCTCTGTAAAGCCTTGAATATTGAAGTCTGCTTATCTTCAGCATATCACCCCCAAAGTAATGGTCAAACAGAAAGAACAAACCAAACCCTTGAGCAATATCTCCGCTGCTTTTCCACATTTTCACAAGACAATTTGGTAGCCTTACTCCCGTGTGCTGAGTTTGCGTACAATAACACAATTCATGCTTCCACCCACCAGTCTCCATTTTTTGAAAACTATGGGTTTCACCCATCCTTTTTATCTAACCCTGTGTCTGAAACTTATAACAGGGGGGAGTACCGCGCTTAAAAGGTGCTTAGTGCATGTTATTCATATTAATTACATTTAATAATTTACTTTCAGTGCTTTCAAATGTTTATAATAAAATCCCTTGTGCTAAAATTATATAGATATTCTCCAGTACATAAAATTATATAAATATTCTCCAGTGCATAAAATTTAAAAAAATTCTCATTAATAAATAAAATATTTCTTACAAGTGATGTAAATATGTGCTATAAACAATCCTTAAATATATCAAAATTTGTTAAAATAAAGTACCAGTGATAAATTATGTGCTTATAAGTTTCCAATAATTAAATAATTCAAAAGTGAAAAAGTGCCAAAGTGTCCTTATATATATAAATAAAGTGGTGTATATTCAGACGCCTTTTCTTTCCCAAAATTCATGCAAGTGCTCTTCCATGCGGTGGCCACTAGGTGTCCTAAGCGCTCACCTCAATTGGCTTTATAACCAGCTTTGTATGGTATCATATGTGATGTTTCCTCCTTTTCTATGGTTGATGGGTCCGGTCACTAATTCTCACACTTATCCCTTTTACAACGATATTCCAGGGGGTGTGTGTGGAGCCTTTGAATCTCCAAAATAAATGGGGCCACAATAGTGAGGTACCGTTTGGTGATTTTATTAAAACAGATTAAAAATAACAGACTCACATTTTCCTTCGTCTTTGCCAATGCATAACAATCGTAATGTCGCTACGTCACTTCCGGTTTGGCGTCCTACGCGTTACGCTGCGTGCCCACACAGCTTCTTCCTGGAAGAAGCTGTGTGGGCACGCAGCGTAACGCGTAGGACGCCAAACCGGAAGTGACGTAGCGACATTACGATTGTTATGCATTGGCAAAGACGAAGGAAAATGTGAGTCTGTTATTTTTAATCTGTTTTAATAAAATCACCAAACGGTACCTCACTATTGTGGCCCCATTTATTTTGGAGATTCAAAGGCTCCACACACACCCCCTGGAATATCGTTGTAAAAGGGATAAGTGTGAGAATTAGTGACCGGACCCATCAACCATAGAAAAGGAGGAAACATCACATATGATACCATACAAAGCTGGTTATAAAGCCAATTGAGGTGAGCGCTTAGGACACCTAGTGGCCACCGCATGGAAGAGCACTTGCATGAATTTTGGGAAAGAAAAGGCGTCTGAATATACACCACTTTATTTATATATATAAGGACACTTTGGCACTTTTTCACTTTTGAATTATTTAATTATTGGAAACTTATAAGCACATAATTTATCACTGGTACTTTATTTTAACAAATTTTGATATATTTAAGGATTGTTTATAGCACATATTTACATCACTTGTAAGAAATATTTTATTTATTAATGAGAATTTTTTTAAATTTTATGCACTGGAGAATATTTATATAATTTTATGTACTGGAGAATATCTATATAATTTTAGCACAAGGGATTTTATTATAAACATTTGAAAGCACTGAAAGTAAATTATTAAATGTAATTAATATGAATAACATGCACTAAGCACCTTTTAAGCGCGGTACTCCCCCCTGTTATAAATTTCTGAATTGCGTAGGTTACCAATAACAGTACCTGCAGCTTTAAAGGAATTAAGGATTCATATAGAGTGACAGCGCGAGAATTTCACCAACCCAATATACTGTGTCTGAAATTACGGTACCTGCTGTTCAAGATAGGGTAGCCTTCCTCCAAGAAAATTTTCTGCTATTACAGAAGACCATGCAAAAGGCACAAGAAGCATATAAGGAATGCTACGACAGGAGAAGGAGGGATAGCCCGGCCTTGAAGGTGGGAGACAAAGTGTGGCTGTCCACTCTTAACCTTAAGCTGGCCTGCCCATCCAAGAAGCTGGGTCCAAGGTTCATTGGCCCCTTCCCGATCAAGAAAATGGTCAACCCTGTGGCTTTTGAATTATGCCTTCCAGATACTTACAAGATTCACCCAGTCTTCCACGTGTCTTTGCTTAAACCGGCCACTCCTGGTCCTTTTCCTGGAAGAGATAGCTTGCCTCCACCTCCGGTTGTAGTAAATGGAGAAACGGAATATGAAGTGGAATCCATCCTGGACTGCCGTAGACGAGGAAGGCAAGTCCAGTATTTAATCAAATGGAAGGGCTATTCTCTGGAGGAAAGTTCTTGGGAACCTGCTGGAAATATACACGCTCCCAGACTGTTACGTGACTTTTTCAAAAAAAAAAATTCCCTGAAAAACAGGCTCTGTTAGGCATCCGGAGGCTGCCCCTCAGGGGGGGGCACTGTCAGGGAACTACCAATATCCTGGCGAATCAGCGAATTCGCGCATTGGCGCGAATGCGCATGCGCGCCCAAACACGGGCAAACGCAGTCAGGAATGTGCGTGCGCCAATGCGCACGCGCGTACGCAAAGCGTATTGGCGCTTGGCGCCAAACGGCCTATTTAAAGCCAGCAGCCACAACAACTAGTTGCTGGATGATCAACAGCCTCCCATGTTCCCTGTGCCTTGTTTACCTGCTGATCTTGACTTCTCGTTGCCGACCCGGACTGTCTGACTTTGCTTCTCCTGGCTCCTGACCCCTTGGCTTGCTCTCGGATTCCTGTTATCTTCTCCAATACTTGACCTCGTCTTGGCTCCTGACTTCGCTCCAGTATTTTCTCCCAGTCTGTTCCTGTTTGCACCTTGTAACTGCCTGGCTTGCCAAAGTGTTCCAGACCTGCTTGGGACTTCTCAACAAGTTGGTTCCTGCTTTCATCTGGTCATCCCAACCGGAAACCTGTGCTACTTCCGGCACAGCACTCCCTGTCCCACTTCCAGGGGTGCTCTGCACCTAGCCGCAAGGGGAGCCCTCTCTACACTCCGGCTTCGGATCAGGTACGTGACACCAGTGTTACAAATATATCCACTGGATCCCTCAGGCGACTGGCCGCATCTCATACTCCACTTTTGTCCGAATAATCGGTTTCACCACTCTCCAGTATAATTGAATATTAGGCAATAAATCCTCATGAGTATACCATAATCGATGGATTTAAGGGCAGGTTTCAGACAATATAGGGAAGAAAGAAACTCCAATAGTGAAGTACTGTAAATCAATTTCCAATTTAATGATTAAAACACAAAGTACTCACATTTAAAAGCAATGTAGTGTGCACACAGGTATTAGGGACTGCAAATCCCTCGTGTAGCGGTAACTTCCGGGACGCGGTGCGTTCCACCGAAAGGATCTGCGTCTCACACACCGAATGCGGAACTGACGTGACTACGCTCTACACGTTTCATCATCAACTGACGTCATCAGGAGCAGCGTAAGGTCACGTCGGGTCCGCTTACTATTATACTAGTGGGTTACTTGGCAACCGTTATAATAAAAACTTTAGCGGCCAAAGAGAATGGTTATAATCAGAAGTCATTTGTTGCTGGTCAGACTTTTGCTATGCAAATTCTCAGAAAACTGTCTGGTTACTTCTAATAGGAGGAAATTTAGCGTAACCTGTTACTAGGTAGATCTTATAAACAGAAATTTAAAGTAAAACGGAAGTTGATGTAAATGGACAAAATATCATCTGTATTCTGTGCATATTAATGCAGATGAATGTAACTTATGCAGGAATATTTCTCATATGCCAACATATTTAAATAACAAGAAAATAAAAATATAAATTACTAAATATGAAAATATAAATCAAAATGACATACTGATGCGCATACCATCAAAAACCAATATGTCGGGCAAACCTCTAAAAGGGCTATTGTAAAGGATTTTTTACCGATATAAAATAAATATTATGCTTGTAGGTAAAAGACTTCGGTATGTAAAAATAAAAAATAAAACTAAGATTAAATTAAAATAAAAATAAATATAAAAATAAATGTAAAGAAAAATATATATGAAAAAAATATATATGAAAAATGCATTTATATTAAATAAATTCTTGAATTATGTTGATAAATAATCTAATAATTAATTATTATTGTTTTACTATATTATTTAAAATTCCAGATATAAAATAAAATATAAATCTAAAATCAAATATCTGGTGGAACAGATTGTCATATCCATAGAGTAGTTTGGTTTAAAAATCATATTAGATTTATAAATATATTAAGAATCCGTATAAATAATAAATAGGGATGTTATTATTCGAATATTTTATTTTCACCTATATACTGATATGGATCATTCCTGTGGACATGTAACCCCCCTATATATATATATATATATATATATATATATATATATATATAGGCTAATGTGTATTTGGTAATATATAGAAGGGCTTTTTCTGTATACATCAAAGCCAAACTCACAAATAGAGGTTAATGTTAAATACATAAAATATACAAATAAATAGATATTTAGAAAGTAGTTGATATTAGTTTAAGCAGCATAGAGGATATATATATATATATATATATATATATATATATATATATATATATATATATATATATATATATATACATATTCTGTCAATTCATAATAAAAAATTTATATTATAGAGGAAAAATTATTATTATATGACGTGATAAAATCATGTTGTATATAACAACCGGGCTAAGCAAGCCATAGGGATTCAATACAATTAGATAAAAAAATCTATAACAGGACACAAATATAAGATTAAAAAATGTAAAAAATAAATTAGTATTAAAAAGAAAAAAATGTATATGTATAAAATCCCCATGTACTTAAAAACCACTAAAAATCTGAGATAAAACAATTTAGATCTATGTCAAGATTAAGTCCTCCGGGCTGGAGAGATCCAAGTTGGTATATCCACCTTGTCTCATTTTGGCATATTTTTCTAGTTTTATTCTCTCCTCTCCAATGTTCTTTAATTGTGTCTATACCATAAAAAATAAGGCCTTTTGGATTATGATTGTGTACATCACGAAAATGTTTTGATAGGCTATGCTTTGGAAACCCTCTTTTTATATTGCCTATGTGCTCCCTGATCCAAACTAATAAAGGCCTAGTAGTCCTGCCAACGTATTGTAACTTACACGGACACTCAATGATGTAAGTGACATGTGTACTATGGCAGGTAATCAAGTTCCTAATCTGGAAGGTCCTTTTGTTCACGTTAGACTTGAAATGTGTGGTTTTCTTTACTTGTGCAGGGTTATTTTTACAAGCCAAACATTTCAGACACCGGATAAACCCTTTCATTTCAGGAAATATTTTAACCTGTCTTGGTGGATCCACCACATTGTGAACAAGCTTATTCCTCAGTGTGGGTGCTTTCCAGTAAATGAATTTCGGTTTGTTTGGTAAAATTTTAAAAAGGGTTTTTTCTGATTTTAAAATAGGCCAATATTTCTTAAAATTTTTGTCAACAGTCCTATATTGTTTATTAAAACCAGTGATAAAAGCACAATCGAAATCTTCTTTGTTACTCCTTCTTTTACTCTTTAGTAAGTCTTCTCTTGGTAAATCTCTGATCTTATTTTTAGTTTCCTCTAATACTGATCTACTGTATCCTTTTTCTTCAAATCTTTTTGTCAGTTTTGCTGCTTGTATTTCATAGTCTCCTAATTCAGTACAATTGCGTCTGATTCTTGTATACTGACCCTTAGGTATATTTTGTATCCACTTAGGATGGTGACAGCTAGATGTCGGAATGAATCCATTCTTATCGGTTGGTTTAAAAAAAGTGTTTGTTTGTATATCATCCTTCGCTTTAAAAATCTGTAAATCTAAAAATTCAATCTGTTCTGTATTATAGTTTGCTGTAAACTTTATCCCAAATTTGTTCCCATTTAGTTGTTGTATAAATGCATCCAAAGACTCTTGTGGTCCATCCCATATCATGATTAAGTCATCTATGTAACGACGATAGAAAATTAATTCTGGTAAATTTTTTTCATATATCATTTTTTCTTCTAGCATATTCATGAATATGTTTGCGACACTGGGGGCATACCGTGCCCCCATAACAACTCTCTTTGTTTGTACATAGAAAGTATTATTGTACCAGAAGTAATTTTTAGCCATAGCCAGTTGCAGGTCCTCTAGGATGTAATTGATTTGGGCGTGTTTTAAATCAGTTTCCTCAAATAGCGCTTTCTTTACTCCTTCCAGGCCAGCTCGCTGATCAATACTCGTGTATAATGAGTTCGCATCAATTGTTACCAAGATGCATGAATCCCTTATTTTCAGCTGTTGTAATTCCTTAATTAGTTGAGTGCTGTCTTTTAAGTAGGATTACCCATTACATACCAGTGGTTGGAGAAACGTATCCAAGTATTCCCTGAGTCTGAAAAAAAGGGATCCAATCCCACTAATAATGGGTCTCCCTGGTGGTTTTTCCAACCTTTTATGTAATTTCGGGAGATCGTAGATAACTGGTGTCTTGGCAGATTTTGGTAATAAATATCTGGCTTCCTTATCTGTAAGTATTCCCAATTCTTGACCTTTTTTAATATATATTTCAAGTTTTTTCCGATAATCTCTCTTAGGATTTTTTGTTAATTGTTTGTATGTGTCCGGAATGGCCAAAAGATTTTTAATTTCCTCCTCGTAGTCCTCCTCGTGGTTACTTCTAATAGGAGGAAATTAAGCGTAACCTGTTACTAGATAGATCTTATAAATAGAAATTTAAAGTAAAACGGAAGTTGATGTAAATGGACAAAATATCATCTGTATTCTGTGCATATTAATGCAGATGAATGTAACTTATGCAGGAAGTATTCAATCAGGAGAGGGCCAGTAATAACCATGACCTCCACAGTCTATTTAGACAATTAAGACATGACCTTGAGAAACAATTGAGAGTCTGGTGGGACATCTCTACTCTAGAGATGTACATTAAAGAAAAGATGGCTCCACATAAGCTTAGATGGGAGTTACACCCCAATGATGGATTTACAGATGAAGGTCTAATGGAGGATTGGTTTAAACTTTTCAATAGATGTGAGTCAGAGCTACTTAGACAGATTATTGGTAGGAGGAGATTTAAAGTGAAAGAAGTGGAAACCAATATCACTCGTTTAAAAACCCTCCTTACACCTTTCTCAACAACTAACGAATATAAAGAAAAGGAAAGGGAATTGTCTCTACTTATAGCGAAATATGATAAAGATTTACAACTTAAGAAACAGAAAAAATTTAATTGAGACATCCTTGATTATAAGAACAACAAAGTATATAAATGGCAGGACTCCATAAGAGATTAAGATATGGAGATACCAGAACCTAATACACCTCTACATACATCAAGAGAAACTACACCTGATGAAGACGAACAAGAGGAAGAACCTGAAACCCCTACTCCTAGAATATCTAGAAATGTTGCTTTCAGACCCATGAGGGATACAAGATACACAGAGGAAGAAACACCAAGAAGAGTGGGCATTTATGAACCTCCGCCAAGGAGACCCCGAGAGAATAGACCTAGAAGACCTCTTCCCCAGAGTTACGAATCTCCCAGATATCAGATTAGTACCTCTAACAGGTTTTCCCCGTTGATGGAAAATAGAAGATTCTACCCACCCAGGGAATATGGAAGGAATGATGGATACCAGGAACAAGAGAACCATAATTTTTTTCAAGGGGTGAATCGAGGGAGACCTCCCAGACAAGGAAGGTGGTACAATCATCCAAGAGGCCCAGGATGGGGAAGACCTACAAGGCCTATGAATTATCAGAGACCAACAGAACAAACATACGATCAGAACATTTCATACCAGAGGGGCTGGAGGAACCCCAATACCTATCAACAGAATACTGGGAGGCCGAATATATGGAACAACCAATGGGACGGAGGAAACAGAGGAGAGGCAAACGTGGCGGGAGGAAGAAAAAGAAGGAGAGAATTTTAGGCACCGGTATTTTTAACTTGAGTGGAATTAATTTTACCCCAGAGGAAATAGCGATTTTAGACTTAGGACTTAAATATACCCCGAATAAAAATCTAGACAAATTCGAGGCATATATTGACTTACAGAAGTTTTTAAGGAAGTTGAACGTTAAAAAGTTTTTTAATCTGAAAGGGAATTTTAAATCTACTGGTAGTAACCATTTTAAACACACAGAACTTAGGAACCGATCTATTTTTAACCCTACTGTCCCCAATAATGAATGTGTGAATGCCTTTAAAAAAATGGTTGAACACGACATAAAGAAATTAACAATACATAATCATAAAGAAAACAAAACATGGAATGCCATAGAAACTATAGAGAAGAAAAAAGAAGTTGTAATACGCCCGGCAGATAAGGGCGGTGGCCTAGTATTTTTAAAAAAACAAGACTACGAGGAGGAAATGAAAAATCTTTTGGCCATTCTGGACACATACAAACAATTAACAAAAAATAGAGAATAGAATAGAGAATATCAGAAAAAACTTGAAATATATATTAAAAAAGGTCAAGAATTGGGAATACTTACAGATAAGGAAGCCAGATATTTATTACCAAAATCTATCAAGACACCAGATATCTACCATCTCCCGAAATTACATAAAAGGTTGGAAAAACCACCAGGGAGACCCATTATTAGTGGGATTGGATCCCTTTTTTCCAGACTCGGGGAATACTTGGATACGTTTCTCCAACCACTGTTATGTAATGGGAAATCCTACTTAAAAGACAGCACTCAACTAATTAAGGAATTACAACAGCTGAAAATAAGGGATTCATGCATCTTGGTAACAATTGATGCAAACTCATTATATACGAGTATTGATCAGCGAGATGGCCTGGAAGGCGTAAAGAAAGCGATATTTGAGGAAACTGATTTAAAACACGCCCAAATCAATTACATCCTAGAGGGCCTGCAACTGGCTATGGCTAAAAATTACTTCTGGTACAATAATACCTTCTATGTACAAACAAAGGGAGTTGCTATGGGGGCACGGTATGCCCCCAGTGTCGCAAACATATTCATGAATATGCTAGAAGAAAAAATGATATATGAAAAAAATTTACCAGAATTAATTTTCTATCATCGTTACATAGATGACTTAATCATGATATGGGATGGACAACAAGAGTCTTTGGATGCATTTATACAACAACTAAATGGGAACAAATTAGGGATAAAGTTTACAGCAAACTATAATACAGGAAAGATTGAATTTTTAGATTTACAGATTTTTAAAGCGAAGGATGATATACAAACAAAAACTTTTTTTAAACCAAACGATAAGAATGGATACATTCCGACATCTAGCTGTCACCATCCAAAGTGGATACAAAATATACCTAAGGGTCAGTATACAAGAATCAGACGCAATTATACTGAATTAGGAGACTATGAAATACAAGCAGCAAAACTGACAAAAAGATTTGAAGAAAAAGGATACAGTAGATCAGTATTAGAGGAAACTAAAAATAAGATCAGAGATTTACCAAGAAAAGACTTGAAAGAAGGAGTAACAAAGAAGATTTCAATTGTGCTTTTATCACTGGTTTTAATAAACAATATAGGACTGTTGAGAACATTTTTAAGAAATATTGGCCTATTTTAAAATCAGACAAAACCCTTTTTAAAATTTTACCAAATAAACCGAAATTAATTTACCGGAAATCACCCACACTGAGGAATAAGCTTGTTCACAATGTGGTGGATCCCCCAGGACAGGTTAAAATATTTCCTGAAATGAAAGGGTTTATCCGGTGTCAGAAATGTTTGGCTTGTAAAAATAACCCTGCACAAGTAAAGAAAACCACACATTTCAAGTCTAACGTGAACAAAAGGACCTTCCAGATTAGGAACTTGATTACCTGCCATAGTACACATGTCACTTACATCATAGAGTGTCCGTGTAAGTTACAATACGTTGGCAGGACTACTAGGCCTTTTTTAGTTCGGATCAGGGAGCACATAGGCAATATAAAAAGAGGGTTTACAAAGCATAGCCTATCAAAACATTTTCGTGATGTACACAATCGTAATCCAAAAGGCCTTGTTTTTTACGATATAGACACAATTAAAGAACATTGGAGAGGAGAGAATAAAACTAGAAAAATATCCCAAAATTAGACAAGGTGGATATACCAACTTGAATCTCTCCAGCCCGGAGGACTTAATCTTGACATAGATCTAAATTGTTTTATCTCGGATTTTTAGCGTTTTTTAAGTACATGGGGATTTTACACATATACATTTTTATCTTTTTAATACTAATTTATTTTTTACATTTTTTAATCTTATATTTGTGTCCTGTTATAGGTTTTTTATCTAATTGTATTGAATCCCGGGGGGCGTGGCGACCGCCGACTGACATGGCCGCTTGGAACCGGAGCTCCAGTTCTCACGCAGCGATTCCCGGATCTACAGCCTGCCACTGATGCTGCACACGTCCAACTCCTTCGGGTACGAGTGAGTGAATACTCCCTGAAAACTTCTAACATGGCCAGACGGAAGACTGGGGCACCCTTCGTTCGCAAATTGTCTGATGTCTTCAGACCGGCAACCCTCGGTCTCCAGCAAAATGGCGCCGGCAACCAACCACTACCGCAGCGGGTCCGTCCTCTAGCGGCGACCGCCCACGCTGATTCAGACAGCGCAACAGCGGTTCCCGGGCAGTCCAGCTCGCCTCCACCGAGGCGACCAGCACGCACAGGGGATTCCTCTCCCTCCACACCCTCCACACAGAGCCCTGCGAAGTCCAGACCCCGATGGGACAATTGCCACACAGCTTCTGATACTCCGGACATGGAGGTGAGCAATCAGTCTAATGTAAAACGATAAAACCTTGCGCTTGTAGTAAAAATAGTATAAGTGAATAAGGTGCTTGTATTCCTGCTATACCAGCTGTGGGGAATAGATAATTAATAAATCATGCTTGTGCATGTGAAAGCTGCTTGCTGCAAGAAAAGTGCTGGTGCTCTTTTAAATGTGTAGGTCAGTGATTGCAGCTCTGCTTAAATAAAGATAAAAATAAATATAAATATATACTGTGCTAATACCCCAATAGGTAAAATTCATAAATGGCAAATGTAAAATATGAAAATGTCAAAATATGCAAAAAATATATATAAAAATGTCAAAATACTCAAAAAATATATATATCAATAAATGTCCATATTCAAGTCCATCAGAAAAATGCAGATAAAGTGCTTCAGTGCTTAATCCGTGCTTGGAGAGGGGTTTCCCCCTCGTGGTTATCTACTTACCACAATGTGGTTTTAAACAGGCATGTATTGCTGATCACATTCTGTGCATAACACTCTCTGATGTTGCTGGTAAGATCCTTGCTGATGCTTGGTACTCCCGAGTTTCCTCATAAAAGAAAAGAGCTATCCATAATGAGGATCGTTTAAACTATATTTATTTAAGATAAACAGGGATGTACTCACAAACATAACAAAATACACGCATGTAGAACACTGCACGGTGGTTCGCTGCTCCCGCAGCGTGCGCTCCACCGGCCGGATGTGACGTGGCAATCCGCTTGGCCAATCGCTAGACGCGTTTCGCTGTCAACCACAGCGTCATCTGTAGCTATCGTGCTGAGCGTGCCACAATGTTTTTATATACACACAGGCCACTCCTTCATTGTATTCGTGTGCGAACAACTATGATCGCTTCTAACATACTCTGCTACATGGTGAGGAATGTATACTGTAATTAGATGATCTACTGTGTGTTGAAATAAACATTTTTGAAATAAACTTAAAATTCATTACGGCCGTTGTAATGAAAAGTACTATGGTTATCTAATGGCCAAGAGCACATCAGTGCTGCCCTCTAGTGGATGGTAGTCAGTGCTCAGATTGGACATATACCATACATGCTTCAATTTTTCCATTCTAGCATCTATTTTAAATATTTTAATATTTTTATAGTATTCAATGCTTTAAATTTGTTATATATTTATTAAACCGAAGGATTGATGTATGTATTTTAATATCTAAGCCTTGTAATTTTAATATTCTTCCTGTTTACCGATTTTCCATGATCGAAGCATGTATGGTATATGTCCAATCTGAATATCAGATAGAGCACTGACTACCATCCACTAGAAGGCAGCACTGATGTGCTCTTGGCCATTAGATAACCATAGTACTTTTCATTACAACGGTCGTAATGAATTTTAAGTTTATTTCAAAACAATTTTATTTCAACACACAGTAGATCATCTAATTACAGTATACATTCCTCACCATGTAGCAGAGTATGTTAGAAGCGATCATAGTTGTTCGCACACGAATACAATGAAGGAGTGGCTTGTGTGTATATAAAAACATTGTGGCACGCTCAGCACGATAGCTACAGATGACTCTGGGATTGACAGCGAAACGCGTCTAGCGATTGGCTGAGCGGATTGCCACGTCACATCCGGCCGGTGGAGCGCACGCTGCGGGAGCAGCGAACCACCGTGCAGTGTTCTACATGCGTGTATTTTCATTATGTTTGTGAGTACATCCCTGTTTATCTTAAATAAAAAATTTTAAACGATCCTCACTATGGATAGCTCTTTTCTTTTATGAGGAAACTCGGGAGTACCAAGCATCAGCAAGGATCTTACCAGCAACATCAGAGAGTGTTATGCACAGAATGTGATCAGCAATACATGCCTGTTTAAAACCACATTGTGGTAAGTAGATAACCACGAGGGGGAAACCCCTCTCCAAGCACGGATTAAGCACTGAAGCACTTTATCTGCATTTTTCTGATGGACTTGAATATGGACATTTATTGATATATATATTTTTTGAGTATTTTGACATTTTTATATATATTTTTTGCATATTTTGACATTTTCATATTTTACATTTGCCATTTATGAATTTTACTTATTGGGGTATTAGCACAGTATATATTTATATTTATTTTTATCTTTATTTAAGCAGAGCTGCAATCACTGACCTACACATTTAAAAGAGCACCAGCACTTTTCTTGCAGCAAGCAGCTTTCACATGCACAAGCATGATTTATTAATTATCTATTCCCCACAGTTGGTATAGCACAAATACAAGCACCTTATTCACTTATACTATTTTTACCACAAGAGCGAGGTTTTATCGTTTTACATTCTTTAGAAAAGTTATCAACTGTTTTACCCTCAGCAGCTATGGAATTGTTTGATTTTATCTCTAAAAGAAAAATTAACACAGAAGAAATATTTTCTAATAATCCCTCCTCATTAGATATTGGCCAAAGTTTTAAAACTCTTAAACACACTCTGGACAAACAAGTCAGAGTTTGGTGGGACATTACAACATTAGAACTATATATCAAGGAAGGTATGACACCTAGAAGACTACATTGGGATTTGGCCCCCAACGATGGTCTGGACAATAAAGAGTTAAACGATAATTGGTACACCTTCTTTAACACCTGTGAACAGAAACTTCTGGATCTGATTATGACCAGACGAAAAAACAAACTTAAAATGCTGGAGAGCAAGATCCTCAATTTAAAAGAAACATTACAACCGTATGTTAACACTAATGAATACAAAGACAAATGAAAAGCATACAATAATTTATTTCTAAATTGGACAAAGACACACAAAAGAAAAAAAGAAAAAAAATTCACAGAGATTTAAACGATTACAAGGCAGGAAACATTTACAAATGGCAAGGGAAAGTATCTCTTCACCATACCCCTCCAGCACCCCGATAGCCAGTACCTCCTACAGCAACAGGACTCCTCAGCAGTATGCTGATTCCCCCCATTACAATGTGTCCACACAAAATAGATTTGAGCCCCTGAATCAGTATTCACCATCCCCCAGACCAAGGGGACCACCGCCCTACCACAATCAAGGTTACCAGCACCAACCCTCTTATCGAGGGGATTTTTAGTACAGGGGACAAGGAAGACCCCCTTGGAGAGGAAACAGAGGGAGAGGTTCATATTGGGGCCCTCCAAGGGACAACCCTTATTATTGGAGACCCAGGGGACAACATCAGGGACCCCCTACACATCAAGGACCACCCGCACACACACAACACACCGAAAGAAAAGAGGATGCAGAGGGGGAAAAAGGAAAAAGAAAGAGAGTCAACTAGGATCGGGGATATATAATTTGAGCAGCGTGACATTCAGTGATGAGGAATTACACATCCTCGACCTGGGACTCAAGTTTGCTCCCCCAAAAAACATTAACAAATTTCAAGCCTTCATAGACTTACACAAGTTTGTTAGGACACTAAATATCAAAAAGATTTATGAAAATAAAACAGCTGATAATAATGTAGTTGAAGATGAACAAAACTTTATACACAGTGGTCTCAAAAATAAATCCACGTTTAATCCCAAAATCAGCAATAATCAATGTCTAGATGTTTTTAAATTAATGGTACAACAAGATATTGAAAAGATCTGTATACACCCAGTCCCAGGAAGCAAAAAACTACAACAAAATATAGAATCATTAGAAAAAAAGAAAAATATAGTAATTAGACCTGCGGGCAAAGGGTGGGGGATATCGTCATTTTAGACAAAAAACAATATATGGAAGAGTTGGATCGGATAGTAAATGACAGTGAGACATACAAGAAATTAAAAGGGATCCAGTGAATAAACTCAAAGCCAAACTGACCAAAAAAATTAAAAAAGCTTTTAAGGATGAAATTTTAAACAAAAAGGAAATGAGATACTTGGTACCTGATGCACCTAAAATGCCCATCATATATCAGGTACCCAAGATTCATAAAAATTCAGAAAAGCCACCAGGATGCCCTATTATCAATGGAATCGATTCCATTTATTCAAGGGTGGGCGAATATTTGGATTCCTACCTTCAGCTGTTAGCACAAAAAACAACATCCTACCTCAAAGATAGCAAAGATGTATTGAATTACATAGAAAATATGACAGTATCAGATAACACAATCCTAGCAAGTGTAGATGTAAACTCATTATACACAAACATAAAGCAAAAAGATGCCATGGCAGCAGTTCAATGGGCTTTGCAGGAAGATAAGAGATTACCTCCGTCCCAAATTGAATTCCTACTAGATATCTTAGAGATGGCTATGTGCAATAACTATTTTTGGCACTGCAAGCACTTTTATAAACAGATTAAAGGCGTAGCAATGGGGGCAAAGTACGCACCCACGGTAGCAAATATCTTCATGAACAAGTGGGAGACAGAATATATTTTTAACAATCCCCATCCACAGTTAAAAGGTTTTAAAAGATATATAGATGACATTTTAATTATTTGGGAAGGTTCGAGAGAATCCTTGTCAAAATACATTGAGTATATGAATAATAATAAATACCAAATCTCTTTCACGGCGAATATTAACAGTACTGAAATCAACTATTTAGACCTCACTATTTTTAAATATAACAATCGTATGTCCACTTAAACATATTTTAAAAGTACTGACAGAAACAGCTATATCCCAATCAATAGCAACCACCACCCTAAATGGCTATCTGCAGTACCTAAAGGACAACTTCTTAGAATCAGAAGAAATTGCCAGTCAGAACAAGATTATTTACAGCAATCAAATATGCTCATACAAAGATTCAAATACAAAGGATATAAATCAAAAACACTGAACCAGATCCAACAAAAAGTCACTAATACTGACAGAAAATAACTATTAAAACCTAGTACAAAAACAAAAAAACCTTACCAAACAGCAATTTGTACAGATTTTAATAAACAGTACAAACAATTGGAAAGTATTTTCAAAACTCACTGGCCCATTTTAATGAAAGATCCAATTTTTAATAACATTTTACCAAAGAAACCCCAATTTATTTATATTAAAAAAGAATAGCGCAACCATGCAAAAGAAATGACTATTAAATATGGAGACAATCCATAAATAAAAATGGGGATTTACTCCCACCATATGGCCATATCGTGCTCAAGCCCACCACTGCGTCAAAGTACCCCATTATCAGTGGGTCCTACACTATCCATAAAAAAGGGGTGAATCCAGCCTCTCCAACCCTTGGAGACAACACTCCTTGCTGGGATGGATGTGCTAATGCACTACAAAGGACTCCTCCTATATCTACTTGATGGTGGACTCTGATAGAGTACAGGTGTGTGTGGGGGGTGGGATGCTCAACCCCAGAAGTCTGGTCAGACCGAATACATAATAAACAAGCAAAAAAATGGGGGAGCAAACCCTGAACATGTATATCTAAAGCCGGTGCAGCTATGGACCAAGCAACATGTATATTAAAAAAGAATAGCGGAGTGCGCATGCGCGCGGGCACGGACCAGGACATGTCCTAGACGCGCTCCGCACACCTCGGCAGCAAACTAGCTACAATCAGCGGCGGGAGAGCGGAGATCGGGCTCGAGACACAGCGGAGGTGCCGGTGAGAGTGTCATGAAGCGGGGTGCGACAGGATTGCCCCGGAAAAGGCCGTACAAGCAAAGCGGCAAGCGGGATACTTTGAGGCCTAGTCCGGGCGGCCCCTCACACTCACCTAAGATGGCGCCGGGCAAACAGTCCGCTCGCGGCGTCCGAGACGCGGCCCGCGAGCCGCCTCCGGGCACCACATCCCCCCTCTCAACATCCAACCCCCCCTCCGGGGAGGACTTGGGGGACCCATTTGCCTCGCAGGCATCCGGGGAGTCAGTGGGGAGTCCGGGCGCACTGGCGGGATCTCAGCCCCCCTCCCCCACCCCCTTTCACAGCAGGCCTGAGATGACGGGCTCCCCGGGCTCATCTATGGACAGGAATATGGCCGACCTGGCTGATTCCCTATTTAGCCAACATAGCCCCACGGGAGTGGACCTGGCACCCCCCCAGGCACCTTATTCGGGGGACGCAGTCTTGTTGGCGCGCTTTTCTTCTATGCTGCAGACAGAGTTGTCCAAGGCGTGCTCCATCATCACAACTGATATCAAGCAAGACCTGCAGAGTTTTGGGGTACGGTTGGACACCATTGAGCGTAAAGTGGACTGCTCCCTGACTAAAGTCAACCAAAATACTAGACTAATAACTGAGCTGCATGAAAGGTTGGAGGCAGCGAATTCTAAAATAGAGGATCTCGAGAATCGGTCGCGCCGCTACAACGTGCGCATAAGAGGACTCCCGGAGACCCACCAGGACCTGGAATCGGCGGTGCATACTCTCATGAAGGACTTGATACCCGATATCTCCCCGCATAAGATGGAAATAGACAGGGTCCACAGGGCCCTCACCGCGCCGCGGCAAGACGGTCTCCCACGAGACATCATTTTGAAACCTCATTACTTCAAAATTAAGGAGCAGATGATGTCAGCGGCCAGGAACCGCCGGGACCTTGCCCTGCTGGGCTCTCCTATACAGTTGTTCACGGATCTGGCCCCCTCCACGGTCCAGAAGCGCCGAACCCTCAAGCCTCTATTACAGCAGTTGGTGAATAGTCAAATCAAATATCGCTGGTCCTTTCCTTTCCGGCTTTCATTCGTGTTCAATGGCAAGAACTATTCATTTACTAACTTTCATGATGGCGAAGATTTGCTGTTGGAATTAGGCATCCTGTCCAGAGAACCACGCACCGCTCTGCAAGAAGCCAGATCGGATCGTCCTCTGTCCCCGATTTGGTCCTGTCAGGGTACTTCCTCAGGAAAGAAGGGCAAAAGCAAGACTTGAACTACTGTCGGGTTTTCTTCAAATTTTTCGTCTTTTTTTATTTTATCCTGCCTACTTGTTCCAATATCTTCCTGTTGTTTTATCCCGGCCCTGTCAATCCTGGCCGGTGCCATGTGTTGGGCACTGGTTGGGTGGGGGAGGGATGGGTGGTATAGATGACTGCCCTCTGTTGCTTTCACCCTGCCCTAGCGGATCTGGATCCTGATGCTTATGGCTCTAACGCCTAGGGGGGGGGGGCTTTTTGAACGTTTTGAACTGTTTGGTTATTTTTTTCTCTCAAGAAGTGTTTGGGGGTGGTTGGGCCTCCAAGGTCAGCGGGTTTTTCTACATTTACCCCTCAGGTGTTGAATGTATTAGGGCGGCCTGTCCGCTGTCGGGGGGCCGGGAATTGTCCCTAATCCCCGGATCCTCCGGGGTGGGGGTGGCCGGGCCCCCGGGTGGTGAACGTGTCGCTGGGACTTGGGTGGTCCTGGGGGTTAGTCCCTCCGGATCCTCTGCCTCCCATCAGTTTCTTAGTTTGCAGACCGTGGTGTTACCGCATGCCACTATAGTGAATTTGCCCTTATCCGGTGATGGGGGCAACCTCACGGAACTTACCCCAGATTTGGGAACTGGGAGAACACAATTCCCAAATGTTTTACGTTGTATATTCTTTACTTGTTACTGTGGTTTGGGGGGTCACTCCCCCGGACTGTTTCCTTGCTCTAACTAACTCTTTTTCTTCTCTTCTTTGCTCCTGGACCCCGATTCTGCCTGCTGGCCCCAATCTGAACCTCCCTGACTCCGCGGACAGCTGGGTTGCGAAAGTTGACCTATTGAGACCTCTTGGACTGCGACAAGGTGAGTGTACTCTACCACACCATGATGTCATCACCGGGCTCTTCTAAATTCTCCCTCATATCACACAATGTCCAAGGTTTTAACTCCCCGATGAAGCACACCAAGGCTTTCTTACACTACAAACGGCAACATGTAGACATTCTGATGTTACAGGAAACGCATTTTTCCAAATCTTCAGCCCCTAGATACCTCTCCTCCTACTACCCTCAGTTTTTCCTCTCATCCGGCCTAGACAAGAAGCGGGGAGTGGCCATATGCTTCTCTCGCAGGGTTTTCTTCACCCCGGTGACGGTAGTCCGGGACAGGGACGGACGCTACCTTATGGTGGTGGATCGCATTAATGACCAACTAGTATCTTTTATATCATACTACGCCCCTAATTCGGGTCAGCTGGCGTTTTTTCATGACATGCTGCGAACGTTACTTCCCAAAGTGCAGGGCAAGGTGATTCTGGGGGGTGATAGTAATCTCCCCCTGGAACAGACATTGGACAAATCCGACCCGGGTAAACCCAGGTTCAAGCACTTACCGAAGAACGTTCATAAACTGGCCCGCCTCCTGCATGACAGGGACTTGCTGGACCTTTGGAGGGAACTTAATCCCTCCCAGCGGGACTATACCTATTTTTCACATGTGCACGGCACCTACTCTAGAATTGACCATGTGTTTTCCAGCTCCGCTCTTGCCCCGAACGTGTGCTTGGCGCGGATTCTGGCGACCCCTTGGTCTGACCACTCCCCGGTGTTGGTGCAATTCACGGCCCGTCCCCGTGGCGGCTCAACGCGTCCCTCTTGAACGATCCCGGGGTCTTGCAGGAGGTGGAACAGGACATAAAATTGTTTTTCCGGGAAAATGGTCCGGGAGCTACGTCCCCGATCATTACTTGGGCGGCGCACAAAGCCACGATCCGAGGCAAATTGATTCAGATCGCAGCTAGACTAAAGCGTTCCCGGGAGAGCGTCCTACAAACTCAGGAGCAAACGCTCACTGCATTGCTCAATGAACAGAAGTTACATCCTCAAGTGGATATCAGACATAAGATAGACGCTGCCAGGCTAGCACTGAATCTGAGCCTTACGACCCGAGCGGAGAAATATCTCCGATGGTCCCGCCACCGGTTTTACGCAATGGGAGACAAACCGAGTACGCTACTGGCCAGGAAGTTGACCCCCCGCCCCTTCACCTCGGCTTTGCCCAGGTTGCGATTGCGGACGGGGGAATTATCCCGTAATCCTGATCTACTGACTAAAGAATTTACACAATTTTACACAAAACTCTACAGGGCTCCGTCGAATTACGGGCGGGAACTAGCTGACGAATTTTTTGCGGATCTGAATCTGCCGCGATTGTCGACCGCCCATACCGACGCCATGAACGCCGCGATTACGGAATCGGAAGTGGTACAAGCGATCAAGGGATTGCACCCCTCCAGGGCCCCTGGACCGGATGGATATTCTGGGGCTTATTATCGTAAATTCCGGGACGTGTTGGCCCCACATCTTTGTGCCTTATTTAACGCTATTCGAGACGGGGGGTCCCTTCCGCCCCAGGAAAACGTAGCGTACATTCATGTCCTTCCTAAACCGGGCAAGGATCATAGCTCTTGCGAAAATTATCGCCCGATTTCCTTGATCAATTCAGATCTGAAGATTCTAGCCAAAATCATGGCCACTAGACTTGGCTCATTTTTGGCCACCTATATACACCCCGACCAAGCGGGATTTGTCCCGGGTCGTCAGACCTCGGATCAGACTCGGCGGGTTATTGACCTAATTTCTGCAATCCGCTCGAACTGGGATGGGGGAGGGTCGCGCAGGGGCATGCTCCTTTCATTAGACATCCACAAAGCATTTGATTCTTTATCATGGGACTACCTCTTCGACGTACTGAACCGGTTTGGTTTCGGCCTCCCCTTTCTCACCTTGCTGCGGGCCCTCTACGATACACCCAAGGCCATACTCAGGTTGAAGGGCTATTCCTCAGAAGCTATATCTATAGGTAGGGGCACCCGCCAGGGCTGCCCCCTTTCTCCTCTCCTCTTCGTGTTAGCCCTGGAACCATTGGCGGCCAAAATTCGGGACTCAGCGGATATCCGGGGGGTGGTCTGCGGAGGTATAGAACATAAATGTGTCCTTTTTGCGGACGACCTTTTGGCTGTAGTCTCCTCACCCATCACTACCTTGCCCAATTTGTTTGCACTGTTAGAAACCTTCTCGCGCATATCGGGACTGCATGTGAACCAAGTAAAATCGCATGCTATGAACATTACCCTTGAAGCACGGACAGTAACATTGCTTCAGAACACATTTAAATTTGTCTGGCACTCCGATTCCCTGCCTTACTTAGGTATCAATTTGACTCCTTCCCTGCACACATTATACTCCAAAAATTATCCGTCATTATTTGCCTGTTTGAAGGTGGACATGGAACGGTGGTCATTACACCCTCCCTCATGGTTTGGTCGACTGCACTCAGTCAAAATGAATGTCCTTCCGAGGGTGTTGTATTTGTTTCGCACGCTACCAGTTGCACTAAAGAGGTCGGAGGTGCTTCGATTTCAGAGCCAGGTTCTCGCATTTATCTGGGGGAATAAGAGACCCAGGGTGAACAAAAGAACGCATTACACGCCTAAAATCAGGGGCGGTCTGGGAGTGCCAGACTTGCTGAAATATTATTACGCTGCACAATTAGCCCAATTAGCGAAATTTCATACCCATCAGCCCCCTGCAATCTGGATGAGAATGGAGGCTAGCTCCGTCTTGGACTGAGAGATCTCCAACATTATGTGGTTGCCACCCAGAGATCGCCCCCCTATTCTTTGCCCGGCCTTGTCTCACTCCCTAGCCCTCTGGGACCGATTGTCTAAATTGCATGGCTTTCGCTCCCCGCATGCTCCCCTGGCCCCGATCCTCAATAATAGCGGGTTCCCCCCGGGTCTCTCACCCAAATCGTTCCAGTGGTGGACAAACAAGGGACTACTCCGTATTGCAGACTTTTGTGACCATAGAGGTATTCTTAAGAAACAACAGTTGATTGATAAATATACGTTGCCTGCCTCGGAATATTTTAGGTTCACTCAAATTGATCATTTTCTGCGTTCTCTCTCTAACCTCTCTGACCTGACCACCATGACTTCTATGGAATTTTTGTGTCGCAAACACGACAAATTGCGGGGCTATATTTCAATGATTTACAATATGTTGACGGACTCTCCTCTGAAACTCCCATACATGGAGCGTTGGGAGGCAGACGTCCAGGAAACCATTGATTTGGCAGACTGGCATGCCATGGCTCAGGAGGCCTCCAGATCCCTAATTAACACCTCAATCATAAAAGCTAATTATAAGGTACTACTGCGTTGGTACATGGTGCCGACCAGGATAGCATCCTTTGTGCCCGGGGCGTCTCCTCAGTGTTTCCGAGGCTGTGGCCAGGTTGGTTCTATGTTCCACATTTGGTGGCAATGCCCCAAAGTGAGACGTTTATGGATCAGAGTGTATAACTGTATATACTCTCTTACACAGATAAACCTGACTAAGTCACCGCAGCAGGCCCTACTGGGCAGAAAGGTGGACACGGCAACCAGGGCGCAAAGGAAACTTATAACATTTATTTTTACAGCGGCCAAAATTACGATTGCTAGATCTTGGAGGTCTCCTGTCCTGCGGTTTGAGCAACTTAGACACAAACTATCCTGGATAATGCTGAATGAGAGGCTGTCGGCTCAACTGGATGATAAGATGCACATATTCGACAAAGTGTGGGAACCCTGGCTCAATTATCTTACTGGGAACGAATAAGTAGTCCGCTTGGGTCTGGAGGTGGGGGTCCGGTGGGCGGGGTTGGGTCCATTTCTTCCTCTTTCTCTTGCCTTTTCTTTCCATTTCTTCTTTCTTCTCCATTTCCTTTATCCGCTATATTTGTCTCTCAGCAGCCTTTTTCTTTTCTTTTTTTTTTTTTTGCTGAGGATTTCTCGGTGGTCATCGGCTGTGGTTTAATCTTCTAGGTTGGTTTCAGCCCAGCTATCTAGCAGTAGCCTATATGTTTATCAATTAGCGAAGGCTGATATTGTTTGTTGGAGTTCTGACGCATTGCGGGGGGACGTCTCTATATCTCCACGTGGGTGGGAGTCCTTGAGCCCTCACTTCGCAAGGTCTCCCTCCTGGGAAATAACAAGTTTCCTACTGTATTTTTATTCTTGTCTATCCCGGACTGTACTACCTGACCACTGGGACTGTTATACGGTTTCGTACCGTTTTTCAATTATTGCTATTTTGTTATAACACACGTTTGTATGCTGAAAACTTTCAATAAAAATCATTGAAAAGAAAAAAGAATAGCGCAACCATGCAAAATAAATGACTATTAAATATGGAGACAATCCATAAATAAAAATGGGGATTTAGTCCCACCATATGGCCATATCGTGCTCAAGCCCACCACTGCGTCAAAGTATAGAAGACCCCCAATTTTAAAAGATAAGATTGCTAAAAATATTCCCGACCCACCTAAAAAAACGGTCACGTTCCTAGACCAAAAAGGATATTACAGGTGTGGCAATTGCGTTATATGCCGCACATGTAAAAAGAATAACAAATCCAGAAAAGAAACACATTTTAAATCCACAGTAACCGAACGTCAATACAAAATAGAAAAATTCATAACTTGTAGGAGTACACACGTTACGTATTTGCTGGAGTGCGAATGGGGACTCCAATACATAGGACGAACCACTAGAGAACTACGAATAAGATTGAGAGAACACATCACCAATATTAAAAAAGGCTTCAAAAAACACAGCTTATAAAATCATTTCAGAATTCACCATAACAAAGATCAACGTAAACTAAAATTCTGTGGAATAGATAGAATCGAAAAACACTGGAAGGGAACTAATATGAAAAAAGCCGTCTCACAAAAATGAGATGTGGATACACAAACTAGGGAGCATGACACCTAGAGGATTAAACGTAGAATTAGACATCAACTGTTTCATTAATGATTTTTAATCAATTTTTCCATTCTAGCATCTATTTTAAATATTTTAATATTTTTATAGTATTCAATGCTTGAAATTTGTTATATATTTATTATAACTTATATATATATATACTTATTGGGGTATTAGCACAGTATATATTTATATTTATTTTTATCTTTATTTAAGCAGCGCTGCAATCAGTCTAATGCCTGCCGTATGCCTTGGGCCTACATACCGCCACCAGACCCCTTTGCGGCCATTACGACCACGGGCCAACCGGTATCAGACACCACATTGAAAGAGATGATGTCCATGCTGAATAACTCCATGCAGGCTAATATTGCTGCGTCTATATTCTACTGCCAGAAGGAGCTGCATGGTTTGGGGGACCGGGTTCACAATCTTGAGGATAAAATGGAGGAATTTACCACTTCATTCAATGTATTAGTGGACTCTCACACATCCCACCAGGATGATATCCACAAAATCCAAGCTAGGATAGCAGATCTGGAAGACAGATCCAGGCGCAACAATCTTAAAGTACGTGGTGTCCCAGAGTCCGTCCAACCCAATCAATTACCCTCTTATGTGAGAGACCTATTTCAGAAAGCTGTTCCAGAACTCACCAATGCCGACTTAACAATAGATCGGATACACCGCATCCCTAAGCCTTCCTTCCTCCCACAGGAAATACCCAGAGACGTGCTGCTCAGGGTGCATTTATATCAAGCCAAAGAAAAAATTCTGGACACTTTCAGACGCAGAGACCGCTTGCCTGACCAAGTCGGATCAATTCAAGTTCTTCCAGACTATTCCCAGTACACTCTGCAACAGAGTGTAATGTTCTGGTACCTTTGGGTACCCTAATTACTCTTTCATAAGTGTATGCGCCCCACCATTCTCTTTTGGTAAGGTGCGCATACACCTTTAAGACTGATGCTGTCATCACTGAGCGCCGGACTGGATGGCTATTTAGATCGCCGGCTCTCACTCACATGTGTTCGTTCAAACTGCTTTGTGCCTTGATGCTAACCTGTCTTGAAGCTCACATGCTTGCAAGCATACCTCGCTGTCGGAACCACGCTGCGCTGATCCCTGTATCCCGCTACCGGATCATCCGCTCTTGCCGAACCTCTCCTCTGCTACATTGCTATTAGTGATAAGTACCCCACAGGGGAAACCTCTATAACCTTTATACTAAAGCTTACACTATCTAGCTCTGCATACTAAGGACTATTACTACATCTGCATTATCTAAGATTGCTAGCTCTTGAGCCTACTACCACCTGTTCTTGCACTGGGTTGATCTCTCTTGTATGTCCACCTGCTACTCTGTCATCTACTACCATACATGATTGCTAAACCTATCTGCATCCCATCTGCTACTATCTTACTTTCAAGAACATTTCCTTTCAAGTGTCTGTCATCTACCATCTCTACCCAACCTGTCTCTTCAGCCTATCATCACTGTGTTACTATATACATAAGTCACTCTAGGAAACATCTTATTGAGTGTGTGTATTTACTTGCTGAATTGAGATCATCCACACATGATGAGTCATTGAGAGTTGGGAATGGTGTCTCAGCGTTTCTCTACATGACTACTGAAGTGGAATATTTCTGCAGCTGAAAATCCACATCATACGTAAAACGCAGGAGTGTTACAGATTGAACGAACCACAAATGGATTCAGCAGAAATAACCACTCAGATGACACAATTAAAACAGCAAGTAACTGCGTTAATACACGCACTTGCTGAATTAAAAGAAGACAATCAGGCTCTGTCGCAGCAGGTAATTAGACTGACACAACTTACCTCTGCTCAGTCCCCTGAACCCAAAATAAATCCTCCTTTGGTATTTACAGGCGATCGCAAAAAATTTCGCGAATTTAAAAACACATGTGAGTTACTTTTCTTGCTAAAACCCCGTACCTACCTTACTGATCACATTGAGGTTTGTACTATTATTTCTTACCTAACAAGCGATCCTCGAGCCTGGGCAGACTCTCTTTTTGAGAAAAACGAACAGCTTCTCAACTCCTATGCCTTGTTCCTAGCAGAACTCACTAGCCTATATTATGATCCCAATAGGCAGAGTACTGCCGATCTTCAATTAAGATCCTTGAAACAAGGTAGGAGACCTGTAGAAGACTTTGTCGCAGAATTCAAGAGATGGACCCTTGATTCAGAATGGAATGATGCATCTCTGAAAACCCAATTTAGGCTTGGCCTATCAGAGGCCGTTAAAGACGAGCTCGCCCGAGCGGATCTGCCAAAAACCCTGGATGCATTGATACAACTCAGTATCACCATAGATAGAAGACTACGAGAAAGAAAGGCTGAGAAAATGGGAATGCCATTATCCAGTTCTTCTCGGATTTCGGCCGTTGACCCCGTTCCTATGGAGGTAGAAACCATACGCCCACCTCTATCAACTATGGAAAGAGCCAAAAGACGATCTGGTAATCTCTGCTTGTACTGTGCATCCCCGGATCACAAGATAAACGTCTGTCCCCCAGTCTACAAAAAGAAGGGTGAGTGTTCACATGTCCTCCTAGGGGGATTGACAACTTCAATCACTAACCCTTACCTTTCTGTTTGCTTAACATTACAGTGGGACCAGAACAGGATTACTACTAAGGCCATGATTGACACAGGATCTTGTGGAAATTATATTGACATACGTTTTGCTGCTTTAAATAAAGTTCCTATTATTTCTAAACTTAAACCTGTCTCAGTAAGTCTTATTAACGGTGTTCCTTTATCCACTGGTCCGATCACTGATCAGACACAGGCACTCCTAGTCACTACTAACGGGTCTCATATGGAGACCACTACCTTCGATCTAATACCTTCACCCCACTTTCCCATTGTGTTGGGACTTCCCTGGTTGCACACACATCAACCAACCATAGATTGGAAGGAACGGACTCTGGCCTTCCTCTCTTGCTATTGCGAGGGTACGTGTAACCTCCCGTCTTTCGGGAAGATCCTGTCTGTGGTGACAGATGAGATTGCACCACTATGTTATCAGGATCTCTCTGAGGTTTTTCTTGAGAAAAATGCTCAAGCACTACCTCCCCATCGAGACTATGATTGTAGCATTGATCTACTCCCAAATAGCAAATTGCCGTTCGGTCATGTTTATCCTCTTTCACAGGATGAACTTTCCCATCTCAAAGACTATTTGGATGAGAATTTGGAAAAAGGTTTTATTAGACCTTCCACTTCTTCCACAGCAGCAGGACTCTTTTTTGTCCGCAATAAGGACTCAAGTCTCAGGCCTATCATCGACTATAGGCAATTGAATGCTATTACAATAAAAGATCGCTATCCTCTACCGCTTATCCCTGAGCTCATTGAGCAGGTGCGTGGAGCTACCTATTTTTCAAAATTGGACCTGAAAGGAGCATACAATCTCATTCGAATCCGTGATGGACACGAGTGGAAGACTGCATTCAGAACCAGATACGGATTGTTCGAATATCTTGTAATGCCATTCGGGCTATGCAACGCCCCTGCAGTTTTTCAACGATTTATAAACGATATTTTCAGAGACTTACTAGATGTCTGTGTTGTGGTATATCTGGACGATATACTTATATATTCACGATCCCTGTCTGAACACATAAGACATGTAAGACTAGTATTATCGAGATTGCTTGCACACAACCTTTATGTGAAACTGAAAAAATGCTTGTTTCATAAAGAAGAGGTACTCTTTCTAGGCTACATCATATCCAAAACAGGAATCGAGATGGACATGAGTAAGATATCCTGCATTCAGGATTGGCCTACACCAACCACACGCAAGGCGCTACAGCGATTCCTTGGATTTTCGAATTTCTACAGGAAGTTCATTAGAAACTTCTCTACCATTGTGAGACCCCTCACACAGCTCACTAGCATTAAAAAAACATTCAAATGGTCAGATGAAGCAAATAAAGCTTTTCACCTGTTAAAGACAAGGTTTACTTCTGCTCCCATATTACGCCATCCAGACCCATCCCTCCAATACATTCTGGAAGTAGATGCGTCAAACATGGCAGTAGGAGCAATACTCTCCCAACGACCAACTCACACTTCACCACTTCATCCAGTCGCCTTTTTTTCTAAATCCCTAAGCAGTCCCAAGATAAATTACCCCGTGGGTGAAAAGGAACTGCTTGCTATAAAATTGGCTCTGGAGAATTGGCGACATCTACTCGAAGGCACCCAATTACCAATACTTATATACACGGACCATAAAAATCTCCAATATCTTCAGACTAACAAAACTCTCTCGCACCGACAGGTACGATGGTCACTATTCTTTTTAAGGTTTAACTTCCTAGTGACCTACACACCTGCAGATAAGAACAAAAAGGCGGATGCACTATCACGACTAACTGAAGAAAACTACTTCGAAATCCCTTCCGTTCCTATAATACCTCACAAACGCATTATTGGAGTTGTCCGTTCCTTGAAGGAAGAGGTTTTGCATGGTATAAGTTTGGATTCACCCCCACCACAACTAAATACTGATGCAGAAGGCTTCCTCTACTACAAAGACAAACTTTACATACCACCTACCATACGCACCAAGATCTTGGAATTATCGCATGATGTGCCTATGGCAGGACATATGGGTATGACAAAGACTCTTAATCTGATTACCAGGCAATTCTGGTGGCCTGACATGAAAACATCTATACAAAAATTCGTCTCTTCATGCAATGTCTGTGCCAGGTCCAAAATTGACACTACGAGACCATCCGGTCTACTATGCAGTCTACCAATACCCCAAACTCCATGGGAAGTTGTGTCCTTGGACTTTATAGTGGAATTGCCTCCTTCCAAAGGATTTAATACCATCTTAGTGTCAGTGGACCATCTGACAAAAATGGCACATTTCATTGCTATTCGCAGACTACCTTCGTCCAAACAAACGGCAGAACTCCTGATGAAACATGTCTTTAAGTTACATGGTATCCCAAAAACTCTTCTGTCTGACCGTGGATCACAATTTATTTCCAAGTTCTGGCAAGAACTATGTCACATATTACGGATCGAGCGGAAGCTCACTTCTCCTTACCATCCGCAGACCAACGGACAGACTGAAAGAGTCAACCAATGCATCGAGCAATATTTACGTTGTTACACTTCTTACCAACAGGATGATTGGGTGGATCTTCTCCCTCTGGCAGAATTTGCCTACAACAACGCAACCCACAGTACGACCAAGCAGAGTCCGTTCTACTTGAAATATGGGTTTCATCCCTCTATTCTTCCACCACGCATCCTTCCTTCAAATAACCCAGTAGCTTCAGACTATCTTACCCAAATAAAGGACTCTCTGGGTTTGCTTAATACTACCATTGCACACGCTCATAGTCAACAAAAGAAGTACTATGATCTTCGCAGAAGACCTTCTCCTCAGTACGCTATCGGGGGACCTCGTTTGGCTCTCAACAAAAAATTTAAGACTGAAAATCCCTAGCAAAAAGCTTGGACCTCTGTTCTTGGGACCTTTCCCAATCAAGAAACTTATTGGAAAAGCTGCAGTACAGCTTACATTGCCAATAGACCTCAAAATACATCCCATTTTCCATGTGTCGCTACTGAAGCCCCATGTTCCTGACCAAGGAATAAGGCCTACTATCCTCCTGTACAAGTTGAAGGTGGAGAAGAATACGAGATAAAAGAGATTCTGGATTCTCGTATCCACAGAGGAAGACTTCAGTACTTGGTTCGATGGAAGAACTATGGGCCCCAAGACGACACCTGGCTAAACACCTCTGACATACATGCCTCTAGATTAATCTGCAATTTTCATGCGAAGTACCCAGACAAACCAGCTCCAGAGGCCTTCAGGAGCCGGCCTTAAGGGGGGGGGGGTACTGTAATGTTCTGGTACCTTTGGGTACCCTAATTACTCTTTCATAAGTGTATGCGCCCCACCATTCTCTTTTGGTAAGGTGCGCATACACCTTTAAGACTGATGCTGTCATCACTGAGCGCCGGACTGGATGGCTATTTAGATCGCCGGCTCTCACTCACATGTGTTCGTTCAAACTGCTTTGTGCCTTGATGCTAACCTGTCTTGAATCTCACATGCTTGCAAGCATACCTCGCTGTCGGAACCACGCTGCGCTGATCCCTGTATCCCGCTACCAGATCATCCGCTCTTGCCGAACCTCTCCTCTGCTACATTGCTATTAGTGATAAGTACCCCACAGGGGAAACCTCTATAACCTTTATACTAAAGCTTACACTATCTAGCTCTGCATACTAAGGACTATTACTACATCTGCATTATCTAAGATTGCTAGCTCTTGAGCCTACTACCACCTGTTCTTGCACTGGGTTGATCTCTCTTGTATGTCCACCTGCTACTCTGTCATCTACTACCATACATGATTGCTAAACCTATCTGCATCCCATCTGCTACTATCTTACTTTTAAGAACATTTCCTTTCAAGTGTCTGTCATCTACCATCTCTACCCAACCTGTCTCTTCAGCCTATCATCACTGTGTTACTATATACATAAGTCACTCTAGGAAACATCTTATTGAGTGTGTGTATTTACTTGCTGAATTGAGATCATCCACTCATGATGAGTCATTGAGAGTTGGGAATGGTGTCTCAGCGTTTCTCTACATGACTACTGAAGTGAAATATTTCTGCAGCTGAAAATCCACATCATACGTAAAATGCAGGAGCGTTACACAGAGACGCAATTTAAGTTCTATTACCAAGGCCCTCCGCAACCACAAGATCGTTTATAAATGGAAATACCCGGCACGACTTTGCGTGACCCACCAGGGTACTATTTCCCATATCACGTCCGCGGATCAAGGGGTTCGTTTACTCCGCCAATGGGGCATTGTACCAGACCCTCAAGACGTCCAACATGCTAGATCTGTGCCTCAACTCCGCCATGTCCAACTCGAATGGAACGTCGTGTCAAGATCTTCACGATCTAGATCTCGCCCCAAGTGACTGCAGCTCTCCTTACCCTCGCTGGGAGGATCAGACCCTCAATTGCTGAATGAGCACCTACCACCGTGCTACTGACCCCCGATGCCTTTGCAACGCCAGTTGCACACCTGGTCATACCAGACCAAGTATTTTTTACCCTACCCTACTCCTTTCTTGTTTTTTGTGTGACTTTCTTGTTTTTGCCAATATTTTGCAGTTAAGACCTGAGATCCATGACTTGGAACCCATCGTTGACACTTGCTCGAGTCATCACTTTCCACTTTGTCCAATGTAAGACCGGAGTCGTCTCTTCATACTCCTGCAGCACAAGGCACATCATCCATCCGACAACCCACGACTACTGGTCTTTCAGGTACTCTGTCCCATTCACCCTTTACCACGTTCACTGTGTTCCTGGACTGGCTTCACTGCGTTCCACGACCTATTCCATGAGGAGATGTCTCCTGTACGCTTGTATAATATTTTGCACACCCATCATACCCTTTACCCAACACTGCCATGACTTTGCAACTTCTCTCCCTGAACGCTAAGGGGCTCAACCACCCCGAGAAGCGTTATTCTATGTGGCAGGAAGCAGCCAAATCAAAGGCGTATGTACTAGCGATACAAGAGACGCACTTTAAACAAGACCACAGTCCACGCTGCTCACACCCAGACTATCCTCACATTTTTCAGGCCTCATCTATGGAGAAGAAGAGGGGTGTGATGCTGGCTATTCGCTCTTCTGTGTCCTTTACTTGCTCCAAGTTGGTGCAGGACACAGAGGGCAGGTACATCATTATTGTTTGTGTCATAGATAACTGTCCTTATACCTTAGTAAACGTGTATGCACCTAATAGGCACCAATTGAGGTTCCTACGCAAACTTTGTAGGAAGGTAACTAAGCTGAAAACAGGCAGACTGATCATGTGCCGTGATTTCAACTTGGTGATGAACCACGTCATGGACTCTTCTTCCAGGGGCGCATCAAAATTGCCTTCTCTCGCCATTCTTGCACATGCAGAGGGGCTCCATGATGTGTGGCGTTACCAACATGCAGAAGAGCGTGATTATGCCTTTTTTTCTCCTTGCCACAATACGTACACTAGGATAGACATGTTCTTAGTTGATACTGTTACGCTGCCGCTTGTGCTGGACACCTCCATATCCCCTTTTACATGGTCCGACCACCCTGCAGTTCTTATGTCCCTATCTACTAGCCCTGCTGCCCCCTCTTCCTTCATATGGCGTTGCAATAATTCTATCCTCTCCGACCCTGAGTCCCTCAAACACTTAAGGGCCCAAATGCAGGAATTCTTTGACACCAATACCACTCCTGATATATCCCCTTCCACGTTATGGAATACTCACAAAGCATATGTTAGGGGCGTGTTAATCCAACTGGGATCCCGCCTAAAAAATAAACGCCAAACCAAAATGCACAGCCTTATCAACTAAATTCATTCTCTAGACGCTATTAATAAATCTGCCCCTTCAGCCACCAATATGTCCAAGCTTGCCTCTCTCCGTACTGATCTTCGTAGACTATTAATGGAACAACACGACAGGATGCTTGCATGCCTCTGCCTCCGCTATTACTCGTCACACAATAAAGCAGGTAAATTCTTAGACTCCAGATTGAAAGCAAGAAGGCTTAAGTCCAAAATTGAGTATGTCTCTCATCCGCAAATGGGAGCTAAATTGACCCATCCCCAGAAAATTGCAGACACGTTTGCGGATTATTACAGCTCTCTGTACAACCTGGAAAAAGATCCTGACACTCCCCAACCAACTGACTCAGATATTCACGACTTCATTAGCCGTCTCCGACTTCCAGCACTGACCGCAGACTCTCTAGCAAGACTTAACGAACCGTTCACTGTCTCCGAACTAACCAAAACATTAAAATCTTTACTCTTGCGCAAAAGTCTGGGTCCCGACGGTCTGTCGAACGAATATTACTGCACCATGCAAGATATCCTGACCCCATATATGCTACATCTATTCTCCACCGCTATCTCAACCGGCACTCTGCCCCCTGAAATGCTTCAGGCTAATGTTATAACCCTTCCCAAACCTGGTAAGCCCCCGACAACTCCGGCAAATTTTAGGCCTATATCTTTACTGAACAATGACGTCAAAGTATTCGCCAAACTCATTGCCAACAGAATAGCGTTAGTTCTACCAACACTGATAGCCGAAGACCAGATGGGCTTCGTAAAAGGCAGACAGGCCCCGGACGCCACGAGGAGGGTGATAAATTTGATCCACCATGCAGAACATACCAAAACGCCTTCTCTGCTTCTATCCATAGACGCGGAGAAGGCGTTTGACCGCGTCCACTGGGGCTACATGAAAGCGGTACTGCTTCGATGTGGATTCTCTGGTCCGATTTTGTCTGCCATACTCACCCTCTACTCCTCCCCCCCGGCCAAAGTACTATCAGCGGGCATACTCTCCAAACCCTTCCATATTACAAATGGCACCCGCCAAGGATGCCCCTTATCACCCCTCATATTTAACCTATTAATTGAACCCCTAGCAGCATCTCTCAGACAGAATCCCCTTATTTCTGGCTTTAAGTTCCCTCGGTCGCACCATGTTATCACGTTGTTCGCGGACGGCATGATTCTTAGCCTCACTAATCCCGTCGTCTCACTCCCGGCAGCCCACAACCTCCTTCAAACCTTCAGTGGTATATCGTACTACAAAGTGAATTTAAGTAAATCCGTCATCCTGACCATGGGCCTAAACCCCAAAGTTCGGTCTCATCTGCAGTTGGCCCTACCGTACACATGGTCCACTTCACCCCTACGCTACTTAGGTATCAACCTCACCTTTCCCACCACAGGCTTAGTGACCATCAATATCTCGCCCCTCATTTCTGACATATCCATAGACATCGCCAAATTCAATTCTACCGAGTTATCTTGGACCGGTAGAATTGTCGCTTTCAAAATGGTTTGTCTCCCTAAGATATTATATTTGTTTCGGACCCTTCCAGTACCGATACCCCGAAAATGCATCTCGTCCCTAGAGAAACTTTTGCGTACGTGTATTTGGCAAAAGAAGAGAGCGAGATGCGCCTATACCCATATGGTGAGACACAAATCAGTGGGGGGCCTAGGTTTCCCTGATCTCCTCGACTACTATCATGCATCCCATTTAACACCACTACGACACTGGTTCTCCAGTCCACTTAGTCTCCCATAGATCCCAATAGAAACTTCGCTATCTAAAGTGGAGGCATTAAGCACACTATTACTCATGGAAAATTGGAGACAGATCCCACTACACTCTCTTCCCTTACCTACTCAGGCCTCACTAATATCGTGGAGATACCTCCTCACCAAAATCCCCAGATCGCAGCTCTCAGTCACAGCGAAATTACCGTTTACTGTCCTTTATGCGCTTCTCCCCTGCATCAATCTCTCCAAATTTACATTAGCAGGCATAACTGACGTGGCTCAGCTTTACCAGGGGGACGTGCTCAATAGGGATGATCGAACGGTTCGGGTCGACCATCGGTTCGACCCGAACATTGGCTGTTCGAGGTTCAGCCGAATTTAGAACTTTTTGCCCAAAAAGTTCGGAATTCGGCAACCAGAACCGACCAAAATGCAATGGGACAGGAAATGGGCTTTAAAAGCCCATGATTGGACCAGAACCATTAGAAAAAGCCAATTGAGGGGGCAGGAGAATGCTAGGAATGTGATTGGAGTGACTAGGGGGTCCATAGGCCAATCATTAGTGAATACGCCCCCCAGTATATAAGATAGCCCCCGCCAAATTCCTAGCATTGTTATACAGGGACATGGAAGAGAGTGGAAGCAGTTCGTGGACTTCTGCTACAAAGTGTCATTTAGCATTTATTAGTGTGAGGAAAGTGTAGTTAGGGTGCTCTTTTACACTTTAGTTAGCTTTAATAATTTAGTTTCTGTAGGGAAAGTGTTAAGGGCCAGGGTGACCGTAGTGTAGTGTAGGGTGAACTGACAGTGACTGCTATGGCAGGGTGCCCCTGTCAGCTTACTTTTTGGCTGCAGGCGTCTATAGGGATTTTTTGAGCACATGTTTGGAGTCAGGCATGACATCTGAACATGTGTATAGGGGGTATATATACACACCCATGTATGTATATATACACCTGCACATATAGGTGTGAAAGGAGCAGAAAACACTACTTGCGCTAATGAAATAATTATCACACCTATATATGTCTAAGTGTAAAATACATATAAGTATGTGTGTATATATACCACTATACACAAGTTCAGATGTTTTGCCTGCCTCCAAAGAACCCAAAAAAATGCCCAAAAAAACGCTAGCGCCAAAAAAAAAAAAAAAAACGCCCAGGTTTGTTGTTGCAGGCATTTTTTGGGGGGTTTTGGAGGCAGGCAAAACATCTGAACTTGTGTATAGTGGTATATATACACACATACTTATATGTATTTTACACTTAGACATATATAGGTGTTATAGGAGCGGAGCCCTATTAGTGTAAATGATTTCATTAGCGCAAGCTTATATTTCTGCTACTATCACACCTATATATGTCTAGGTGAATATATACATATATATTAAAAAAGAATAGCACGCAAATGCAAAAGAAATTACTACCAAATCTGAAGAGAGTCCATAAATAAAAATGGGGGTTTGGTCCCACCATATGGCCATATCGTGCTCAAGCCCACTACTGCGTCAAAGTACCCCATTAACAGTGGGTTCTACACTATCCATGAAAAAGATATGAATCCAGCCTTTCTAACCCTTGGAGATAATACTCCTTGCTGGGAAAGATGTGCAAATGCACTACAGGGGACTCCTCCTATATCCACTTGATGGTGGACACTGATTGAGTACAGGTGTGTGTGGGGGGTGGGGAGGGCTGCTCAACCTCGGTAGTCTGGTCAGACCGAATACATAATAAACAGGCAAAAAATTTGGGGGAGCATACCCATGTATTTCCAAAGCTGCTGCAGCTATGAACCAAAAGACATGTATATTAAAAAAGAATAGCGCGCAAATGCAAAAGAAATTACTACCAAATCTGAAGAGAGTCCATAAATAAAAATGGGGGTTTGGTCCCACCATATGGCCATATCGTGCTCAAGCCCACTACTGCGTCAAAGTACCCCAGTATCAGTGGGTCCTACACTATCCATGAAAAAGAGATGAATCCAGCCTTTCTAACCCTTGGAGATAATACTCCTTGCTGGGAAAGATGTGCAAATGCACTACAGGGGACTCCTCCTATATCCACTTGATGGTGGACACTGATTGAGTACAGGTGTGTGTGGGGGGTGGGGAGGGCTGCTCAACCTCGGTAGTCTGGTCAGACCGAATACATAATAAACAGGCAAAAAATTTGGGGGAGCATACCCATGTATTTCCAAAGCTGCTGCAGCTATGAACCAAAAGACATGTATATTAAAAAAGTATAGCGCGCAAATGCAAAAGAAATTACTACCAAATCTGAAGAGAGTCCATAAATAAAAAGGGGGTTTGGTCCCACCATATGGCCATATCGTGCTCAAGCCCACTACTGCGTCAAAGTACCCCATTATCAGTGGGTCCTACACTATCCATGAAAAAGAGATGAATCCAGCCTTTCTAACCCTTGGAGATAATACTCCTTGCTGGGAAAGATGTGCAAATGCACTACAGGGGACTCCTCCTATATCCACTTGATGGTGGACACTGATTGAGTACAGGTGTGTGTGGGGGGTGGGGAGGGCTGCTCAACCTCGGTAGTCTGGTCAGACCGAATACATAATAAACAGGCAAAAAATTTGGGGGAGCATACCCATGTATTTCCAAAGCTGCTGCAGCTATGAACCAAAAGACATGTATATTAAAAAAGAATAGCGCGCAAATGCAAAAGAAATTACTACCAAATCTGAAGAGAGTCCATAAATAAAAATGGGGGTTTGGTCCCACCATATGGCCATATCGTGCTCAAGCCCACTACTGCGTCAAAGTACCCCATTATCAGTGGGTCCTACACTATCCATGAAAAAGAGATGAATCCAGCCTTTCTAACCCTTGGAGATAATACTCCTTGCTGGGAAAGATGTGCAAATGCACTACAGGGGACTCCTCCTATATCCACTTGATGGTGGACACTGATTGAGTACAGGTGTGTATGGGGGGTGGGGAGGGCTGCTCAACCTCGGTAGTCTGGTCAGACCGAATACATAATAAACAGGCAAAAAATTTGGGGAAGCATACCCATGTATTTCCAAAGCTGCTGCAGCTATGAACCAAAACACATGTATATTAAAAAAGAATAGCGCGCAAATGCAAAAGAAATTACTACCAAATCTGAAGAGAGTCCATAAATAAAAATGGGGGTTTGGTCCCACCATATGGCCATATCGTGCTCAAGCCCACTACTGCGTCAAAGTACCCCATTATCAGTGGGTCTCTAATATTGCTTTATGCTTTTGGTTCCGATTTACGTTTTGGCACTTGTTGTTATACACTACCACTTTGTAACGTGGCATTTTCTACAATAATGTCTTTGTATGTTTGTTCCCTGTTGTATGCAAAATTATTCAATAAAAAAATATTGAAAAGTAATTGTATTGAATCCCTATGGCTTGCTTAGCCCGATTCTTATATACACCATGATTTTATCACGTCATATAATAATAATTTTTCCTCTATAATATACATTTTTATTATGAATTGACAGAATATGTATATATATATATATATATATATATATATATATATATATATATATATATATATCCTCTATGCTGCTTAAACTAATATCAACTACTTTCTAAATATCTATTTATTTGTATATTTTATGTATTTAACATTAACCTCTATTTGTGAGGTTGGCTTTGATGTATACAGAAAAAGCCCTTCTGTATATTACCAAATACACATTAGCCTATATATATATAGAGGGTTACATGTCCACAGGAATGATACATATCAGTATATAGGTGAAAATAAGATATTCGAATAATAACATCCCTATTTATTATTTATACAGAGAGTCTTAATATATTTATAAATCTAATATGATTTTTTAAACCGAACTACTCTATGGATATGACAATCTGTTCCACCAGATATTTGATTTTATATTTATATTTTATATCTGGAATTTTAAATAATATAGTAAAACAATAATAATTAATTATTAGATTGGTACCTATTTTATCAACATAATTCAAGAATTTATTTAGTATAAATGCATTTTTCATATATATTTTTTTCATATATATTTTTCTTTACATTTATTTTTATTTTAATTTAATCTTAGTTTTATTTTTTTATTTTTACATACCGAAGTCTTTTACCTACAAACATAATCTTTATTTTATATCGGTAAAAAATCCTTTGCAGTAGCCCTTTTAGAGGTTTGCCCGACATATTGGCTTTGGATGGTATGCCCATCAGTATGTCATTTTGATTTATATTTTCATATTTAGTCATTTATATTTTTATTTTCTTGTTATTTAAATATGTTGGCATATGAGAAATATTCCTGCATAAGTTACATTCATCTGCATTAATATGCACAGAATACAGATGATATTTTGTCCATTTACATCAACTTCCGTTTTACTTTAAATTTCTGTTTATAAGATATACCTAGTAACAGGTTACGCTTAATATCCTCCTATTAGAAGTAACCAGCCAGTTTTCTGAGAATTTGCATAGCAAAAGTTTGCCCAGCAACAAATGACTTTTGATTATAACCATTCTCATTGGCCGCTAAAGGTTTTATTATTCCGGTTGCCAAGTAACCCACTAGTATAATAGTAAGCGGACCCGACGTGACCTTACGCTGCTCCTGATGACGTCAGTTGATGACGAAATGCGTAGAGCGTAGTCACGTTAGTTCCGCTTTCGGGGTGTGAAACGCAGATCCGGTCGGTGGAATGCACCGCGTCCCGGAAGTTACAGCTTCACGAGGGATTTGCAGTCCCTAATACCTGTGGGCACGCTACATTGCTTTTAAATGTTAGTACTTTGTGTTTTAATCAATAAATTGGAAATTGATTTACAGTACTTCACTATTGGAGTTTCTTTCTTCCCTATATTGTCTGAAACCTGCCCTTAAATCCATCGATTATGGTATACTCATGAGGATTTATTGCCTAATATTCAATTATACTGGAGAGTGGTGAAACCGATTATTCGGACAAAAGTGGAGTACGACATGCGGCCAGTCGCCTGAGGGATCCAGTGGATATATTTGTAACGCTGGTCACCCCTGTAGGGGTACCGCCCTCTGGTGAGTGCGGGAACAATAGGAGGGGAGCACTGATTTCCTCACCCAGGCACCCCTATTTCCTTGGATCACCCCGCGACCCACTTTTTTCCACCCTCCTTGGACTTTTTACCTTTCTTTTTGTTTACAAAAGATTTTATTAGAAAGTCAGCACAAAAAAAAATAACTTTTACACAGGTCAACAATGTAATATCACATATATATAAAAAAATATATTGCATAGAAAAATACTCTGAAAACATAGCAAGTGTGCAACAAACATTGGCCCTAGTGTAGCAGAATATCAAGTAGTCAAATACACATGAGGTGTCAGAACTGTCAAGTTAGACATATCATATAGATTAAGAAGCACTTACAGGCACAACACAATTGTCCCAAGAGTCCCATTTAGCATGGAAAGACATCATGGAGCTATGAAGGGAATGAAAGATTTTTTCTGTCAGTTTGATGCATTCCATCCTGGAGAGCACCTGAGACCATAATAGAGTATCTGATTTCCAATTACAAGCTATCATCCATTGAATAGAACACACCAAAGTATGAATCAGATTGGATGTAGGCTTCGGGACACCAGGGACTTTTACAAAAAGCAAGCATATCTTAGGAGAGAGAGAAACCACTGTCCCAGCCAATCTGGTCACCAGTCTCTGTGCATGATCCCATATGGGTCGCAAACATTTGCAGCTCCAAAAAATATGTAGTAAATTACCTTCTTCTGGACAGCCCCTGAAACAGAGGGGAGAGACTGAATCGTAGAAGGAGTGAACCAAGGAGGGAGTCAAATACCATCTCGTAACTACTTTTAGGGGTGTCTCCCTGCATGCACTAGAACGTGAGCATTTACGCATGTTTGAAATCATGTGGTGCCATTCTGGAATGGAGAAACTACAGCCCAGGTCTTGTTCCCATCTAGTCATATACTTATGTTTATCTGGGAGGATACTAGTAACAATATGAGAGTAAAGGCTAGATATAAGCCCTCGATCCCTAGATGAGGCGGAGCAAATGTTTTCAAAGATGGTAAATGGAGGGTTTAGTGTGAGGAGGTCCTGTGATTGAAAAAATGCCCTCACAAGGGTATAGTGGTCCCTTTCAGAGCTGGGAAGACCATATAAATCTACAAGTTGTTCAAATGTACAAAAAATATTGCCTATTGAGAGCTTTTTGAGGTTCACCAGGCCTCTGGTTATCCAAGCGGATAAGTCCTCTCTGCTTAGAGGGAGCAAACCGGAGTCAAAGTGTCCCAAAAAGGATGTTAGCGGAGAGACTCACGACAACAGACCCAGGGGGGTTTTCAGTTTTAGCCACAGCCTGTATAAATGAAGAACTATTTTGTTCGCAATTGCGTTATAACTAGACGGCTGTGCACCATTCCAGAGACCCGCCAAGAGAAAGTTCGGAAAGACTGTGGCCTGTTTGAACGAAAGCCAGGGAATACTCTCGGGGTCTGCATTCCATTGAGCCATTTGAATGAGTTTGGCTGAGAGATAATAGGACCATAAATCTGGAATGCCCAGGCCACCCTGGGATTGGGGGGCATAAAGTACATGACCGTTATATCTGGATCTCTTACCGTTCCAAATGAATTTGGAAATCTCCCGCTGAAAAGAACTGATATGAGATTTAGGGAAATTAACGGGGAGGGCCCTAAAGAAGAACAAGACCTTAGGTAAGATAATCATCTTAATGGCTGTAACTCTGCCCAGAAACGAGATGTGGTATGAAGACCACGTCTTCAACAACAAACTTAATTTTTTAAATACTGGAGGGAAGTTGGATATAAATAATGATTCATAATGAGGAGTAATCTGGACCTCTAAGTAGGGAAAAGATCTCAAACACCAGGTGAAAGAGAAACTCTCTCTGATGGAGGTTTGCATACAATTAGGCAGATTAATCGGCATAATAGAGCATTTGGAGAGGTTTACCCCTAAGCCTGACATGGATCGAAATCTCTCTAGTTCGATCAGCAAGTGAGGGAGTGAAATGTGAGGTTTGGATAAAAATAGTAAGACATCATCGGCATACATACTTAATTTGTATTCTTTCCCCCCCTTGTAATGCCCCGTAATAAGGCCATTTTTTCTAATGGCTGTGGCCAAGGGTTCGATTGCTAGAGCAAACAGGAGGGGGGAAAGTGGGCAACCCTGTCTCGTACCTCTATGTAAGGGAAAAAATTCGGAGTTACACCCGGGAAGGCGAACTCTTGTTTGTGGGGACTGATATAGAGCTTTAAATCCATGAATGAACCCTTCTCCTAATCCATACTTAGGGAGAAGGTGTTCTAGATAAGGCCAACTGACGCTATCAAAAGCCTTGTGAATATCAAGACTCACAAGGCATGTAGGGGATTTGCTGAGATTGGCGTCATTAATAATATTAGCGACTAGCCTAATGTTGTCTGAAAGCTGTCTACCTGGAATAAACCCGGTCTGGTCAGGGTGAATCAATTTATGAATTACATTGGATAGTCGGTTAGCTAGCAGTCTGCTGAATAGTTTAAGGTCATTATTCATGACCGAGATGGGCCTATAATTTTGAGGGAAGGAATGATCTTTATCCGGTTTCGGGATGAGGGACATGTTAGCCAGGAGCATTTCTGCTGGAAAGTTTCCTCCCTGAAGGACGTGGTTGAATAATTTAGCAAGTCTGGGGGCAAGAATTGTGGCAAAGGTTTTATAATAGGAAGAGGAAAAGCCATCTGGGCCGTGGGCGGTGGAGGTTTTGAGAGCTTTAATCATATCTAGGACCTCGTCTACTGTACAAGGTGCCTCTAAAGTATCCTTTTGTGTACTTGACAAAGACGGGACGGATAGGTTATCTATCCAGGGGTGAAAGTCATTTACAGGTAACGTAGAGGGCACCGAGAGGAGGTTTTTGTAAAAGTTTGTGAAGATTTCTAAGACTTCCTTGGGGTGTGAAACCATCCTCCCGTCTGGCCTTCTGAGCTTGTATACGTGAGTGGGTCTTGTTGTTTGAGTTAATTTATTTGCAAACATAGTAGAAGTGGAGTTGCTGTGGAGTGTAAATTTGGCTTTGGACCACCTAAGGGCCTTTTCAGTATCACTAGAAAGGATGTCATCCAAAGCTTTCCTTTTAATATGGATCTGATCCATAAGTGTGGAGGAGGGGGAGAGATTGTGTTTATAATATAATTGATCTAATTCTTTCGTGAGGAATTTAATGTCTGACAATCTAGATTTGTTCCTGGCTGAGGCCAGGGCAATCAAATTTCCCCTGATGACTGCCTTATGAGCCGTCCACACCACAGGAGTGGGTGAAATCCCATCCTCATTAATCTGGAAATAATCGATCAGTGAAGAGGAGATCTGGGCAACCAACGCCGGATCATTCAGTAAGGAGTCATTCAGTCTCCAATTAAATGTCGTGCCACCCAGACCCACTCCCCCCGACTCAAACAGCACAATCTGGTGGTCGGACCAAGGGCAGACATGTATACCTGCAGCTGAGGAATTAGCCAGCCAAACCGGGGTACAAAAAATATAATCGAGCCTGGCCGAGCTATCATGGGGATGAGAATAAAAGGTGTAACCCTTTGCTCCAACATTGTGTGGGCTCGCCAGGTGTCTATCAATTGTTTATCACTTAAGGCACGTTTCAGGCTTTTAGGGAAAGCCTTGGATGAGGCCGTAATGTTACTTCTATCCAATGAAGGATGGGCAGCTAGATTGAAGTCCCCTCCAACAACCATGTGTGGGGATTCAAACCTGTCAAGAACTTCAAAAAATTGTCTAAAAAATGTGGTATGCATATCATTAGGTGCATATACAGAAGCTATGGTAATAGCTTTGCCTGCAATACTCCCCTTGATAATCAAGAATCTGCTCTCTGGGTCACAGTATGTGGATGATATATCAAATATTACACTATTACGTATAAAGATGGCAACCCCTCTAGTTTTATTATGGAAAGATGAGCATTTAAACTGCTTGAAAGATTTATCGAAGAATTTAGGGTGTCTGTCAGTTGCAAAGTGCGTCTCCTGTAATAAAATTATGTCCGCTCCTAACCTTTTATAATGTTTGAAGGCCTTATTTCTTTTATTGGGGGAATTGAAGCCTTGAACGTTATGTGACAAAATTTTAATCCCCATGATTTATATTAAAAGGACTACGTTCATTCTGAAATTCCTGCCGGGTAAACTTTTGAGAAAAAGGAAAAATGACCAGAGCCTAGTGTAAATAACCAAACTGATAAAACCTCTGGGGAACCCAAGGCGGGGGCCCCAGACTGATTGGGGGTTGAATCTCTGACTCGGTATAGCATGAACCTCGCTCCCAATTAGGGGCTAGAAAAGTATAGATCAACCAAAATACTTGCATGTTATATATAAAGACCTGAGAAAATGACTTTCTGTTAACAAACGAACATTTTTTGAAACAACAACTGATCAAAAAAAGGAAGATCAGCCAAAAATTTTGAACCTGAGAAAATATTTTGGAGATGGGCAGAAAAATAAGACCCATCCAAAAAAACATTACCCATTGGACATAACCGTCCAAAAACCGTGTGCGGAAATCCGGGCACCGAAGGCGCGGAGAGTCCCGGGGGACCATCCCCGCCCCGGGCGCACGGGCATCCGCAAAACGGCACATAGGGGACTAACATACGGGAGAGGAGAGAGAAAGGTAGACAAGCAAATTCAAGTAATTATGTCAAGAACGTTTAAACCATCAGAATGTCTTTGCAGACACACTAGTGGGCACAGTCACCCCAGTACAGCCGCCCCATGGTAGGGGAGCGACCACACTTGGGCAAGGGCACACCAGCGTTCAAGAAAACCAAGGAGACAATTAAGTGAGATTTAGTGTATCACCAGGAATGCCTAGTTCTATAGTGGACATCCTCAGAAACCGCCATCTCTAAAAAGATTTCGCCACCTTCGCTGATCTCTTCTGGTTGCTGGGGTGGACCAAGATGGCAACAGCCTAGGAGTGTTCTGAGGGCGAACTTCAGGGGCAGCTTCCAGTAGGCCCAGTTTGACTAGAAGTTCTTTTCCTTCAGCCAGGTTATACACCACATAAACTGTGCCATTGTGAGGGACTGTCAGCTTGAAGGGAAAACCCCATCTGTATCGGATTCGGGCTGCTTGTAGTACAGAGGTGACCTCTTTCATCTTGCGCCGCCTTTCAAGTGTGGCCTGCGAAATATCGGGATAGATCTGTATGCGAGTGCCCTCCAATAAGATGTTGGGAGTGTTTCTGGAAGCTCACAAAATATCCTCCTTGATTAGGAAGTCTTTGAGGCATAAAATGATGTCTCTTGGAGGCTTATCAGGAGGAGGTTTGGGGCGCAGGGCCCTGTGAATCCTGTCACAGGTGAAATCCGATTCCTGTTTGTCAGGCAGCAGGTCTTTGAAGAGCTTGGAAACTGCAGGGATCAAATCTGTAACTGTTTCAGGAATGCCTCTGAGGCGCAGGTTATTCCTGCGATTTCTGTTGTCCAAGTCCTCCACTTGTGTTTGTAACAAGCTATAGTTATCAGAAAGCAGCTCAAAGTCCTTTCTAAGGTCATTATGGGCGATAGAAAGTTTGTCGTGCTTGGTCTCTAATAAATCTGTGCGGCCTCCCAAAGCAGCTATCTCCTGGGTTAACGTATTAGTGGCCTTGTGAATTTTGGTCTGAAACTTGTCTGCTAATTTTTCATAGATAGCAGCAAAACCTGCATCTAAATTCGCCTTTGTGACAACACATGTGCTCTCACGGGGCACTTGTTGAGGGTTGGGAGGTAAAGGTGGTTGTGCTGGTTCTGCCTGAGGCAATAGAAGGGCTTGGGCGCCATCCTGAGACATCCTGGTGATTTCCTTTGTGCGGAGCAGATAGGTCGTCAGGGAGTGCTTTGGCGTGCCCCCCCCGATTCTTTTTCTTGGCTGACGGCATGCACCAGGTGTTCCCCCGGGGGTGTTGAAACTTGTGAGCAAGTATAAGCTAAATTGGCCCCGGGGATCCAGCCGTTCTCTCTCCCCTCCGAAAAAGCTGCGCACTTAGCACACGTTCATATCAGCGCCGAGCATTACTGCATTAATTGGTGCATATATAATCAATACAGTGAAAGGCATATATCTGCGTATGACCAGGGTGTTGAAATGAGTGATGCAGATAAGGTGCAATAAACTGCAGGCAGAATCTCACAGATGACAGTGAAGCAGACAGGGTGCAATAGTCTGCAGGCAGTACCGCACAAATGTCAGTGAGGCTGACAGGGTGCAATAGTCTGCAGGCAGAGCCGCACTCATGTCAGTGAGGCAGACAGGGTGCGATAGTCTGCAGGCGGTACCGCACAGATGACAGTGAGGCCTGTAGGGTGCAATAGACTGCAGGCAGTACAGCTCAAATGACAGTGAGGCAGACAGTCCTTTCCGGGAGATGGTGAGTGCACACTACAGCAGTAAGTGAAGATGGTGTTGGCACAACTGTTACCCCTTCTTGTACTGGTTGTGTTGGGCCTGCCGCTTACGGACCGCAAACACGGGGGGAGATTAGGTGGGCCGCAGACGGTTCAAGTCCCGGTATCAAGCGATGCGTACCCCACCTGCGTGGTATAGGAGGTGTGCTGGTGGCTCCGATTCACCTCACAATGGTTATGGCAGGAGGGATATATTGCAGGGCAGCGCTGGGCCTAATCCAAGATGGCGACCGGGGCCTAAGAAGAGAGCGCTGGGGTGCAGGGTATGGATTCCCGGGGGAAGAGGAGCCTGCTAGCTGTGGTGGCGGAATGGTAGGCGGGATGCCCCCCTTGAGCTGTGTCCTACCTTCGCTTTGATAGCAGCTACCCGATTCCACCTCCGGAAGCGGCCGCCGAGCGGTACTCGAGGCCGCGGCTTCAATCCCGGAGGTAGGCCGCAAACGTCCGTGCGGTTAACCCGCTCGTATCACCGCAAGAGTGGCCTCAAATTATTCGTGGGTTAGCGGGCAGTCCAGCCAAGATGAGATTGTGGCCGTGGGAGCAAGGATTGCTGAGATATCAGCGAAGATGTAAGGTAGGCCTCGGAGCTCTATAGAGAAACGTCCGCACGGCCTCACGTCCAGGACACGCCCCCGACTTTTTACCTTTCTATGGACTTTTGATTGGATGTCCTTTTATATTTGAATATTTTTCACTTGTATGTAATGAAATTCTAGAGTATATTGCCCATATTTAATTTTTTACCTATTCACTTGCTCACCTACTCACTATCAAAACATTTTTTTGAGCACTTTTATTGATTAATTTTGAGTATTTAATGAGTTTTTATGCACTTTTTTCACTATTTAATTTTTTAACTATTTATTAGTCACCTATTATATGGTCTATTCATCTACAAGACCCATTTGTATGCACATGATCACTTTCACTTATCTACACTTATTTAATATATATTTAATATTATATTAATATTTATTATTGAAAACGTATGCATCATATTTGTGAAATATTGGAGTCACTTATCTATTAATTTATTGGTTTATTTATATATTTTTATCTATTTATTGTATTTATTGGGCATTGTATCTTATATTAAATATTGCTATATACTGGCATACTACATATTTATATCTCTCCCCTCATATATTCATTTAATGTGCAAATCCATTTTGGCAGCGCCAATTACCTCCACCCTCAGCTAGAACTCCTAAGGCGTCAGCATACCAAGACATTTTGGACAATTTCATGCTCATAACTTTGTGGGAAGAGTTTGAGGATGGCCCCTTCCTGTTCTAGCATGCACAAAGCAAGGCCCATAAAGACATGGATGAGTGAGTTTGGGGTGGAGGAACTTGACTAGCCTGCACAGAGTCCTGACCTCAACCTGTAAGAACACCTTTGGGATGAATTAGAGTGGAGACTGCGAGCCAGGCCTTCTCTCAAACATAAGTGCTTGACCTCACAGATGCACTTCTGGAAGAATGGTTAAACATTTCCATAGACACGCTCCTAAACCTTGTGGACAGCCTTCCCAGAAAAGTTGAAGCTGTTATATCTGCAAAGGGTGGGCCAACTCTATATTGAACCCTATAGACTAAGACTGGGATGCCATTAAAATTCATGTGTATGTAAAGGCAGGCGTCCCAATACTTTTTGTAATACAGTGTAGCTCTTAGTGAAAAAGAAAAGGAGACATTTAGAGGGTGGCATCATCCTTGTATGATTTTCTTACTTACATAATTGAATCAGTATTGATCTTAAGTAACTTCTTTTGTTTTATACTTCTCTTTTCTGTTTAAGAATTTTCCACACCATTTCCAGTTTCTGGACCTCTACTCTTGTGTAATTGCAGCTTGCTCATTGTGGGTAAGAAACAACAGTTAATTATGTAATATAAGCCATTACCAGAAAGCTATAAATTTCCAGGCTCTAAAGGCATGGCATAGCATAGCATAACATTGAGTAACATGGATCATCTGCTTGCATTAGTGGCAGCTTTGTGTGTATGCCAAGTGAATGGGGGTAAGTAGTACATTTTAATGCAGATGTATTATCCATTCTATATGTTTGGCAATATTTTGTATTTATAATTTATGTTTCTGCCAGAAACATGGTGTGCTAATGACTTCTAGCTTTAAACCAAACCTATGTTTGAAGGTACCATTAGTTTATAAATCTACCCATAGACATTGGTGTGTTGGTTATATTAACAAAGTTAAAGCAGTTAGTTGGTCCCGATGTTCATAAAACAATAGTATGTAGAGGTTATATATTGCATAAGAAATATTTTTGAAGGAATATGTTTTGTATAACACATTACCACAATTCAAAATGTTTTTAAAAGAAACATTTGATTGATTGGGGGAAACATACTCAGAACCAAAGCCAACCAAGGCAATACATTGTTATTATCTGAAATTGTATAGAACAATTTATATGGAACGTCTTATTTATTTTTTTTTTTTTAACCATTATATTCAGTGTAGGGTGTTACTAAAGGATATACAGTTTACTCTTTGAGGCCGGGTTCACATATGTGCGGCTACGGTTCCTAGCATGGGGTCCGGTGCGTTCCTGTTCTCCGGGTTCAGGTGTGAATCAAGTCCACTTTTTTGCCTAAATTTGCACCTGACCCAAAGATGCACAGGACCCTTTTGTAATGCGGACCACGGCCGTCCCGGACCTATGTGAACAATTTGCATAAATGTGAACCTGGCCTGAAAGTCAGTTTTTTTTTCAGTTTAAGAGTTGCTTTGTAATTCCAGTGCTAGGTTTGTAATATTACATTTCTGGATATTAATTATTATAATGTGAAAGCTTTTTGAAAGGTGCATATTATAAACCTAATGCCTGGTACACATGATAGGAATATTTGACAAATAATCATCCATTTTTTTGCATGCCAGACTCATATCGAAAATGAAGAGTTCACTGAATTTATGAAAATTCTCATACCACAGAATAAAAATTTGGAAGTGATGTATTGTATTTGTATTGTATTTTCAAACAAATGGATTAAACTAAAATCGTATGATCTGGTATCGTACAAGAATAATGTTTATGCTTGTCCCATCGGATGATCGGCTCTCGTAAGCTGTGTACTAACGATCAGATTATCGTATGATCACTTTGAAAGCAGTATTTTTTTATACGATTTTCTGATAGTGTATACAGGTAATTAGGTATACTGCTCTGGGGTCCATTAGCGCATACTTTAGTATACAGTCTTATATGTATTTGAGTGCATTTCCCTTTCAGTTTTGATGTCGCTAAGCTTATATTTCATAAAGTCCTTTTCAGGTTCTTCTCACATGCCCGTGGTGGTGTTTTAAATAACTTTTGACATACCTTATAGTCAAACTGACATATTTAAGCCTGCAGCATGATTAATTAAACGTTTAGGAAAAGCCCAAAAAAAGAATAAAAAATAATGTAGTTACACTTTACATTTGTGTACTTTGGACATATTTCTAATGTTAAATAAAAAAAGCCAAAGATTCCCATTAACCCTTGCATGCATATTGCAAAACTATAGCATTTATTAGAAAGAAGGGGTAGGTAGAACCAATGCAAGAAAAGGGTGTCTTGAGCACAACTGGATGAGATGGGGTCCCATTTATTTATTTATTACAGGTAAGTAAATACTGCTGTTAATTTACACAGTTCTTTGTATATATATATTGTACATTCACATCAGTCCCTGCCCTTTCAAACATATACTAGGGCCAATTTAGACATGATCTAATTTACCTACCAGCATGTCTTTGGAGTGTGGGAAGAAACTCAAGCAGGCATAGAGAGAATAAAAGTAGGTAGTGTCATGGTTGGGATTCAAACCAATAACGTTGCTGCCGTAACATTAATTAGTAAAGTAAACATACTTTTACTTTATTTATATAGCTAAAAAAGCTGTTTTGAAATTTAAAAAAATGCATATATATTTTAGAAGCTAGGCACAACTGATTGTATTTTAATAAAATTCTTTTCCAGAGGTGGGATATATTTTCATTTTCATATTTTACCCTAATAATGGAACATTGTACACATACAGTTTTACTTAGCCCAAAGAGCAGTAGATTAAATTATCATGCATATAAAGTGAAAGCAAATGCATTACAAAGTATCTCATATTTGTGTCAATCTGGATATTTACAATAATTATTTTACATGTTTTTATTCTTTATTTCATTGATATTTTTACATGAAATTAACTGTTAAATATTGAAAGCCCAATATTATTTCAGGAAGTATGATTTTTATCTTTACTTGGAACGGCTCCTGTTCCCCCCCCCCCCCCAAACAGATACCTAAATAAACCTACTATCAACACCAACGATTGATATGTAATAGAGCCAAATCCACTTGCATTTGTAAATGATCCTTTAATTACAAATAAATGTAAAGCTAATATTATAATGTGATAATATAATGTGCATGCAGATAATAATATGCGTGTAAATAATGCACAGTAATAAAAATAAGGCATGCCATCCTTTGCATATCTTTTTGAGGATTAGGTGTATTTGGTAGACATGTTGGGATTTTACCAACGTTTGTTAACAGTAAAAGAAGTTCTCTAGTATGGTCAGTTGTTAGACATTTTCCATGTTACAGACTGCCTAGAAAAACCATACCTGCAAAAGCTATAATTAATATTATATTAATCTTTTTTTAGTTTAGGAATACATGAAGCACAGGATTTCATTACATTTGTGATATCTCTTTCTAGGATCCTTCAATACTGAAATTGTTGGGGGAAGGGAAGCCATACCCCACTCACATCCTTACATTGCCTCCCTACAGGTCGAACAGGAACATTTCTGTGGGGGATCTCTAATTGCCCCTCAATTTGTTATGACTGCTGCCCATTGTCTATCAAAAGAGTAAGTATCTAGTTAAATAAACTTAAATCTTTTCTTTTAATCATGTTATGTTTCTTGGTTGCCTAATCTTCACAGTGCTGCCTTACTAGTGGCATACAGACTTTAGCCATAATGCACTGTACTTGCACCTACACACCTAGGTCTTCATTTACTGTAATAGAAAACCTGTCTGTCTGTGGATGGACTATTAGCTGAAGTGCATGGAGACCACGGTGTATATGTACTAGTACAGCTTTGATGATTTCTGAAGAGTTGGATCTAGAGGCTGTAGTCTGACAGGAAGGCCGCACAGTGAAGATCCTCCATGCCGGGATGTTGAAAGTAAGTGTAACCTATACTGAAAATGCTGAGGGGAAGAAAATAGGATAAGTGCAATAATAGTGCATTTATGCTTGAAGTCATTACATTCCATACTAGTAAAATATAACACTGAACTCAGCATAGTTAAGCAAAGTTACTTTCCCACACATTTACCTTCATAAGCCTCTAATATGTCAACTTATTGGCACATTTAACTCCCTACCATATCAGACTACTTCAGCTCATGATACTGATTTTGCCCAAAAGATATAGAAAACTAAAAAGTCTGATCTATCATCATCTATTCCTACAACCTCTTAGAATCTATAGCTCTGCTTCTCCACTCTGACCCCTTTATTAAACCTTCCTATTTATCCTTTCTTTCTCTACAGGCATTTTGCCCTATGCCATCATATGTACAATTGTGTCAACGATATTGAAGAATAACGCTATTTTTAAGCATCTTAAATTTCTAGCTTCCACCCAATTTATCCTCTTCAATACACATCCAAAGTGCTTGAATATCTTGTCTTTAACAGACTTACTGTAGTCCTTCAATCTTAATTTGTACTTGATTCTTTTAATTTTGGATTTTTGCTGGGCACATTCATTAGAAACAAATCTTATTAAGGTGGCAGAAGACTCCTTCAGATCAATTTCAAAGGATTTCTTTTTCTGCTTATCTACTTTGATCTCACCTGTAGGATGAATCCTTAGACCAGTACTAGTTCTTTTTCTTCCCCAAAAATTTTATTTTCATAGCAGTACATACCATCTGTATATAGATGATATCCAGGCATACATTTCCACTAGTGTTGTTTCATTTTGAACTTCTTTTAAATAATTTGTTTTGATTGGTTTAAATAATCCATACACTTGACCAAAGTATAGCTAACCTAATCTTCATCTCTTTTCCACATTCCAAACTGATCCCTGATACCTTTTTGCCAATGTATCCTACATCTGTCCCTTTCACAGCACCACCAAAATATAGTCTTTCCTTGCTCAGGAGACTGTCAAAGTTCTAGTTCATACACTCAAAATGTATTTCCTTGACTACTGCCTACTGTTTAGTATCCACTAGTTAGTTTGCAACCTTTACAATTTACCAAGGCTGTTGCAAGACTAAAGTTGGCCATAAGAGCTGGCCTGGAGGCCAAACATTTAGACAAATCTAGACAAATCTCCCAGTGCCGATTTTATATTTTGACAGCAGACCACACCAGCTGTCAAAATACCTGAACATTGCCTTCATCTGATTGGATACAGCCACTATTTAGCCAACAATTCTTTGCCCAGCACCTTCCATTTTTTCAATTGAAGGATGTTGGGCAGGAGGGGGCTCACAAGGCCACCCACTGAGCGAATGTTGTCTGGCTTAACACGAATGCCAAACATTGCTCCATTTAGGGCCAACTTTAAATTAGATGTAAAATCTACATTAATTTTCTATACATTTTGTTTTGTAAATGTTATCTTATTGATATCACTCTGTCTGAATAAGTGAAATAAGTTGGTAGGAATTCCACCTGTGCCATTTCATCAACCACGTGGTGTTGACTTCTTGAACTTTCTGGATACACTTTGTAAGCCCCGCGCACATACAGACATATACAAAAATTGTTTCTAGGATAGTGGAATAGACATAGTTGGGTGAAAGTCCTGTCACATATTGCCTTATGCTCTTTTCCATCTACTGCCATGACATCTCCAAACTGTTCTTTCTGCTTCATCACGGCTCTATTTATGCACTGTATGCTGTATATAACATCTTCTCTTAAAAGCTACAAGATTCCTTTTGAAAAAAAGCTCTATTATCTTAAATTCCTCTCCCTAGACTACCCCTAAATTTAAAGATAGCTAACAATCACTCAGGACCCAGCTTTTCAAAACTGCATGTTCACCTCTCTGTTTGTTTAAGAAAAATTATCATTATTCTTTTCCTGATGGAACAACGTACATGGAATACTTTGTCCTACCTTCCCATCTTCTGATGGGACAAAGTACATGTAGTACTTTGTCCTGCCTTCTCATCTTCTGATGGGGCAAACTACATGTAGTACTTTGTCCTGCCTTCTCATCTTCTGATGGGGTAAACTACATGTAGTACTTTGCTTTGTAGCGCCTGTCTCTGGTTCCCAGCACTTTCCCTAGGCAAGCACCAGCAAGTCAGCTCTCTCTGCATTCCTTTTGTCAGAGCTTGCCTCGGACAAGTGCTGGGTGCAGGAAAAAGGCAATGCAAAGCAGCTGTCTCCCTGCCAGTTGTGGTGTCAAGCGGCCATGTGGCAGGGGGGGGGGGCGCCTTATTAGCTAGTGTTTTAGGGCACCTAAGAAGCTTTTCTTTATTTATTTTATTGACAACAAGAAAAGTAAAAATAAACGGATTTTAAAGGCACCACCTATAGAAACTTAAAAGTATAAAAAAATAAATAAATATATATATAAATATATATTTATATATAACTAGAAGTTTAACCAGTTTAATTACAAAATTGTTCAAAGCACAAAAATAAAACACATGTAAATACATGTATTCTTTTCTGTAATTTGCACTCCACACAAACTGCCACCCATATATTGATGAATAATAATTATGATAGTAGACCAAATTTAGAATCCTTTATTAGCAATCCACAGGTGTTTTGATGTGGCAATTTCTTGACATGTTAGGCAGCTGATAACACTGATTCCTCTGGAGGAATATATAGTACACCAAAGAGCCATGTTAGTAAATCCTTACCACAACATGTCAAAAAATCAACACAAAACCCGAAATGCCAAAAGAAACCACAATGCATACCACAATGCATACCTTGGCAGCAGTTACCTTCCTCTCATGTGTAGGCCACTGAATTCAACTTGGCACACATGGCGACCACCAACGGACAGCTGTCCATAAACAATAATACTGAAAGTTAAGATAAAAAGAAAGGGGAGCAGAAACTGCCAATCACTGGCCTAATATCAATTCATTTTGTGGGAGATAAAAACGAAAGGTGCTTTCACACTGTTCTGCTGCGGTTTCCCTGCACTGCAGTTTTTGCGCGGGTTACCCGTGCTTTCCCATAGACTTCCACTAGATTGGGTGTTCTCGGTGCGTTTTCTGAAATTGCCCAAAAGTCCTGCATGCTGCATCTTTTGTGCACTTTCAGGAAACACAGCAAAAACAACCTCATAGAAGTCTATTGGAAAAGCGCAGGTAACCCGCATGGAAACCACATTCACACTGCTCTGCACCCATGCTGCAAGGAAACTGCAGCAGGGCAGTGTGAAAGGGGCCTAAAATAATATATGTCCATTTTTGCACACACCCCTTATGATGATGGTAGATAATTACCAGAATAAACATATTTGTCTGGGTGACAGCCTCATTCCTGTGAGCATAGCATAGCATACATGGGTGACAAAGATTCAATAGGAGTATAGAAATCCCTCATATATTAGTAAAACTTATGACCAGTGCTTTAAGTGGCCCAAAAGAGGTGCCGGTACTCTATTATAGCTTATAAATTTTGTCGCCCTCACCCCACATCAGGGTCCCCACAGAGCACCCCCCCCCCTGGCCTGGGCTGGGACTCCGGAGCAGGGGGACTCACTGGTGGTGACTGGTCTGGCTCTGGAGTGGGAAATATTCTTGGGGGGGGGGGGGCAATTGAGGGCGCAGATGTCCAAAATGAGCGTACTGGTACGCTAAGGCGCACGGAGAGGTGGCGATATGCTCAAGAGCCATATTTGGAAGTGGCGGTACTGAGTACCAGTGCTTACCGGCCCACTTAAAGCACTGCTTATGACTGTCTGTCACCCCTCACAATGTTTCTACAGCCCATCATTATATTATGAGAACCTGCTCAGGGTTTTTATAAAGAAAAATACTGCCAACAAATCAGAGATAAGAGAGAAAAGGGGAGACAGAGTCTATACTTTAAACGTGGATGGCTTAGCTTGTCAGTTAGCACCTGGCCACTGCCTTATGTATTAACAGCACTGCTTCTGTTGCTAAAACCCGCTGTGATCTACAGTATTCTAGAAAGAGAGCATTTGAGACACAAATAACGGAGGATTTGGCTCATGGTAGGAAAAGGTTTTTTCTTACTTCATGAGGCTTGTGTATTCCCTAGAAACATTGAGCTACTGCAAAATCACACACAGATATACATATAAAACATGCTTGTATGGCAACCCTATCACCCAAAATATATTAGAGTGCTAAAGTTATGTGCACTTAGGTCCAGAGGTACCAGGCAATCTCTACTTGTCTCCACCGTCACCCAAAGCAAAGCATAAACACTACATAGTGCTCACCGTTTTAAAATCACATTTATTAAAGCCAGTTTCAATACAAAGCTGACTCACATTCTTTTGTGCACTTATTCCCAGTGCAGTTTATACAGTCACTAATGACTCATCTATCGCCGGTCTGATAAATAAAACCGATAGTTGCTTCCTTTTTCCTGTATGTGTATGATGAAGCCCTGGGTATATGTGCACAAAAAGAATGTGAGTGAGTATTTTATTAAAACTGATATTAATAAATGTGGTTTTAAAACTGTGAGCACTATGTAGTGTTTATGCTTTACCTTGAATGACAGTGGAGATAAGTGGAGATTGCCTGATACCTCTGGACCCCAGAATGGGGGGAAAAATACAGCCTGTGACCTCTGTAATATGCAGGTCATAGATTCAAGGCGAGAGCCCATCTTGATTGTAAAGCACTGCTGGTGGAGGAAATGTAGGCCTGATACACAGTGAAATTGGTGGCACAAGGCCCATAGAAGATTGTTCAGGTTTATGACACAAAACTTTTTTAAATTGGTTGGATGTTTATATATTACATAGACACAAAAGACTTTTGATTGAACACAAGATCTATTGCATAATATTTATTACATAGTTTTAGCACTTTAATATTTTTTTGGGTGATAAGTTTGCTATACAAGCAAATTTAATACATAGAACTTTGTATGATTTGCACGAAAGTAGCACTGCAATCATTTCAGAAATTTAGGCTTGTGCATCCAATAGCACATTGGTACATGTTTAGAGCCTCTAAGTGTCCCTTAAATGTTTTCATTTCGTTTATGACATGGACATACTCATTGCCATCTCAGTACCCATCATGAACTAAATGTTATATTTTCACCTGGTGGCTCTCCCCGGACCAAACAAAGTCGTCTACTATGCTGGAGGTGGCCATTGGTGGATCCTTAGAGGCTTTGCAAGCTCTAATTTTGTGGTCCCAAAGCTTCGTATCCCCTAACTCCATATAAGTTTACAACTATTAGAGCATAGAGGACCAGATTGGCTTGTGAAAAATACCCTAACACTGCAGTGTCACCCAATGCACCCCTCTGGAAGAACCCCTCTCTACCTCATTTCTTTATGCTACCGGAGCCAGTTGTGTGGACTAAATACAAAATCAAATGTATCTCTCAGATAGTGGATCAGGGCTCATTATGCCCCTTTAGCCCGCCTATCTGAAGATTTTATTGTACCACTCACGCACAATTTTAATTACAGGCAGCTCTCCCACGTCTTCCATAGCCAATTTCCACTGACCTCCCTGAGGCTAGTGGAGTCGAAGCTTGACCAACTGCTTAGAACCGACTGTATTGAAAAACCCACGTCATGCATTTATGCCCATCTAGTGCTGGTTGCCTTGCCTCCATTAGGCAAACTGAGAGACAAATGGTTAAAGGATGCACCACACTTAGACACTGAGGATTGGGATGACATTTGGGATCTACCGTCTAAAACATTGTTTCTTTACATGAAAGATTAATCCAGTTTGCATTAGTACATAGAGCCTATTTTACCCCTTCTAGACTGCATATGATGAATCCCTCCCACTCTTCGGAGTGTTAGAGGTGTGGTGACCCACAGGGTGACTATTCCAACATCTTCTGGTCCTGCTCTCACATTACAGGTTTTTGGGCAGAGGTGCAAATTAGCATTATTACTTACACAAGATACAGGTCCTGAAAGCCATAGAAATCTGTATACTAGGCCTTGTTTATAATCTCCTAAGTGTGGACCAAATGGTTGGCAGATCCTGCTACGGTTTCCTAGACATTAAATAAGAAAGGCCTAGAGATGCCTAACAGAACGTTTGTCTGTTTTGTGCTATGTGGAGGAAACTGGGACAGCTATCATTATATAGATTGAGTTTTGGCAGCAGGAGGTGCAGGTTACATGGTCACACCATTTCCAATCTGATATTGTCCTGGGATTTTAATCTATGTCCCCTGCGTGGGGAACACAAGTTTATTCACGGTTTTGCTTCAGTGTTGTGTTTGTGGTACTTGTTTTGTACATGAATACTTTAATAAACAGATTTGAAAAAAAAAAACAAATGTTATATTTTCATTCTTCTCTCAGTCCTAGGCACCTATCTGATGTGGATGTGGTATTAGGGGCTCATTCTCTCAGTAGTAATGAGAACTCCAGACAAACCTTTAGGATCACAAAAGTTTTTGAAAATGGCTTCAATCGCCTAGCAAGGACAAATGACATCCTTGTATTAAGAGTGAGTAATATGGCAGTTAAAATAATGTGTTATGAAATATTGCAATGGCAATTACTCTTTCAGGCTCAAGAATTAGATAAATTCTTCTGTTCTCTGTTCAGCTTGACAGGGCCGCAACTCTGAACTCCAGAGTGAATGTAGTAACTCTACCCCGTGTGAATGAGACAGTCCCCGCTGGGACACAATGTGTGACGTCTGGATGGGGACGGCTAGGGAAAAATTCACTGTATCCAGACCTCCTGCAAGAGCTTAATGTCACTGTGACCAGCAGAGACTTGTGCCGTCCAAACAACATTTGCACTGGAGTATTCATGAGACAGGCGGGCACATGCTCTGTGAGTAAAAACTAACAGTTAAAGTATATGTAAATCCTTACCTTGTAAAACAACCCATTCAGTTTAAATTGAACTAAAAGGCAAATATTAGTGTATACATATAAAAAACATTATAAATACCTTTTTCACATAACCCTTGTTCTCAGCGGCATAAGGATCTTAAAGAGCTGAGGGAGGAGAAACAGCAGCACACTGATCTTCCCAGTGAATGGCTGTGTGTGTGGGTGTGTGTGTGGGGGGGGGGGGGACGTCAGGACAAGTCTGATTATTGGAGGAAAGTAGGTTGAGTTTTCAGTACAGCTAGAAAACTGACCATGCTGTGCTGCTGTCATGCCTAGTGTGCTCAGTTTTTAATAGGAAAGAAGAGAGATTGGCGGAAAAACAGGATACATTTCCATACAAGCACATTGTACAGAAGACACATATCAGGAAAATACAATTCTGGGTTGAAATATTTTTTAATAATAATAATATTAATAATGCTGGAAACCAGAAACCAGGAGCTAGATTTGTCCGCAAACCAACACCTATTGTATAGTAAGCCTGTCACAACATGTGACAGCAATTCTGGTTGAGATAAAAAAACATGACCATCACTTACAGTAGGAGTAGCCAGTTATAAGGGCTGAAGATATCCCAAATTTCAGTGATGCATTATGGTTTACTTTGGGAAAACTAGAGGAAAGCAAATATGTTTGCTTTGCATTCCACCCATCATTACATTCCAGGTGTCCTTTTTTAGTGCTCATTTTGAGAAAGAATTAGCATCTAATCACTGAGGCTGGATTCACACTTTTGTTACACCTATTACACTGGGATGCATTGGCAGCCCATATTGAATGGGTTGCCAAAACCCCCAGTGCAGCAAAAAATGTGCAAGGATGCAATGCAGGATATTGTGTTATGCCGTGCTATACTGCACAGGTGCTTTGTCTTAGTACATTGGGGTGACTTTCAAAATGCATGCACGTGTACATAGTGTATTCGCTGAAATGCAGTAGTGTGATTTCAACTTTACTGTGGGATACACAGATGCTATAACAGAGACCTGTACTAAGAGGAATATGGAGAGTGCCTTTGCTGAAAATTTCTTCAAAACTGGCTCGATGCTTCACTTTCATGGGCATCCAATGGGTTTAATGCTTTTGAAGGACACTGACCAAGAAACAATTATGCAGATCAGGAGTTCTAATTTTACTCTGGCTTTTGAAATTAGATAGGTTTTCCAGGTTAATGACTCATATTTCAGCCACTTAAATCCTGTTTTCAGAAGGAGTCCAGTAACAACTTTCATATTTTACTCAGTACAGGTTTCATTTAGTTTTCTGCAATTTGACCTTTTTCTTTCTGAAGAACCAAAAGACAAGGTACAAAGAGCAGTGCCTTATACATTACCGATTAAAGCTGTAACTGACTGGTTGGTTTGGTTTGCAGAACACCACTGAAAGTCACTGATCGTTGCAATAGTATAGTTAGTTAGGTTAAAAAATAGACACTAGTCCATCTAGTTCAGGGTTTCTCAACCAGGATTCTGTGGAACCCTAGGGTTCCTCCTGAGGTTGCTAGGAGTTCCTTGAGCAATGGGCAATTTCTGCCTCTCCAATAAGTTCCCAATGACACCATTGTTCCTTTCAACTATCTGTAAGGGGGTAATTCTTCCCAATGATGACAAAAGTAAGGAGCATTTTTCCCACTGACTGTCACACTAATGTGTCATGAGTTGTAGGTTTTTAAATTTTAGCAGGGGTTCCCCGAGACCAGAAATCTATTTAAAGGGTTCCTCTGTGTTGATAAAGTTTAGAAAGGCTGATCTAGTTTAACCTATAAAAGGGAAAAAGGAAAAAAAAAATACAATCCCACATACACAATCCTATACCCGCAGTTGATCCAGAGGAAGGTAAAAAAAAAACAACAAAGCATGATCCAATTTGCTCCAGCAGGGGAACAAAGTTTCGTCCTGATCCCCTGAGAGGCAATCAGATATTCTCTGGATCAACTTTACCTATAAATATTAGTATCCAGGTATATTATGTACATTTAGGAAATAATCCATGCCTTTTTTGAAGCAATTTACTGAGCTGGCCAGAACCAGCTCTTGAGGGAGTCTCTTCCACATTTTCACAGCTCTTACTGTGAAGAAACCTTTCCATTGGAGATCAAGCCTACTTTCCTCCAGACGTAAAGAGTGCCCCCTTTGTCCTCTGTGATGACCAAGTTCACTATATGGACCCTTTATATATTTATACATGATGATCATATCCCCCTTAATCTTCTCTTCTCAAAAGAAAATAAATTAAGTTCCTCTAATCCTAGTAGTAGTAATCAAAGCAATGCCTTAGTAGGGATAGTGAAATAGGTGTGAGGGTTCCAAGTTCACTTTAAAAAGCAAAATCAAACTCCAACCTCCACCCCTAGCATCTGCAATAAAAAGGTAAGTTATACCCCCATACCTTAATTAACAAGAAAAAAGACTGTCTTCACTGACAAGGGCTGCAAGTTCTCTAACACTTGCCATTGTTATTTCAATTATCTTGGTTAATGTGCATGTAAAACCCATTGATTTGTATGGCAGGACCTGTCCTTAGCCTTGCCAATGTGTAGGATTTCAGTAGAGATGCAAAATCCTGAAAGTCATACCTCGCTGGTCCTGTTACAGGCTGTAAAGGAATTCATATCTTGAAATATGTCCCTGCTGAAGAGGTCATTGGTGGATGGTGGGTGGTGGACGAATTTTAATTTTTCTACTCATTCTTAAAATAACTAGGTCTTATGTCCAAAGGAAAAAGGAAAAGTTTATGTATTTGTCATAACAGCCAACTTGAAGTCTTTTCATGATGCTTTTGTGCAATAGACAAAAAGCAACTGGAACACGATTTGTTAACAACACTAGCTTCCTTTTCTCCAACGTTTAGAATTGAGGCCTATTGTAACCTAATACTTATAGCAGCTTTTAAACTTCATAAAAATGAAAATTGAATGTTTACAAATGGAATTACTTTATATAATGAGAATACCCATGATTTACCGTAATCTAAAATTCTGGCACTCGTTAATTTGTTCTGGAAACAGAGAATGAAAACAAACTGATTTTGACATGTGTTCTTAATTTTCTTTTCCAGGGTGACTCTGGGGGTCCCCTTGTATGCAATGGGGTGATTCAGGGGATTGTATCTTTTGGCCCCAAAGACTGTGGAAATGGAGTGGATCTTGATTTCTTTGCACGAGTTGCATTGTTTCGAAACTTCATTGATGGTGCTATCAATAGCTAACACAGCAGAATAAGCCCCATTCATTAATAGCCTTCCAGAAAAAATTCCCGCTGCTGGATATATCTTTCTTGCTTATGTGCACCCTTCTATTTCAATAGTTTCTCAAATCAATTGTCAAATAAACTTTTAAAGCATTTCAAATTTGTAGCTCACTGACTGACTTATTGTATAGAATGTGTTAATTTAACCACTTAAGCCCCGGAGGATTTGGCTGCTAAAAGACCAGGGGGTATTTTGCGATTCGGCACTGCGTGACTTTAACGGACAACTGCACGGTCATGCAACGCTGTACCTAAACAAATTTGATGTCCTTTTTTTCCCACAAACAGAGCTTTCTTTTGGTGGTATTTGATCACCTGTGAGATTTTTTGATCATGCGCTATAAACAAAAAAAGAGCATAAATTTTGCAAAAATAACAATATTTTTCACATTTTTTTATATGAAATTCCCCCCCAAAAAAAAGTAAAAATCAAATTTTTTTTACATTTTCGGCCAATTTGTTTTATGCTACATATGTTTGTTTAAAAAAATCGCAAAAAGCGTATTTTGATTGGTTTGCGCAAAAGTTATCGTGTTTACTAACAAAGGGAAAGATTTTTGTCATTTTTGTTGTTTTTTTTTAACGCGTAATGCGGCGATCTGCGATTTTTTTTGCGGTACTGCGAGATTGGGGAGGACAGATCGGACCCTTGACTGACATTTTTGACACTTTTGGGGTTACCAGTGACTATATATATGCACTGTTACTGTAAAATTACACTGGCAGTGAAGGGGTTAACTTTATTTGAGAGGGAGGGGCTGTGTGTGTCCCTAGGGCGTGATTCTAACTGTGATTGGCTGTGGCTAGAGCTGTAGGAACAATGATCAATGGTCCTACATAGTAGAACCGTATGATCAGTGTTTCTACACAGGGGAGAATGACAGGTGGCTTGTTTACACAGCCTGCCTGCCTTTCTCCCTCTCCCCCGACGATCGCAGAGTGACCGGCGGACATCGGGTCCGCCGGTCACATGCGCGGGGGGGTCCGTGACCGCGCGGGAGCGTGCCGCCGGCGTCGCGCTCGCTCCCCAGAGCCTCACAGGCTAGTGACGTACCGATACGTCACTCTGCCTGTGAGGGGCTGACCGCCGCAGTATATGTACTTGCGGCGGTCGGCAAGCGGTTAAAGGGTAACCCCACTTTTGTGGGGGGGAAAAAATCAGCAAATAAAGAAAAAACAATATAGCGTAAATAATTGCGACACAAATCATATCGTTAATTGAATGTTATTAAAAATTGCCTTTCCTTTTCAATCTGCAGCCGCTGTAATGTTCTGGAAATGCAATGCAATATGGCTACCTGGAGGTGTTCTGTACACAGAATATATACTGACCATACCCCAGAAACATAATTTCCTGCTTGTGTGATTGGCTCACCAATTTTCACAGAAGTCAGATTTCTGGCATCCCCTGGAACAAAAATTTCATTTTTGGCGAGATATTCCCAATGGGAACACATCTAAAGGGATGCAGGCCCAGCAGATTTCCTCATTAGAGCCCTGCAGCTGCCACAGCTGATAGATAATTATGAAACCACTCCCATTTGACCCACTCAGCATAGAGGAACAAACAATAATTTCTTCAGAATACCAAAAGGTAGGAATCTGCAACAAAGTTTGTTAAAACCCTTGCAATGTACACAGATCACCCAGAGGGAAATGTTTTTTTCTCAACAAAAGTGGAGTTACGCTTTAAGTTTCTAGCTCAAGCCACCTATAATGGCTAGTATGTGGTGGACTCTTTCTTTGTTGATTGAATTCTCAGTATTAATAGATCTTTTTGCTTGAATTTCTGAAGAAATTAAAAAAGTTAGTGGGTCGATCAGCTGATCCACTTCTTTCCATTAATAAAATATCTTTTGGAGAAACACAAAGCCTGCGCAATGGCTTTAGAAAAAAAAATGTGCACATGTGTTGCATACCTCCCAACATTCTGAGATCGGAACGAGGGACATCTATTAACAAATGTATGTAGGCATAGAACACCCCCCCCCAGCCATGCCCCCTGTAACCACTTGCCGCCCGCTCACATGGAGCTAACTGCGGCAAAGTGGTTCATTATCGTCCAGCAACGTAGACCTTGATCACCAATAAAGTTAACCCCTTTCCTGCCAGTGTCATTATTACAGTAACAGTGCATATTTATAGCACTGATTACTGTAGTAATGTCACTGGTACCCCCAAAAGTGTCAAAAATGGCAGTTAGGGGTCCAATCTGTCTGCCGCAATGTCGCAGTCCCGCAAAAATAAAATCGCAGATCGCCGCCAGATCGCCACCATTACTAGTTAAAAAAAAAACAATAAAAATGACATAAATTTCCCGTAGTTAGTAGCTGCAATAACTTTTGCCAAACCAATCAAAATACGCTTATTGCGATTTTTTTTTACCAAAAATATGTAGCAGAAAAAAAATTGGCCTTAAATGTTAAAAAAATTTGATTTTTACATTTTTTGGGGGGGGGGTTTCATATAAAAAATGTGAAAAATATTGTTATTTTTTCAAACTTGTCGCTCTTTTTTTGTTTATAGCGTAAAAAGTAAAAATCGCACATGGTGATCAAATACCACCAAAAGAAAGCTCTATGTGTGGGGAAAAAAAGGACATACGTTTTTTTTTTTCAAATATTTTATTAAATTTGCATCATACAATTTACAACCTAAAGTCTAAAGGCCCAAAATATAAGTTGTACACATTATCTCAGGAATACAGAGTCATTGTTTTAACATTTTCTCTCAATGATCACAAATAGAGTTGAGCGGACACCTGGATGTCCGTGTTCGACGGGTTCAGCCGAACTTTAAAAAAAAGTCCGGGTCCGTGTCCCGGACTTTTGCCGAACTTTTCCCGGACACCGAACCCCATTGAAGTCAATGGGGACCCGAACTTTCAGGCACTAAAATGGCTCTAAAACACCAAAGGAAAGGGCTAGAGTGCTGCAAATGGCAGCAAAACGTAATTAAGAGCATGGCAAGTGCTCTGCAAACAAATGTGGATAGGGAAATAACTTAAAACAACAAAAAGAAAACAGAAAAATAAAACAATGTTCTTCATCTCTGAAGGACGAGGCCCATATGGAGTAGGAGGGAGGTTGAGGTGGTGGTGGATGTGGCGGTGTCATAGGCGTGCGCACAGGGTGTGCCGGGTGTGCCTGGGCACACCCTAATCACCTAGGGCACATAGCATTATCACTCTGTTTGCCAGTGAGGAGATGGGAAAGATCTCCCTCGGACCTGCTCTGCTCAATTTCTCTTTGCCAGCAGGGAGAGTAATGTATCGGGGCCATGTACATGTAGGCAAACACATGCATGTGTATTTAAACTTTGGGGTGCACACCCTAATGCAATAGCACACCTATGGGCGGTGTAGGTGGAAGCGGCAGTGGAGGAGGACCAGGGCCTGATTAAGAGCATCATGGGCTTGGTGCTGAGGATTTTGAAGGGCCTTAAGGGCCGTGCCTTGGCATGCACCCAGAGGAGGAAGGGTGCAGCCATGCATGCCTAATTCAACATGGGATGCTGTCTCTGAAGCCCATAAACACATCCATGCATCGGCAACTGTCCCTCCTTGTCCGGCCTTCGCGCTGTGTGGGGAGGTTCTGAGGGTGCTGCCTGGGGAAGCTAGCATAGAAGCCAGACTTCTGTGTTTACAAGTGACAGAAGAGCGGTAACAGTAAATATGGCCAACCCGGGGCCTATATAAAAGGTAGGGGCCTGGAGCTGCAGCTCCAATAGCCCCTACGTTAATCTGGCCCTGAGGAGGACGAGGTAGCCAACACTGCTTCTTTTCACAAATTTTAAATGAGGGTACACCCCAAAAGAGTGAGAAAGAGCAAAAATGGAACAATGTATGGGTAAGGTCGGTATCCATTGCTATTCTGCACAAGGTACGGAAAAGTCCCGTGGGATCCATGCCTGGTTCATTTTAATGAACGTGAGCTTGTCCACATTGTCTCTGGCTGCGCTTGTCTGTGATAACGCCCCCAGCCGTGATAAATACCCGTTCAGATAATACACTGGCTGCAGGGCACGCCAGCACCTCCAAGGTGTAAAGGGCAAGCTCAGGCCATGTGCCCAATTTGGAGACCCAGAAGTTGAAGGGGGCAGACCCCTCATTCACTACATGTAGGCGTGTGCACACATACTGCTCCACCATGTTGGTAAAATGCTGCCTCCTGCTAAGACGTTCCATCTGAGCTGCTGGTGCTGCTGTTTGTTGTGGCGTGCTGACAAAGCTTTTCCACATTTCGGCCATGCTAACCCTGCCTTCTGAGGTGCTGGCGGTGCCCTGGTTGGGTTGGGGACCTCCTCCTCCTCTGCCTTGTGCTTCCACTGTGGCTCCGCTGTCAGATGTGAATGCCAGCAGCATCGCGTCTACCAGCGTGCGCTTGTACTCGCGCATCTTGCGATCGCGCTCCAGTGAGTGAATTAAGGACGGTACGTTGTCCTTGTAACGGGGATCCAGCAGCGTGGCCACCCAGTAATCAGCACAAGTTAGAATGTGGGCAACTCGGCGGTCGTTGTGGAGAGACTGCAGCATGTAATCGCTCATGTGTGCCAGGCTGCCCAGAGGCAACGAAAGGCTGTCCTCTGTGGGAGGTGTATCGTCCGTGTCCTCTGTATCCCCCCAGCCACGCACCAGTGATGGCCATGAGCTGGCCTGGGTGCCACCCTGCTGTGAACATGGTTCCATCTCCTCCTCCAGCTCCTCCTCCTCCTCCTCATCCTCCTCATCCTCCAGAACTGTGCCCCTGCTGGACAATTGTGTCCCTGGCGTTTGTGTGTGCAGGAACCCACCCTCGGAGCCCCTTGCGAATGACTGCCCTGAAAGCCTTGGAAATGTTACCTCTTCATCCTCCTCCTCCTCCTCCTCCTCATCCTGTGCCACATCCTCTTCCATCATCGCCCGAATTGTTTTTTCAAGGAGGCATAGAAGTGGGATAGTTAAGCTGAGAACGGCGTCATCGCCACTGGCCATGTTGGTGGAGTTCTCAAAACAGCGCAACAAGGCACACAGGTCTCGCATGGAGGCCCAGTTATTGGTGGTGAAGTGGTGCTGTTCCGCAGAGCGACTCACACGTGCGTGCTGCAGCTGAAACTCCACTATGGCCTGCTGCTGCTCGCACAGTCTTTTAAGCATGTGCAAGGTGGAGTTCCACCTTGTGGGCACGTCACATACGAGGCAGTGAGCGGGAAGGCCGAAGTTACGCTGCAGCGCTGACAGGCGAGCAGCAGCAGGGTGAGAACGCAGAAAGTGCGCACAGACGGCCCGCACTTTCTGCAGCAGCTCTGACATATCGGGGTAGTTTTTAAGGAACCTCTGCACCACCAAATTCAGCACATGCGCCAGGCAAGGGATGTGCGTCAAACCAGCTAGGCCCAGAGCTGCTATGAGATTTCGCCCGTTATCGCACACCACCAGGCCGGGCTTGAGGCTCGCTGGCAGCAACCACTCATTTGTCTGCTGTTCCATGCTCCTCCACAACTCCTGCGCGGTGTGTGGTTTGTCCCCCAAACAGGCAAGTTTTAAAACTGCCTGCTGTCGTTTACCCCTGGCCGTGCTGAAGTTGGTGGTGAAGGTGTTACGCTGTCCGGATGAGGAGGCGGTAGAGGATGAGGAAGCGGAGTAGGAGGAGTTAGGAACAGGAGGCAAACTGAAGCGCCCTGCAATCCTCGGTGGTGGAAGGACATGCGCCAAATTGCTATCCGCCTCAGGCCCATCCGCCACTGCATTTACCCAGTGTGCCGTTAGGGAGATATAACGCCCCTGACCGTGCTTACTGGTCCACGTATCGGTAGTTAGGTGGACCTTGGCACAGATGGCGTTGCGCAGTGCACACCTGATTTTTTCCCCCACTTGGTTGTGCAGGGAAGGGATGGCTTGCCTGGAAAAGTAGTGGCGGCTGGGCACGACGTACTGTGGGACAGCCACCAACATAAGGTTTTTAAAACTGTGCGTCTCCACCAGAAGGAATGACAGCATTTCAAAGGCCAAGAATTTTGAAATGCTGGCATTCAGGGCCAGGGATCGTGGGTGGGTAGGGGGGTACTTCTTCTTCCTCTCAAGTGTTTGGGAGATGGAAAGCTGAACTCTTCCATGGGACATTGTGGAGATGGTTGTTGGTGACCCAGGTGGTGGTGTTGCTGACAGATCGTCTGTTTGCGGGGTGGCAGGTGCCGGTATCACTACAGATGGGGCTGGAGCAGCCGAGACTGCAGCAGAAGAGGAAGCAGGATGAGCCAGAGACGTTTCTTGGTTTTGAAGGTGTGTACTCCACTGCAGCTCGTGCTTTGCACTTAGATGCCTGATCATGTAGGTTGTGCTCAGGTTGAGAAGGTTTATGCCTCGCTTTAGGCTCTGATTACACAGGGTGCAAACCACTCGTGTCCTGTCATCAGCACATTTTCTAAAGAACTTCCACGCTAGAGAACTCCTTTGAGCTGACTTTGGTGCGCTCGTTCCCTTGCTGCGTTGGGCAGTAGCAGGCGTAGTGTCTAGGGCACGGCCGCTCCGCTTCTGCACCCTGCTCCCTCTTCTGCTGTGCTGGTGGCTCTGTGCGACCACCGCCTCTTCCTCCAAACTACTCAGGTCACCTGCATGACGTTCATTCCATGTGGGGTCGAGGACCTCATCGTCCTCCACATCATCTTCCACCCAGTCTTCACCCCTGCCCTCCTTGTCGGTCTCCACAATGCTGAACGCCGCAGCAGTTGGCACCTGCGTTTCGTCATCATCGGAGACGTGCTGCGATGGTCCTTGCATGTACTCATCTTGAGAAATAAGTGGTTGGGCATCGCTGCACTCAATCTCTTCCACTTCTGGGGCAGGGCTAGGTGGATGGCCCTGGGAAACCCTGCTGACAGAGTCATCAAAAAGAAGAAGAGACTGCTGTATGGCTTGGGGCTCAGACTGCTTGCCTGATTTGCAAGGGGGTGAGGTGAAAGACGGTTGGACATCGGCTGCAGGTGCCAACTCTGACCTTTCTGCAGTAGACTGGGTGGGAGATAATGTGAAGGAACTGGAGGCACTGTCAGCAGCAAACCAATCTACTATCGCCTCTCTGTGTTCTGGCCTCATCACTTCTAGAGGCATATGATGCCCTACCAAATACTGATGCAGGTTCTGTCGCCTACTCACACTTGAGGAAGGTGTTTCACTTGTGCATGTAGCTGGCACAGATCGACCACGTCCTCTCCTTGCAACAGGAGCTCTACCAGCAGGACCACGACCCAGGCCACGGCCCTTATTTGACGGTCTCCTCATATTTCTGTAATTTAAGATCTTGCCCTAGAAAGGTGTTTATTGAATAACGGAACAAAACGACAACAGTATCGCACGGGTGTATCTGACAGTTAAATATGCAAACTATGCCGCAATTTAATGTTTTTTACACCAAAAGGGTGTATATTGAATAGCGGAATAGGATAAAAAACTGTGTATCTCACACGTACAAACACAGACTAGGCCCGATTAAATTTTTTTCTACCCTAAAGGGAGGAAGAGGAGTAGGAGGAGTTGGGAACAGGAGGCAAACTGAAGCGCCCTGCAATCCTTGGCGGGGGAAGGAGATGCGCCAAACAAATTTAAAAGGTGTATCTCACACGTACCGATACAGACTATGCCGTAATTTAATTTTTTACACTCCAAAAGGGTGTATATTGAATAGCGGAATAGGAAAAATTTTATAATACGGTGTATCTCACATGCACAAACACAGACTAGGCCCCGCCGATTACAATTTTTTGTACCCTAAAGGCAGGATGAGGAAGAGGAGTAGGAGGAGCAGGCAGGAGGCAGACTGAAGCACCCTCAAAACCTCGGCAGTATGAGATGTGCCCCAAAAATTGGAAAGGTGTATCTCACACGTACCGACACAGACTATCACGCAATTTAATTGTTTATACCTAATTGTTTTGATTAAATAGCGGAATAGAAAATATGATCAAAAAAAAAGTGTATGTATATCACACGTACAGAAGCACACTAGGCCCCAATTACTACTGTTTGTACCCCTAAAGGCAGGATGAGGAGTAGGAGGAGTATGAAACAGGCAGCACCCTCAAATCTTCAGAAGTATGAGATGAACCTCAAAAACTTGGAAAGGTGGATCTCACACGTACCGACACAGACTATCCCGCAATTTAATTGATCCCCAAAGGTTTTTATTGAATAGCGGAATAGGAAATATGATCCAAAAAAGTGTATGTATCTCACACGTACACAACCACACTAGGCCCCAATTACTATTGTTTGTACCCCTAAAAGGATGGATGAGGAGTAGGAGGCGTATGGAACAGGCAGCACCCTCAAATCTTCAGAAGTATGAGATGAACCCCAAAAACTTGGAAAGGTTTATCTCACACGTACCGACACAGACTATCCCGCAATTTAATTGATCCCCAAAGGTTTTTATTGAATAGCGGAATAGGAAATATGATCAAAAAAAGTGTATGTATCTCACACGTACACAACCACACTAGGCCCCAATTACTATTGTTTGTACCCCTAAAAGGATGGATGAGGAGTAGGAGTATGGAACAGGCAGCACCCTCAAATCTTCAGAAGTATGAGATGAACCTCAAAAACTTGGAAAGGTTGATCTCACACGTACCGACACAGACTATCCCGCAATTTAATTGATCCCCAAAGGTTTTTATTGAATAGCGGAATAGGAAATATGATCAAAAAAAGTGTATGTATCTCACACATAAACAACCACACTAGGCCCCAATTACTATTGTTTGTACCCCTAAAAGGATGGATGAGGAGTAGGAGGAGTATGGAACAGGCAGCACCCTCAAATCTTCAGAAGTATGAGATGAACCCCAAAAACTTGGAAAGGTTGATCTCACACGTACCAACACAGACTATCCCGCAATTTAATTGATTCCCAAAGGTTTTTATTGAATAGCGGAATAGGAAATATGATCAAAAAAAGTGTATGTATCTCACACGTACACAACCACACTAGGCCCCAATTACTATTGTTTGTACCCCTAAAAGGATGGATGAGGAGTAGGAGGAGTATGGAACAGGCAGCACCCTCAAATCTTCAGAAGTATGAGATGAACCTCAAAAACTTGGAAAGGTTGATCTCACACGTACCGACACAGACTATCCCGCAATTTAATTGATCCCCAAAGGTTTTTATTGAATAGCGGAATAGGAAATATGATCAAAAAAAGTGTATGTATCTCACACGTACACAACCACACTAGGCCCCAATTACTATTGTTTGTACCCCTAAAAGGATGGATGAGGAGTAGGAGTATGGAACAGGCAGCACCCTCAAATCTTCAGAAGTATGAGATGAACCTCAAAAACTTAGAAAGGTTGATCTCACACGTACCGACACAGACTATCCCGCAATTTAATTGATCCCCAAAGGTTTTTATTGAATAGCGGAATAGGAAATATGATCAAAAAAAGTGTATGTATCTCACACGTACACAACCACACTAGGCCCCAATTACTATTGTTTGTACCCCTAAAAGGATGGATGAGGAGTAGGAGTATGGAACAGGCAGCACCCTCAAATCTTCAGAAGTATGAGATGAACCTCAAAAACTTGGAAAGGTTGATCTCACACGTACCGACACAGACTATCCCGCAATTTAATTGATCCCCAAAGGTTTTTATTGAATAGCGGAATAGGAAATATGATCAAAAAAAGTGTATGTATCTCACACGTACACAACCACACTAGGCCCCAATTACTATTGTTTGTACCCCTAAAAGGATGGATGAGGAGTAGGAGTATGGAACAGGCAGCACCCTCAAATCTTCAGAAGTATGAGATGAACCTCAAAAACTTGGAAAGGTTGATCTCACACGTACCGACACAGACTATCCCGCAATTTAATTGATCCCCAAAGGTTTTTATTGAATAGTGGAATAGGAAATATGATCAAAAAAAGTGTATGTATCTCACACGTACACAACCACACTAGGCCCCAATTACTATTGTTTGTACCCCTAAAAGGATGGATGAGGAGTAGGAGTATGGAACAGGCAGCACCCTCAAATCTTCAGAAGTATGAGATGAACCTCAAAAACTTGGAAAGGTTGATCTCACACGTACCGACACAGACTATCCCGCAATTTAATTGATCCCCAAAGGTTTTTATTGAATAGCGGAATAGGAAATATGATCAAAAAAAGTGTATGTATCTCACACGTACACAACCACACTAGGCCCCAATTACTATTGTTTGTACCCCTAAAAGGATGGATGAGGAGTAGGAGTATGGAACAGGCAGCACCCTCAAATCTTCAGAAGTATGAGATGAACCTCAAAAACTTGGAAAGGTTGATCTCACACGTACCGACACAGACTATCCCGCAATTTAATTGATCCCCAAAGGTTTTTATTGAATAGTGGAATAGGAAATATGATCAAAAAAAGTGTATGTATCTCACACGTACACAACCACACTAGGCCCCAATTACTATTGTTTGTACCCCTAAAAGGATGGATGAGGAGTAGGAGGAGTATGGAACAGGCAGCACCCTCAAATCTTCAGAAGTATGAGATGAACCCCAAAAACTTGGAAAGGTTGATCTCACACGTACCGACACAGACTATCCCGCAATTTAATTAATCCCCAAAGGTTTTTATTGAATAGCGGAATAGGAAATATGATCAAAAAAAGTGTATGTATCTCACACGTACACAACCACACTAGGCCCCAATTACTATTGTTTGTACCCCTAAAAGGATGGATGAGGAGTAGGAGTATGGAACAGGCAGCACCCTCAAATCTTCAGAAGTATGAGATGAACCTCAAAAACTTGGAAAGGTTGATCTCACACGTACCGACACAGACTATCCCGCAATTTAATTGATCCCCAAAGGTTTTTATTGAATAGCGGAATAAGAAATATGATCAAAAAAAGTGTATGTATCTCACACGTACACAACCACACTAGGCCCCAATTACTATTGTTTGTACCCCTAAAAGGATGGATGAGGAGTAGGAGGAGTATGGAACAGGCAGCACCCTCAAATCTTCAGAAGTATGAGATGAACCCCAAAAACTTGGAAAGGTTGATCTCACACGTACTGACACAGACTATCCCGCAATTTAATTGATCCCCAAAGGTTTTTATTGAATAGCGGAATAGGAAATATGATCAAAAAAAGTGTATGTATCTCACACGTACACAACCACACTAGGCCCCAATTACTATTGTTTGTACCCCTAAAAGGATGGATGAGGAGTAGGAGTATGGAACAGGCAGCACCCTCAAATCTTCAGAAGTATGAGATGAACCTCAAAAACTTGGAAAGGTTGATCTCACACGTACCGACACAGACTATCCCGCAATTTAATTGATCCCCAAAGGTTTTTATTGAATAGCGGAATAGGAAATATGATCAAAAAAAGTGTATGTATCTCACACGTACAAAACCACACTAGGCCCCAATTACTATTGTTTGTACCCCTAAAAGGATGGATGAGGAGTAGGAGTATGGAACAGGCAGCACCCTCAAATCTTCAGAAGTATGATATGAACCTCAAAAACTTGGAAAGGTTGATCTCACACGTACCGACACAGACTATCCCGCAATTTAATTGATCCCCAAAGGTTTTTATTGAATAGCGGAATAGGAAATATGATCAAAAAAAGTGTATGTATCTCACACGTACACAACCACACTAGGCCCCAATTACTATTGTTTGTACCCCTAAAAGGATGGATGAGGAGTAGGAGTATGGAACAGGCAGCACCCTCAAATCTTCAGAAGTATGAGATTGTGTTCACTGTACCCCACAAAGATTGTGTTCACTGCACCCCAAAAAGATTGTGTTCACTGCACCCCAAAAAGATTCTGTTCACTGCACCCCACAAAGATTGTGTTCACTGTACCCCAAAAAGATTGTGTTCACTGCACCCCAAAATGATTGTGTTCACTGCACCCCACAAAGATTGTGTTCACTGCACCCCACAAATTTTGTGTTCACTGCACCCCAAAAGGATTTTGTTCACTGCACCCCACAAAGATTGTGTTCACTGCACCCCACAAAGATTGTGTTCACTGCACCCCAAAAGGATTTTGTTCACTGCACCCCAAAAAGATTGTGTTCACTGCACCCCACAAAGATTGTGTTCACTGCACCCCAAAAGGATTTTGTTCACTGCACCCCAAAAAGATTGTGTTCACTGCACCCCACAAAGATTGTGTTCACTGTACCCCAAAAAGATTGTGTTCACTGCACCCCACAAAGATTGTGTTCACTGCACCCCAAAAGGATTGTGTTCACTGCACCCCACAAAGATTGTGTTCACTGCACCCCAAAAGGATTTTGTTCACTGCACCCCACAAAGATTGTGTTCACTGCACCCCACAAAGATTGTGTTCACTGCACCCCAAAAGGATTTTGTTCACTGCACCCCAAAAAGATTGTGTTCACTGCACCCCACAAAGATTGTGTTCACTGCACCCCAAAAGGATTTTGTTCACTGCACCCCAAAAAGATTGTGTTCACTGCACCCCAAAAGGATTTCGTTCACTGCACCCCAAAAAGATTGTGTTCACTGCACCAAGATTGTGTTCACTGCACCCCACAAAGATTGTGTTCACTGCACCCCAAAAAGATTGTGTTCACTGTACCCCAAAAAGATTGTGTTCACTGCACCCCAAAAAGATTGTGTTCACTGCAGCCCACACACAGCAAAATGGATGTGGATCACTGACACCTGCCTATCTCCCATCCCACCCCACACAGCAATATCGATTGTAGTTTGTAGAACACACTTTCCCTAAAAATCAGCAGACTCTATCCCTAACAGGATTGATAAGAGATCGTAGATCGGGACTAAGTGCAGACCCCACCCCACACAGCAATATCGATTGTAGTTTGTAGAACACACTTTCCCTAAAAATCAGCAGACTCTATCCCTAAAATGCCTACAACTCGCCCTGCCTAAAACACTCCGACCTGTCCCTCAATTCTATCCGGACACAAATGGTTTTTTCCTGCCTGTCTGTCCCTAATCAGCAGCCAGCACGTTGATGTGTGCTCTCTCCCTGATCTAAACAGCAGAATGACGCCGCAGCGGCGCTGCCTCGAACTTATAAAGACTTGGTCACATGCTTCAGACGGCCAATCACAGCTACTGATACATTTGCAGGCATGGCTGGGATGGCTTAGGCACACCAGTTAAACGCTTGTTGATTGGCTGTTGAAAGCCCGCCATGAAAAGCGCGCCAAAGCATGCAAAACCCAGAAATAAAACGACCGAACACGGATTTTTACCGGAATATACAGTAAAGTGTTCGTGTCCGTGTTCGGGTAACAAAAATCCAATTATTCGGTACGAACACGAATAATACAGTCCGTGTTCGCTCAACCCTAATCACAAAGCATACATTTTAAGCTGCACTAATGAGTCTATTCCATTTTCATTTTTCCAAGATATGTATACCCTGCTTTATTATATTAATCATGGTATATCTCTGATATCGCATATTTTTATTATTAATTTATTTTCTCCTCTTCTGTATTCCTGTACTGTTGTTACTCTGTTCATTTTCAATTCAGCCTCTACTTACAAAATATCCCCTCAACACAACCCTCCAACACAACCCCAAAAAAAAAAAAAAAAAGGGAAATTTTCCTTTCTTTTCAGAGGGGAAAGGAGCAACTGCTCCCCCTCCCTTCCAAGACGAGGGATAGACCCAACTCCTCCTTCCTCCTCCTGTATCTACCCTTGATCATTTAGTAGGAGTTCTTTACCTTCTTCTGAGGTAATAAACTGATTCCATATATCCCATGTTTTTTTATATCTATCCGTGCTTATGTTGCGAGGACCATATTAGATCGACCATATTAGATCTTCCATTTTATTAATATATTCCGCTTTCCTTACCCATTCTGATGCTGACGAAGTTGTAGTTTTTTTCCAGTGCGATGGTATACATGTCTTAGCCGCATCTAATAAGTGGGGGATCAGGGATTTCTCATATTCTTTTATTGGGATGTCGGATATATGCAGGAGGAGAAAGGCTGGATCCTCCTCAACATTGTAGCTTGTAAATTTTTGGATTAAAGAGCTCACCCTCGCCCAGAATGGTCTTATCTTTATACATTCCCAAAAAATATGGAAGAACGTGCCTTTCTCCCTCCTGCACCTCCAGCACCTCTCCTCCTCTTGTGGATACATTTTATGTATTTTATCTGATGTAATATACCACCTAGTCATAATCTTAAAGTTAGTTTCATGTATTTTCGTGCATCTTGCCGGTTTAAAGGCGAACCTAAAGATCCGCTGAAAAGGACATAAATTTAATTTAGGTACAGCATCGCACGACTGCGCAATTGTCCGTTAAAGTAACGCAGTGCCGAATCGCAAAATATGGCCTGGTCAGGAATGGGTTAAAATCTTCCGGTCTTAAAGCGGTTAAAAATACGCTCATTGAGAATTTTTTTGTCAAAGACATGTAGCTAAATACATTTTGGCCTAAATATATGACAAAAATTTAATATATTGGATATTTTTTTAACTGTCAAAGTAGAAAATGTCAATTTTTTTGCAAAATTTTCGCTTTTTTTTTATTAACCACTTAAGCCCCGGAGGATTTGGCTGCTAAAGGACCAGGGGTTTTTTTGCGATTTTTTACTGCGTGACTTTAACGGACAATTGCGCGGTCGTGCGACGCTGTACCTAAACGAATTTGACGTCCTTTTTTTCCCAGAAACAGAGCTTTCTTTTGGTGGTATTTGATCACCTGTGCGATTTTTTGATCACGCGCTATAAACAAAAAAAGAGCGTAAATTTTGCAAAAATAACAATATTTTTCACATTTTTTTATATGAAATTCCCCAAAAAAAAAAGTAAAAATCAAAATTTTTTAACATTTTTCGGCCAATTTGTTTTATGCTACCTATGTTTGGTAAAAAAAATCGCAAAAAGCGTATTTTGATTGGTTTGCGCAAAAGTTATCGCGTTTACTAACAAAGAGAAAGATTTTTGTCATTTTTGGTGTTTTTTTTTTAACGCGTAATGGCGGCGATCTGCGATTTTTTTTCCGGTACTGCGACATTGCGGCGGACAGATCGGACCCTTGACTGACATTTTTGACACTTTTGGGGTTACCAGTGACATTACTGCAGTAATCAGTGCTATACATATGCACTGTTACTGCAAAAATGACACTGGCAGGGAAGGGGTTAACTTTATTGGACAGGGAGGGGTTAAGTGTGTCCTAGGGGCGTGCTTTCTACTGTGTAGGGACATTCCTATTGGTGTAAAAGCAAAGATCAACCGTTCTACATAGTAGAACGGACAGATCTTTACTTTTACACAGGGAGAACTGACAGGCAGCTTGTTTACACAAGCTGCTCTGTCTTTCTCCCTTCACAGGAGCGATCGCAGTGTGACTGGCGGACATCGAGTCCGCCGGTCACACGCACTGACTTGCCTGTGAACGAGCTGCGGCAGGCGCGCGCCCGCCCGCGATAGGCTCGCAAGTCAGTGACAGGCGAGTGACGTACCGATACGTCACTCTGCCTGGCCGGGGCTGACCGCCGCAGTATATAGTCGTGCGGCGGTCGGCAACCGGTTAATATTGCAAAAAATGAAAAACGCAGAGGTGATCAAATACCAAAAGAAAGCTCTGTTTGTGGGAAAAAAAGGACGTAAATTTCATTTGGGTACGGCGTTGCATGAGCGCGCAATTGTCAGTTAAATTCGCACAGTGCCAAGTTGCAAAAAGTGGCCTGGACGTAAAGCAGGAAAACCCTCCGGTCCTAAAGTGGTTAAAGGAGATTTATACGAATAACAATTAGTTAAACCCACAAGTACTTATTTTTACCTCTATTATTCCTTTATACTGGCTTTTTAGATTTACAAATGCAGCAATTTAGAAATTGGCTGAAAGGTTTAGCACTGGGAAACACTTTTTTAAAGATAAATTTATAGATTTATAGACAACTGATGTCTATGATCAGACCAAAATGAGGGACTAATGAGGAGGAAAGAGGGACAGAGAGACTTTGTTCCAAATCAGGGACAATTGTCTTCCAACAAGACAATGATCCAAAACATAAAGCAAAATCTACAATGGAATGGTTCACAAATAAACATATCCAGGTGTTAGAATGGCCAAGTCAAAGTCCAGACCTGAATCCAATTGAGAATCTGTGGAAAGAACTGAAAACTGCTGTTCACAAACGCTCTCCATCCAACCTCACTGAGCTCGAGCTGTTTTGCAAGGAGGAATGGGCAAAAATTTCAGTCTCTCGATGTGCAAAACTGATAGAGACATACCCCAAGCGACTTACAGCTGTAATCGCAGCAAAAGGTGGCGCTACAAAGTATTAACTTAAAGGAGCTGAATAATTTTGCACGCCCAATTTTTCAGTTTTTTATTTGTTAACAAAGTTTGAAATATCCAATAAATTTCGTTCCACTTCATGATTGTGTCCCACTTGTTGTTGATTCTTCACAAAAAATTACAGTTTTATATCTTTATGTTTGAAGCCTGAAATGTGGCAAAAGGTCGCAAAGTTCAAGGGGGCCGAATAGTTTTGCAAGGCACTGTAATGGCTCCCTGCGTCTCCCTGCAGAGGATCTTTATAGATTACCATGCCTTGTTATGCACCGTGTCTGTGTGGGAAAGTGGCCATCTTAGTAGAAGGTAGGGCTTTATTTCCTTATGTCAGAGCCTCCAGCAGATCCTAACTTTGTGAGATCAGTGAGCAGCACAGCAGCGACATTTCCAAATCTCACTCCAAATCTCCTCAGACTAGCATTAAAGGCAACAGTGCATTCAAACTCACTCATGAGATATAATACAGCTTTGAGGTTGTACGCAGTAGGCACAAAAGTGCCTAGGCACACTCACATACCAGGAAATGAACTGTTATTTTACAGGATGAAATCAAGACAAAAGATACATTTTGAGGTTACTGCTTGGACACAATTAGCTTTTTTGATTTTTACTAAAACAAACTAATTCTTAACTTTTTTAGTTCAGTTCCACATTAAGACAAAAAAAATAAAACTCTCTAAAAAACAACGATTTGGTTTTATCTGTATGTTCTCTTTTATATGAGGGTTAATAACATTTTCTTTTAATGTGTTGTACATACTTTGTATGAGAATCTGTCACAAGGCTAAATACTTGCTACTACTGATAGACCTCATACTATGTAATGCACTGCTCATAGGAAAATAGTGATTTCCAGCAAAACCAGACTAAGCTCACCTTCTCTTTGCTCCATCACTGATAGTTTGTGTTATACAGTTGTCTTTGGATAGTCTGCTACCCTAGCAAATGACAAGGAAAAACTGAAAAACATGCTGTCATCTTGTCTGGGGGCGATGGAAACAGTGAAGAGATAGCTGGCAGCAGAAAAGGTGTCAGTGGCTGTCTGAACCCTCCAGTGATCAGGAACGATTGACCATGAGAATGGGTCTCACTCACCAAGCATTTTCTATATCTATACAATAGTTTTGACTAAGGAACAGAATCCGGTTTTAAATGGCACTATATGCTTTGACAAAACCTGCTTAACCCAGGTCTGTCCTGACAGTATGGTCACCTGCTGCACAATTTTACTTAAGCTATTTTCAGTACAGAGGATGGCTTTCCAGTCTTTTGAACTGAAGACAATGGCTTTCCTGAACCCTGTTTCTGTGAATAACTAACACTGATTGACAGGACATGGAATAATTAGAAGGTGTGGGCAGAGAAAGAAACCAAAATCACATTAGTAAACAGGTTGTAGTGGTCCAAACGACAAAAAATACACGGAAATAGGGCAGAACAGAGGTAACTGAAATATTGTGTTCTTGTGTTACGGGCATTCACCCCTGGGCACATACTACCCTAAATGTTCTTAGTGCTGGGTGCACCATCCAACCCCATCCAGCTGCAGCAGCTGTCAACCTCTGATAGCATTTGACAAGCTGCTGGCGGCTAGGCTGTATGAAGCACCTATGCCCTCCTCAGCAGCTAACCATCAGAGCCCCCATGTACCAGGGCTAAACACCCAGTGTACATGGGGGACTAAGGCTGGCTATACGCTATACAATCACCTTTTCATTTACCAAAACTATACAATATGAGGACAAACCTAAACAATCCATGTTATTAATATTAAATCAGGCAAGCCCTTGCACTACATAGTTGTTGGTAGATATAAAGGGGATTGTACAATCCGATTCAGCCTAACAGTTTAGAAACACTTGCTGGCTGTTTACAGTAGAGAGTTGCCAGGCTGCCAAAATGTTGTTATAATTGAATTATGCTGTGATTTAAGTGAACTTTAAAAACAAACTTTTACCCAGTGCTTATAGATACAGAGGTAAATGAAGGTCTGTTTTAGGCCTCAATGACATGAACATTGACATATATTCATTTTTATGCTTTTATTGGACACTTCTAAATCCATGTAATAATTTTAAAAGATATAGTGAACACTGTGCTTTTACTTAAATTTAATTACATTGAGTTTAATTTCATTTAGGAAAAATAAAAATTATACATTTTGAAAGCATCTAAATGCTTTCAAACACATGTAAATGCATAGTTTGGAGGGAAATGTTTGTATGAAAGATCTAAAGCATATGATATGAATGCAAAACATTATCCTTCCCAAATTCATTTCTCGGGAGGCCTGTGTGAAGAAGGCCTTAAAGTACCCTTACTGCTTGTTCAGAATATGTTAATACTTTAGTATGCATAGTCTGGAGTCTCTGGACACAGGTTCACTTTAAGGAAGACCGGTAAAAAATAAAATTTAATAATAGTGGGCAAAATCAGCTTTATAGCAATTAATAATAGCATGCAATGCCAAGATGCAGTTTCCAAAGTAAGCAGAGTCCTTTCTTGTATTAAAAGAGGCATGGACTTCAGAGAAAGAGAGATATCATTTTGCCCTGTACAAATCATTAGTAAGACCTCATCTGGAATATGCAGTTCAGTTTTGGGCACCAGTTCTCAAAAAGGATAAATGGGAACTGGAGAAAGTGCAGAGAAGGGCAACCAAACTGATAAGAGGAGCTCAGCTATGAGAAAAGATTAGAGGAACTGAATATATTCTCTCTTGAGAAGAAGAGATTAAGGGGGGTATGATCAACATGTAATACATAAGGGGTCCAGATAGTGAACTTGGTGTTGAGTTATTCAATTTAAGGTCATCACAGAGGACAAGGGGGCACTCTTTACATCTAGAGGAAAACAGATTTCATCTCCAAATATGGAAAGGTTTCTTCACAGTAAGAGCTATGAAATGTTGAATTGACTCCTTCTAGAGGTGGTTCTGGCCAGCTCACTAGATTGCTTTAACAAAAACCGTGATTCTTTCTTAGGTGTAAATAATAGAACTAGGTACTAATATTTATAGGTAAAGTTGATCCAGGGAATATCCGATTGCCTCTCGGGGGATCACGAAGGAATTTTTTCCCCTGCTGTAGCAAATTGGATCATGCTCTGCTGGGGTTTTTTGCCTTCCTCTGTATTAACTGTGGGTATAGGATTGTATATATGGGATTGTATGGTTGTGTTTTCTTTACTGTTTTTATCTTTTATTGGTTGAGCCAGATGGACTTGTGTCTTTTTTCAACCTGACTAACTATGTAACATCACAGCCTCCTCCTCTGAAATCACAATCTCGTTTTTACATCACTTTCCTCAGTCCCCCTTTACATCACAGTTTTCCCTTGACAGTGGTGTCCTCTGTCCTCCGTCACATCACCCCCCCTACAGTAGTGTCCTAGGCCCCTTTACACCGACCCCCCAAGTTGTGTCCTCTGCCCCACCTTCACATCCCCCCAAAGCAATGTCCTCTGCCCCCATTTTACTCCCCCCAGCTCTGCCCCCATTCACATTGCATCCCCTCTTTAAGCTCTGCCCCTATTCACATTGCAGACCCCCTCAGCTCTGCCCCTATCACATTGGAGCCCCCTCAGCTCTGCTCCTCCTATTCACATTGCAGCCCCCTCAGCTCTGCCCCCCCATTCACATTGCAGCCCCCTCAGCTCTGCTTCTCCCATTTACATTGCAGCCCCCCTAAGCTCTGCTCCCGCTATTCACATAGCAGCCCCCCTCAGCTCTGCCCCCCATTCACATTGCAGCCCCCCTGAGCTCTGCTTCCCTTTTTTACATTGCAGCCTCCCTCAGCTTTGTCCCATAGCTCTGCCTCCCATTTACATTACAGACCCCCACAACTCTGTCCCCCCATTCACAGTGCAGCCCCAGTCAGCTTTACCCCCCCCCCCCCATAGCTCTGCCCCCTATTCAAATTACAGACTCCCTCTAATTCTGACCCCCCATTCACATTGTAGCCCCCTCAGCTCTGCCACTTTACTCTCCTACCTTACTTAGGTACACAGAACAGAAAGCAGGAGGCAGGACAGCTCTAGGCAGTGGGAGACACAGCAGCTTTGGATGAAGGGCGGGAGCGGGAGCTGCTGGAGGTAACTTTTCAAGTATCCTAGCAGGTGATTGGTTCCTTGGACAAACCTTCATCCTAACAACCAAGCACCTGCTGGGACACTTGAAAAGTTAACCCGGTTCCTCAATGTCGGGACCAAGACGGTCCGGATGGGACAGTGACTTGGTCCGCATCCAGCCTGCGGTCGACCATTTAGTGATGCTTGATCTAATGTATGCACAGGATAAAAGACTAAAACTGTATTTTAGGTTATTGCATGATCCCCTTACTGAGACATGCTATGAGGACTATAAAATGTAATAATGTTACAGTTTGGAGAATATGGGCCTAATTCATAGAACCGCTATTTGGCTAACACCGGGATTTTTGCGAACTGGCGAATTTGAACGTATGAAATTGGTATTCAAAATACCGCCGGTGGCCAATAACGTATAGTGTAAGATTCATTAAGATGCTACAACATCAGGTCAGCTAAAAGCTTGACTAATGTTTTGCCAAATTTTTTTGAGTACCCCCAAAAATCCAAAATCACTGTGGAAGGTGTGGGAGATCATTTGGAGATGAATGGCTTTTAAACTGTGTCAAAAACTGACCTAGAAAGAGAGATTTTTGCAAAAGTGTAGAAAGTAAAAATAGCTCCTCAAGTCCCGAGCTGCAAGAGAGCTCATGTGCGCATGCGCAATGCCAACTAGGCTCATAAAGTTACGTTTCCACAAATTTGAGCATGCGGTATTGTGAATTCGAACGTAAAATCTGCTGTATCACCCATATAAAATGGAATGAACAAGTTGAAAAACATGCACATAGTTCATACTTCTAGCAAGTGATTCCTTAGTAAACACCATCACATTACAACGTTCTAGACACCTTTCCTGCTCAATCATATTTCACTAGAACAATCTTATATATAGTTTTTAGATAGAACCTCAACATTATCTAGGGTATCCCACAAAATATTTAATCGGGAAAGACGTATGAGCAAGCTTTTGCATTTTATAACACATTTTACTGCAGGTATATCCCCCTACTTGGCTAATTAGCAAAATATGGTAAACAAACAAATATAGCTCTATCTCTCAATATTGCTAGATATTGACTTTATGTGGCATCTTTTTTATTTAGGTAATGTCTTTATGTTAAGAGTTTGGTGATACACATGCCTATGTCAAACAATAGCAAAAGTATTGATGCTAACATTTGGAGGGTTGGAGACGTCCAATTGTTACCCATACAGAGGGCTCATTCTGGATTCGAACTCACAAACCTAGAGCAGGAAGGCAGCCTCCCTAATCATTGTGCTATTTCTCAGCCCTTACAACTCCAAACTTATTAGGCTATGTTTACATGTAGGCATTTTGGGCCATTTTGGGGGCGTTTTTCTGCTCTAGGATCAGCTCTCAAAACGCCCAACAAGACAAATCCTATTCATTTCAATGGCCCCTGTTCACATCTGAGCATTTTGACGCCATGAGCAAAACGCCCAACGCTCATGAGCTTCTTTTTGGGCAGATTACAGGCGTTTTTCATTGGTCTCTAGTAGTGTTGAGCGAACACGGACCGTATTATTCGTGTTCGTACCGAATAATTGGATTTTTGTTACCCGAACACGGACCCGAAAACTTTACTGTATGTTCGGGTTTAAAATCCGTGTTCGGTCATTTTATTTCCTGTTTTGTATGTAATGGCGCGCTTTTAATGGCGGGCTTTCAACAGCCAATCAACAAGCGTTTAACTGGTGTGCCTTAAGCCATCCCAGCCATGCCTACTAATGTATTAGTAGCTGTGATTGGCCATCTGAAGCATGTGACCATGTCTTTATAAGTTTGAGAGCCCAAGCGCGCCGCGTCATTCTGCTGTAGTTTAGGGACAGAGCACACATCATACGTGCTGGCTGCTGATTAGGGACAGACAGTGATTCTGTGAAAAATTGTGTCCGAAAAGAATGCAGGGACAGGTCGGAGTGCAGGCAGGGAAAGTTATTAGAGCATTTTAGGGCCAGGCTGGAGATTAGGCAGGGTAAGTCTACATCGATTTTGCTGTGTGGGGGGTGGTGCAGTGAACGATCTTATTGAGCATATTAGGGACAGGCTGGAGATTAGGCAGGGACAGTCTACATCGATTTTGCTGTGTGGGGGGTGGTGCAGTGAACGATTTTTTTGCCCTCACTTGAGCCCACTGAGGAGGAGGAGGAGGAGGAGGGAGGAAAAAAATCTATTTTTATCAGTCAGTTGTGTGCAGCGTTCATCAGCTATATTTTACTACAAGTTAAAAGGGATTTTTTTTTTTCCCCCTTCATAGCCTGTTTGCTGCAGTGCTGACTGTGACATAAGACACTGCTGTGTTCACATGTGCTATTGAGTGATTTTCAATTTTATACACTTTTTTGTAATCCACTATTCAATATACACCCTTTTTGGTTAAAAAAAATTAAATTGTGGCATAGTCTGTACTAATCTACTTAAAAATTACAAACTTAAAGGGGAATTTTCTTTTTTTTCCCCTTCATAGCCTGCTGCAGAGCTGACTGTGACATAAAACATAAGACACTGCTGTGTTCACATGTGCTATTGAAAAATCACCAATTTTATATCATATTTTCTATTCCGCTATTCAATCTACACCCTTTGGGGTAAAAATAATTAAATTGCGGCATAGTCTGTATCGGTACGTGTGAGATACACCTTTCCAATTTTTGGGGCGCATCTTACACCGCCGAGGATTGCAGGGTGCTTCAGTTTGCCTCCTGAGTGTTCTGAACTCCTCCTACTCCTCATCCTGCCTTTAGGGTACAAAAAATAGTAAATGGGGCCTAGTCTGGGTCTGTCGTGTGAGATAGATACACCTTTTGATATCATATTTTCTATTCCGCTATTCAATCTACACCCTTGGGGGAAAAATAATTAAATTGCGGCATAGTCTGTATCGGTACGTGTGAGATACACCTTCCAAATTTTTGGGGTGCATCTTCCACCGCAGAGGATTGCAGGGTGCTTCAGTTTGCCTCCTGCCTGTTCCAAACTCCTCCTACTCCTCATCCTGCCTTTAGGGTACAAAAAATAGTAATCGGGGCCTAGTCTGGGTCTGTACGTGTGAGATAGATACACCTTTTGATATCATATTTTCTATTCCGCTATTCAATCTACACCCTTTGGGGTAAAAAGAATTAAATTGCGGCATAGTCTGTATCGGTACGTATGAGATACACCTTTCCAATTTTTGGGGCGCATCTTCCACCGCCGAGGATTGCAGGGTGCTTCAGTTTGCCTCCTGCCTGTTCCGAACTCCTCCTACTCCTCATCCTGCCTTTAGGGTACAAAAAATAGTAAACGGGGCCTAGTCTGGGTCTGTCGTGTGAGATAGATACACATTTTGATATCATATTTTCTATTCCACTATTCAATCTACACCCTTTGGGGTAAAAAGAATTAAATTGCGGCATAGTCTGTATTGGTACGTGTGAGATACACCTTTCCAATTTTTGGGGCGCATCTTCCACCGCAGAGGATTGCAGGGTGCTTCAGTTTGCCTCCTGCCTGTTCCGAACTCCTCCTACTCCTCATCCTGCCTTTAGGGTACAAAAAATAGTAATCGGGGCCTAGTCTGGGTCTGTACGTGTGAGATAGATACACCTTTTGATATCATATTTTCTATTCCGCTATTCAATCTACACCCTTTGGGGTAAAAATAATTAAATTGCGGCATAGTCTGTATCGGCACGTGTGAGATACACCTTCCAAATTTTTGGGGTGCATCTTCCACCGCAGAGGATTGCAGGGTGCTTCAGTTTGCCTCCTGCCTGTTCCGAACTCCTCCTACTCCTCATCCTGCCTTTAGGGTACAAAAAATAGTAATCGGGGCCTAGTCTGGGTCTGTACGTGTGAGATAGATACACCTTTTGATATCATATTTTCTATTCCGCTATTCAATCTACACCCTTTGGGGTAAAAAGAATTAAATTGCGGCATAGTCTGTATCGGTACGTATGAGATACACCTTTCCAATTTTTGGGGCGCATCTTCCACCGCCGAGGATTGCAGGGTGCTTCAGTTTGCCTCCTGCCTGTTCCGAACTCCTCCTACTCCTCATCCTGCCTTTAGGGTACAAAAAATAGTAAACGGGGCCTAGTCTGGGTCTGTCGTGTGAGATAGATACACATTTTGATATCATATTTTCTATTCCACTATTCAATCTACACCCTTTGGGGTAAAAAGAATTAAATTGCGGCATAGTCTGTATTGGTACGTGTGAGATACACCTTTCCAATTTTTGGGGCGCATCTTCCACCGCAGAGGATTGCAGGGTGCTTCAGTTTGCCTCCTGCCTGTTCCGAACTCCTCCTACTCTTCATCCTGCCTTTAGGGTACAAAAAATAGTAATCGGGGCCTAGTCTGGGTCTGTACGTGTGAGATAGATACACCTTTTGATATCATATTTTCTATTCCGCTATTCAATCTACACCCTTTGGGGTAAAAATAATTAAATTGCGGCATAGTCTGTATCGGTACGTGTGAGATACACCTTCCAAATTTTTGGGGTGCATCTTCCACCGCAGAGGATTGCAGGGTGCTTCAGTTTGCCTCCTGCCTGTTCCGAACTCCTCCTACTCCTCATCCTGCCTTTAGGGTACAAAAAATAGTAATCGGGGCCTAGTCTGGGTCTGTACGTGTGAGATAGATACACCTTTTGATATCATATTTTCTATTCCGCTATTCAATCTACACCCTTTGGGGTAAAAAGAATTAAATTGCGGCATAGTCTGTATCGGTACGTGTGAGATACACCTTTCCAGTTTTTGGGGCGCATCTTCCACCGCCGAGGATTGCAGGGTGCTTCAGTTTGCCTCCTGCCTGTTCCGAACTCCTCCTACTCCTCATCCTGCCTTTAGGGTACAAAAAATAGTAATCGAGGCCTATTCTGGGTCTGTACGTGTGAGATAGATACACATTTTGATATCATATTTTCTATTCCGCTATTCAATCTACACCCTTTGGGGTAAAAAGAATTAAATTGCGGCATAGTCTGTATTGGTACGTGTGAGATACACCTTTCCAATTTTTGGGGCGCATCTTCCACCGCCGAGGATTGCAGGGTGCTTCAGTTTGCCTCCTGCCTGTTCCGAACTCCTCCTACTCCTCATCCTGCCTTTAGGGTACAAAAAATAGTAATCGGGGCCTAGTCTGGGTCTGTACGTGTGAGATAGATACACCTTTTGATATCATATTTTCTATTCCACTATTCAATCTACACCCTTTGGGGTAAAAATAATTAAATTGCGGCATAGTCTGTATCGGTACGTGTGAGATACACCTTTCCAATTTTTGGGGCGCATCTTCCACCGCCGAGGATTGCAGGGTGCTTCAGTTTGCCTCCTGCCTGTTCCGAACTCCTCCTACTCCTCATCCTGCCTTTAGGGTACAAAAAATAGTAATCAAGGCCTATTCTGGGTCTGTACGTGTGAGATAGATACACCTTTTGATATCATATTTTCTATTCCGCTATTCAATCTACACCCTTTGGGGTAAAAAGAATTAAATTGCGGCATAGTCTGTATCGGTACGTGTGAGATACACCTTTCCAATTTTTGGGGCGCATCTTCCACTGCCGAGGATTGCAGGGTGCTTCAGTTTGCCTCCTGCCTGTTCCGAACTCCTCCTACTCCTCATCCTGCCTTTAGGGTACAAAAAATAGTAATCGGGGCCAATCTGGGTCTGTACGTGTGAGATAGATACACCTTTTGATATCATATTTTCTATTCCGCTATTCAATCTACACCCTTTGGGGTAAAAATAATTAAATTGCGGCATAGTCTGTATCGGTACGTGTGAGATACACCTTTCCAATTTTTGGGGGCGCATCTTCCACCGCCGAGGATTGCAGGGTGCTTCAGTTTGCCTCCTGCCTGTTCCGAACTCCTCCTACTCCTCATCCTGCCTTTAGGGTACAAAAAATAGTAATCGGGGCCTATTCTGGGTCTGTACGTGTGAGATAGATACACCTTTTGATATCATATTTTCTATTCCGCTATTCAATCCACACCCTTTGGGGTAAAAAGAATTAAATTGCGGCATAGTCTGTATCGGTACGTGTGAGATACACCTTCCAAATTTTTGGGGTGCATCTTCCACCGCAGAGGATTGCAGGGTACTTCAGTTTGCCTCCTGCCTGTTCCGAACTCCTCCTACTCCTCATCCTGCCTTTAGGGTACAAAAAATAGTAATCGGGGCCTAGTCTGGGTCTGTACGTGTGAGATAGATACACCTTTTGATATCATATTTTCTATTCCGCTATTCAATCTACACCCTTTGGGGTAAAAAGAATTAAATTGCGGCATAGTCTGTATCGGTACGTGTGAGATACACCTTTCCAATTTTTGGGGCGCATCTTCCACCGCCGAGGATTGCAGGGTGCTTCAGTTTGCCTCCTGCCTGTTCCGAACTCCTCCTACTCCTCATCCTGCCTTTAGGGTACAAAAAATAGTAATCGGGGCCTATTCTGGGTCTGTACGTGTGAGATAGATACACCTTTTGATATCATATTTTCTATTCCGCTATTCAATCCACACCCTTTGGGGTAAAAAGAATTAAATTGCGGCATAGTCTGTATCGGTACGTGTGAGATACACCTTCCAAATTTTTGGGGTGCATCTTCCACCGCAGAGGATTGCAGGGTACTTCAGTTTGCCTCCTGCCTGTTCCGAACTCCTCCTACTCCTCATCCTGCCTTTAGGGTACAAAAAATAGTAATCGGGGCCTAGTCTGGGTCTGTACGTGTGAGATAGATACACCTTTTGATATCATATTTTCTATTCCGCTATTCAATCTACACCCTTTGGGGTAAAAAGAATTAAATTGCGGCATAGTCTGTATCGGTACGTGTGAGATACACCTTTCCAATTTTTGGGGCGCATCTTCCACCGCCGAGGATTGCAGGGTGCTTCAGTTTGCCTCCTGCCTGTTCCGAACTCCTCCTACTCCTCATCCTGCCTTTAGGGTACAAAAAATAGTAATCGGGGCCTAGTCTGGGTCTGTACGTGTGAGATAGATACACCTTTTGATATCATATTTTCTATTCCGCTATTCAATCTACACCCTTTGGGGTAAAAATAATTAAATTGCGGCATAGTCTGTATCGGTACGTGTGAGATACACCTTTCCAATTTTTGGGTGCGCATCTTCCACCGCCGAGGATTGCAGGGTGCTTCAGTTTGCCTCCTGCCTGTTCCGAACTCCTCCTACTCCTCATCCTGCCTTTAGGGTACAAAAAATAGTAATCGGGGCCTATTCTGGGTCTGTACGTGTGAGATAGATACACCTTTTGATATCATATTTTCTATTCCGCTATTCAATCTACACCTTTGGGATAAAAAGAATTAAATTGCGGCATAGTCTGTATCGGTACGTTTGAGATACACCTTTCCAATTTTTGGGGCACATCTTACACCGCCGAGGATTGCAGGGTGCTTCAGTTTGCCTCCTGCCTGTTCCGAACTCCTCCTACTCCTCATCCTGCCTTTAGGGTACAAAAAATAGTAATCGGTGCCAATCTGGGTCTGTACGTGTGAGATAGATACACCTTTTGATATCATATTTTCTATTCCGCTATTCAATCTACACCCTTTGGGGTAAAAATAATTAAATTGCGGCATAGTCTGTATCGGTACGTGTAAGATACACCTTTCCAATTTTTGGGGCGCATCTTACACCGCCGAGGATTGCAGAGTGCTTGAGTTTGCCTCCTGCCTGTTCCAAACTCCTCCTACTCCTCATCCTGCCTTCAGGGTACAAAAAATAGTAATCGGGGCCTAGTCTGGGTCTGTACGTGTGAGATAGATACACCTTTTGATATCATATTTTCTATTCCGCTATTCAATCTACACCCTTTGGGGTAAAAATAATTAAATTGCGGCATAGTCTGTATCGGTACGTGTGAGATACACCTTTCCAAATTTTGGGGCGCATCTTCCACCGCCGAGGATTGCAGGGTGCTTCAGTTTGCCTCCTGCCTGTTCAGAACTCCTCCTACTCCTCATCCTGCCCTTAGGGTACAAAAAATAGTAATCGGGGCCTAGTCTGGGTCTGTACGTGTGAGATAGATACACCTTTTGATATCATATTTTCTATTCCGCTATTCAATCTACACCCTTTGGGGTAAAAAGAATTAAATTGCGGCATAGTCTGTATCGGTACGTGTAAGATACACCTTTCCAATTTTTGGGGAGCATCTTACACCGCCGAGGATTGCAGGGTGCTTCAGTTTGCCTCCTGCCTGTTCCAAACTCCTCCTACTCCTCATCCTGCCTTTAGGGTACAAAAAATAATAATCGGCATACTTTGCATATTTGACTGTGGGATACACCCGTTGTATTTGTATACTGTTTTTCTATTCCGCTATTTAATAAACACCCTTTTGGGGTAAAAAAAAATTAAATTGCAGCATAGTTTGCATAATTGACTGTGAGATACACCCGTGCGATACTGTTGTTGTTTTGTTCCGCTATTCAATAAACACCTTTCTAGGGCAAGATCATAAATTACAGAAATATGAGGAGACCGTCAAATAGGGGCCGTGGCCTGAGTCGTGGTGCTGCTGGTAGAGCTCCTGTTGCAAGGAGAGGACGTGGTCGATCTGTGCCAGCTACACGCACAAGTGAAACACCTTCCTCAAGTGTGAGTAGGCGACAGAACCTGCAGCAGTATTTGGTAGGGCATCATGCGCCTCTAGAAGTGATGAGGCCAGAACAAGTAGAGGCGATAGTAGATTGGGTTGCTGCTGACAGTTGTGCCTCCAGTTCCTTCACATTGTCTCCCACCCAGTCTACTGCAGAAAGGTCAGAGTTGGCACCTGCAGCCAATGTCCAACCGTCTTTTACCTCACCCCCTTGCAAATCAGGCAAGCAGTCTGAGCCCCAAGTCATGCAGCAGTCTCTTCTTCTTTTTGATGACTCTGTCAGCAGGGTTTCCCAGGGCCATCCAACTAGCCCTGTGCCAGAAGTGGAAGAGATTGAGTGCAGCGATGCCCAACCACTTATTTCTCAAGATGAGTACATGGAAGGACCATCGCAGCACGTCTCCGATAATGACGAAACGCAGGTGCCAACTGCTGCGGCATTAGGAATTGTGGAGACCGACAAGGAGGGCAGGGGTGAAGACTGGGTGGAAGATGATGTGGAGGATGATTAGGTCCTCGACCCCACATGGAATGAAGGTCATGCAGGTGACCTGGATAGTTTGGAGGAAGAGGCGGTGGTCGCACAGAGCCACCAGCACAGCAGAAGAGGGAGCAGGGTGCAGAAGTGGAGCGGCCGTGCCCTAGACACTACACCTGCTACTGCCCAACGCAGCAAGGGACCGAGCGCACCAAAGCCAGCTCAAAGGAGTTCTCTAGCGTGGAAGTTCTTCAGAAAATGTGCTGATGACAAGACACGAGTGGTTTGCACCCTGTGCAATCAGAGCCTGAAGCGAGGCATAAACCTTCTCAACCTGAGCACAACCTGCATGATCAGGCATCTAAAGCCCCGTACACACGTACCGATCGTCGGCCGAACAATCGGCCGTGTTTGTCCAGGGCTGTCGTGTCTGTTGAAAACTGCAAAAGACTGCACACGAATTTTGTCGGCCAACAGCAGCCGACTGCAGAAGTGATGTCATGTGATGGTTAACTTTCCTTGTCTTTTTTCTTTTCTGAGCATGCCCAGTCTTGCTAATTTGCTGTCTGTCGGCCGAAATCTGTACTGACTGGCGAACAATCGGCCATTCTGGTGTTGGCTAACAAAAATTTTAATGCCTGCACGACAGATTCTGTTCGGCCAAAAATGCGCTGTCGGCTGTCGGCAGCATCATACTAACAAGCCTACAATCGGCCGATCGGTCCTCGGCCGAATATTTACGGCCGACAATGGGTACGTGTGTACGGGGCTTAAGTGCAAAGCACGAGCTGCAGTGGAGTAGACACCTTCAAAACCAAGAAAGGTATCTGGCTCCTCCTGCTTCCTTTTCTGCTGCAGTCTCGGCCTCGGCCTCTTCATCCACCTCTGTAGTGATACCGGCACCTGCCACCCCGCAAACAGACGATCTGTCAGCAACACCACCACCTGGGTCACCAACCATCTCCATAATGTTCCGTGGAAGCGTTCAGCTTTCCATCTCCCAAACACTTCAGAGGAAGTACCCCCCTACCCACCCGCGATCCCTGGCCCTGAATGCCAGCATTTCAAAATTCTTGGCCTTTGAAATGCTGTCATTCCGTCTGGTGGAGACGCACAGTTTTAAAAGCCTTATGTTGGTACGTCGTGCCCAGCCGCCACTACTTTTCCAGGCAAGCCATCCCTTCCCTGCACAACCAAGTGGAGGAAAAAATCAGGTGTGCACTAGTGATGTCGCGAACCTAAATTTCGCCGTTCGCGAACAGCGAACGCGAACATCGGCAAATGTTCGCGAACCGGCAAACCGGGCGAACCGCCATAGACTTCAATAGGCAGGCGAATTTTAAAACACACAGGGACTCTTTCTGGCCACAATAGTGATGGAAAAGTTGTTTCAAGGGGACTAACACCTGGACTGTGGCATGCCGGAGGGGTATCCATGGCAAAACTCCCATGGAAAATTACGTAGTTGACGCAGAGTCGGGTTTTGATCCATAAAGGGCATAAATCACCTAACATTCCTAAATTGTTTGGAATAACGTGCTTTAAAACATCCAGTGTGTTACGATTAGGTATGATGTTGTATCGGTCAAGTAGTGTAAGGGTTACGCCCGCTTCACAGTGACAGACCAAACTCTGACAGACCAAACTCCCCGTTTAACAGTCAGTCAGTCAGTCCATTTGCACAACCGCAAACTCCCCATTTGCACAAGGTTGGATACCAAGCTAGCCATGTCCCGTTCCTTGTCCTCACTGACATCATTGAAGGTCTCTTCCTCCACCCAGCCACGTACAACACCAAGGGTCCCCGAAAGGTGACAACAAGCCCCCTGGGACGCCTGCTGTGGCTGGTATTCCACCTCCTCAAAGCCACCTTCCTCCTCTGTGTTCTCTTCTTCAGACTCCTCTCTCTGCGTTGCCACAGGTCCAGCAATTGACAACGACAAGGCTGCTTCTGGTGGTGATGGGGACCACAACTCTTCCTCTTCATGCTCATCTACAGCCTGATCCAGTACTCTTCGCAGGGCACGCTCCAGAAAAAACGCATATGGGATGAGGTATATGATGTTGCCTTGGGTTCAACTGACCACCAGGTTTGTCACCTCCGCAAAAGGACGCATGAGCCTACAGCCATTGTTCATGAGCATTCAGTAACGCGGCCAAAAAATACCCAGCTCTGCAGAAAGAATGAAAGAAAATTAATGTTTTTTCTATGAAAAATTATCCCGCGGATCGCTTTTGGTCTGTTCACAATAAAGCAATGACCTTATCATCTGGGGTGTGCCAACACACTCCTAGAGGTGATCGCTTCATTGTGATACGCAAGCCCCTTCACCACGACAAGGTAACGATCACAAAGGGGAATTGACACATGTATGTGCCTTTTTTTTTGTTTTTTGTTTTTTTGCAGCCACAGTGTAGCACCAGAGGCCAGAAAAATTAGGCATGTACACATGCATGAAAAAGTAGGTATTGTTGCAGCCGCTGCTTTAGCAGCGGCCTGAAAAATTGAGGTTTTCAAGGCAGAAAGTGCACTAAAACATTGTGGCTTGAACCGTAGTTGGTGGCGGAGACGTCACGTAAGTCATCCGGCATGCAGAGAATTATTAAATACAGCAGCGTGTGGACCATTTTTAGCCCAAGGCATCTCAGTCATCACTAGGCCTTTTTTAGTCAAATGCATCCCCCATTGTCAGTCCCTTCGGGATCCATGCCTCATTCATCTTAATAAACGTGAGGTAATCAAGACTTTTTTGACCTAGGCGACTTCTCTTCTCAGTGACAATACCTCCTGCTGCGCTGAAGGTCCTTTCTGACAGCACACTTGAAGCGGGGCAGGCCAGAAGTTCAATGGCAAATTGGGATAGCTCAGGCCACAGGTCAAGCCTGCACACCCAGTAGTCAAGGGGTTCATCGCTCCTCAGAGTGTCGATATCTGCAGTTAAGGCAAGGTAGTCTGCTACCTGTCGGTCGAGTCGTTCTCTGAGGGTGGACCCCGAAGGGCTGTGGCGATGCGTAGGACTAAAAAAGCTCTGCATGTCCTCCATCAACAAGACGTCTGTAAAGCGTCCTGTCCTTGCTGGCGTGGTTGTGGTGGTAGGAGGAGGATTACTTTCACCTCTTCCCCTGTTGGATTCCCGTTGTGCTGTGACATCACCCTTATATGCTGTGTAAAGCATACTTTTCAACTTATTTTGTAGCTGCTGCATCCTTTGCGCCTGCCGGTAATTAGGTAACATATCAGAGACTTTCTGCTTATACCGGGGGTCTAGTAGCGTGGCCACCCAGTACAGGTCGTTCTCCTTCAGCCTTTTTATACGAGGGTCCCTCAACAGGCATGACAGCATGAAAGACCCCATTTGCACAAGGTTGGATGCCGAGCTACTCATGTCCAATTCCTCGTCCTCACTGATGTCATTGAAGGTGTGTTCTTCCCCCCAGCCACGTACAACACCACGGGTACCAGATAGGTGACAACAAGCACCCTGGGATGCCTGCTGTGGTTGGTGTTCCTCCTCCTCAAAGCCACATTCCTCCTCTGACTCCTCTTCCTCAGACTCCTCTCCCAGTGTTGCCGCAGGTCCAGCAAGCGATGGTAAGGCTGTTTCTGGTGGTGATGGTGACCACAACTCTTCCTCTTCCTCTTCCTCTTCACGCTCATCTACGGCCTGATCCAGCACTCTTCGCAGGGCACGCTCCAGGAAGAAAACATATGGGATGATGTCGCTGATGGTGCCTTCGGTGCGACTGACTAGGTTTGTCACCTCCTCAAAAGGACGCATGAGCCTACAGGCATTGCGCATGAGCGTCCAGTAACGTGGCAAAAAAATACCCAGCTCCGCAGAGGCTGTCCTAGCACCCCGGTCATACAAATACTCGTTGACCGCTTTTTCTTGTTGGAGCAGGCGGTCGAACATTAGCAGTGTTGAATTCCAACGTGTCGGGCTGTCGCAAATCAAGCGCCTCACTGGCATGTTGTTTCGCCGCTGAATATCTGCAAAGTGCGCCATGGCCGTGTAGGAACGCCTGAAATGGCCACACACCTTCCTGGCCTGCTTGAGGACGTCCTGTAAGCCTGGGTACTTCTGCACAAAGCGTTGTACAATCAGATTCAACACATGTGCCATGCACGGCACATGTGTCAACTTGCCCAAATTCAATGCCGCCAACAAATTGCTTCCGTTGTCACACACCACTTTGCCGATCTCCAGTTGGTGCGGGGTCAGCCACTGATCCACCTGTGCGTTCAGGGCGGACAGTAGTGCTGGTCCGGTGTGACTCTCTGCTTTCAGGCAAGTCAACCCCAAGACAGCGTGACACTGTCGTATCCGGCATGTGGAATAGCCCCTGTGGAGCTGGGGGGGGGATGCAGTTGGTGTGGAGCAAGACGCAACCGCAGAAGAGGACTCAGCCGAGGAGGTTAGCAAAGAGGATGGAGAGGGAGGAGTAGAGGAGGTGGCAGCAGGCCTGCCTGCAAGTCGTGGCGGTGTCACCAACTCCTCTGCAGCAGAGCCACGCATTCCATGCTTGGCAGCCGCCAGCAGGTTTACCCAATGCGCAGTGTAAGTGATATACCTGCCCTGACCGTGCTTTGCAGACCAGCTATCAGTGGTCAGATGGACCCTTGCCCCAACACTGTGTGCCAGACGTGACATGATTTCATTTTCCACAATAGAGTACAGGTTGGGGATTGCCTTTTGTGAAAAATAATTTCGGCCGGGTACCTTCCACTGCGGTGTCCCAATAGCAACAAATTTTTTGAAGGCCTCAGACTCCACCAGCTTGTATGGTAAAAGCTGGCGGGCTAAGAGTTCCGACAAGCCAGCTGTCAGACGCCGGGCAAGGGGGTGACTCTGTGAGATTGGCTTCTTACGCTCAAACATTTCCTTGACAGACACCTGACTGTAGGCAGATGAGCAGGAACTGTTGAAGGTGAGAGGCGGAGGGGCGGGTTGTTGATAGGGGGCATGGAGGACAGCAGTGGTTGACGTGGCTGAAGATGCTGGACCAGGAGGAGGATGGTGGCTTTCAGTTTGTGGGCTGCTTTTACTCATGTTTTGATCCCATAGGCGTTTGTGATGTGAGATCATGTGCCTTCGCAAAGCAGTTGTGCCTAGGTGGGTGTTGGACTTCCCATGACTCAGTTTCTTTTGGCACAGGTTACAAATGGCATCGCTGATATCAGAGGCAGACACACAAAAAAAATGCCACACTGCTGAGCTTTGCAAGGACGGCATTCTGGTGGTGGCAACAGCTTGCGTTGATTGGCGTGCTGTCTGGCTGACCCCGGGTGCCGAATCTACATGCTGTCTGACTGCGCCACTAGCTCCCCCTGCTTCCAACTCCCCCTGCTTCCAACTCGTCTCCTCCTCCTCCTCCTCTCTGTCTCCCCATCTGAACTTTCCCCCTCTTCTTCTGCTCTTCGAGCAGGCACCCAGGTGACATCCACAGACACATCGTCATCATCAGCCACTTCACTTGACAACTCAGCAAAGGCAGCAGCAGCAGGTACAACATCATCATCATCATCATCACAATGTACGTCCATGTGTATAATGCTGCCTGACTGAGACATATCCCCGTTATCTACATCCTCTGGCACTAATAGTTGCGCATCACTTATTTCTTCCAACTGATGTGAAAATAACTCCTCTGACGGATCAAGTGAAGCGGCTGTGGTGCTAGTGTTGGTGGTGGTGCCGGCGGGCTGGCGAGTGGTAAATTGAGAGGTGCCCGAAGCTGAGCTGGAGGAGGATGGTGCATTAAGGTTCCGAGTGGAAGCTGTAGACGATTGGGTGTCCTGTGTAAGCCAGTCAACTATGTCCTCAGAATTTTTTGAGTTCAGGGTCTGTGGTGGCCTCTGAACACTGGGCATTATTCTAGGGCCTAAGGAAATCACAGCACCACGACCACGACGGCCCTTGCGGGGTGGCCTGCCTCTGCCTGTCATTTTTTTTTAATGTGTTGTACTATGAGTGCAAGGTGCTGTGCCACCCTATAGGAGTGTTGGGCAGTGGGTACAGTACACTCTGTGGACCTGACAGTCACTGGCAGCCCAGGCAACTGCAATTATAAAAAATATATATATTTTTAATTTGCAAGCTGCTGTGCGACCGTATATATCAGTGGTGGGTGGGCAGTGGCACAGTACACTCTCTGTGGACCTGACAGTCACTGGCAGCCCAGGCAACTGCAATTATAAAAAAATATATATATTTTTAATTTGCAAGCTGCTGTGCCACCGTATATATCAGTGGTGGGTGGGCAGTGGCACAGTACACTCTCTGTGGACCTGACAGTCACTGGCAGCCCAGGCAACTGCAATTATAAAAAAATATATATATTTTTAATTTGCAAGCTGCTGTGCGACCGTATATATCAGTGGTGGGTGGGCAGTGGCACAGTACACTCTCTGTGGACCTGACAGTCACTGGCACCCAGGCAACTGCAATTATAAAAAATATATATATTTTTTTTACTTTGCAAGCTGCTGTGCCACCGTATATATCAGTGGTGGGTGGGCAGTGGCACAGTACACTCTCTGTGGACCTGACAGTCACTGGCAGCCCAGACAACTGCAATTATAAAAAAATATATATATTTTTAATTTGAAAGCTGCTGTGCCACCGTATATATATCAGTGGTGGGTGGGCACGCAGTGGCACTACAGTGGGCACAGTACACTCTGTGGACCTGACAGTCACTGGCAGCCCAGGCAACTGCAATAATAAAAAATATATATATATTTTTTTAATTTGCAACAAGATGCTGTGCCACCGTATATATATCAGTGGTGGGCAGTGCACTGCAGTGGGTACAGTACACTCTGTGGACCTGACACAGCACTCACTGCAATTATGACAGAGGAAAAAAAAAATATTTTTTAAAATGCACGGTACTGTGCCTGTGCCACCCGAAATGAGTGTGGTGTGCACACAGTACAGTCTGTGGTGGGTCTGTGGCCTCTCACACACAGCGGGCAGGCAACTGCAGTGTACAATAGATATATATATATATATATATATATATATATATATATATATATAAAAAAGAAAAAACTCAATTACCAGCCCTTAAAAGGGCTTTTGGGGACACTAGATATATATATATATATATATATATATATATATATATATATATATATAAAAAAATCCTCAATTACCAGCCCTTAAAAGGGCTTTTGGGGACACTATATATATTGTGACAGGAAGTCAGGTAAATCTGGGAATGTAGTCACTGAGAGGAGACACATTCCCACCTGCTTTGAAAGTTCACTGATACTATAGGGTGTTGGCTGCAGAGAGAGCCAGCAGGAAGTTGAAAACCATTCAGCTGTTCAGAATGAGGAGATCAAGGACTCTATAATTTGTCCAGAGAAAATCTATTGAGTGCTGCCTCCTGTCGCTGTGTAGGCTGGGAGAGGAGGACAGACATACGTGTACCTCCCGACGCCGTGTGGGCATGGGAGAAGGACTGCTGCCGCCTGTCGCCGTGTGGGCTGGGAGAGGGGGACAGTCGGATGTGTGCCTCCCGACAAGCTGGTGAGCATGGGAGAAGACCCCCTAAAGCGATGTGAAGCTAAGGAGGGTAACCACGAGTGAAGACGTCTCAAAGGTGAGAAGACAAAGTGTTCCATGTGAAGAGTGTGAAGAGAAGTGTTCCATGTGAAGAGTGTGAAGAGTAAAGGGACCTGTTAAATGAACTATGTTCAATGTGAAGAATCTGAAGAGTAAAGGATCCTGTTATAAATGAACATGTGCTGTGTGAAAGAAAACAAAGGGACATGTTCAATGGACAATGTTTGTGCTGTGTGAAAAGCAAACAAATGGACATTTGAGTGTCTGCTGTAGGATCAGCAGTGTCGGCCCAACAGTAGGTTGGAAAGACTTCTTAGGTAGGTTCCAGCTGTGAGAAGGTAGCCGCCCACAGAGGCAAGGATTTATTTTGTCTTTTATTTTATTTTGGATGTTTTGCTGCATACAGCCTGGTGAAGAAAACACCATTTAATAAACCACACTGTTTGTTTGCAAGCACTTGTCGGCTATCTCTCTGTGAAAACGCACCCCCAAAGGGGTCATCCACGCCTACCACCGAGCTAATCCCTTACATATGGTGGAGGTATGCAGTGGGCATAAGCAGAGATCCCTGCAAGGAAGTGCAAATGTTTGATGAACTTTATCTGGTGCATGAGATTGCACAATCTATGTGTGCAGGAGAGAAGATCCTGACAGAAAAAAAAAAAAAGTGTTTTAAAGAGACAGCGGTCTCAAAATTATTTGATGAACTTTGTTGTGTCTGGTGCAAGTGACTGCACAAACTGTGTGTGCAGGAAAAGAGATCCTGCAAGAGAGAGAAAAACTACATGTGTTGAAGAGACAGTGGTCTGAAAATTGTTTGCTGGACTGTGAAAAATTTGTTTGTGGAGTTATTGAAGATGGGGCGGTCCAAACGCCTGAAAAATGCAAAGATAGATGAAATGAGAGACCGGATTCTATGGATGGAGGGGATGTTGCCGTCTGAACCAGCCCCATCCATGCCTAAAGAGAGTCTACTAAAGAGGAAGGTTGTTGTCCCTAGCAACACTGATGAAACTGCTATGGAGACGCAGTGTGCTCAGATGAAAAGTAAACTCAAAATGGAGGAGATGTTGAAACATCTGATTATATCAAATGCAGCTCAACAGCAAGCAAATGCAGCTCAACAGCAGGCAAATGCGGATTTTCAGCAGAGCTTTGCAGCTCAACAAAAGGCTCATCAAGAGAGCATGGCAGGCTGGAAACAGAGACGCCAGCAGCCAATGGAGGCCATCGGTTTGGAGGAAACCGAGTATGTGTGCAGGGCTGAGTTGGATGCCTTGCAACGGAAAATGGAAGAAAAGGAACAAGCCTTGGAATTGCTTAAAATGGAGCATAGAAACTTGCAGGAAATGAATGAACTACTCAAGTCTCATGTGTTACAGTGGGAAGAATCCACTGCTCTTCTTTTGGTCGAGTTGCAAAAACGCAGAGAGACTATAATGGAGAAAGATACCATCCTCATGGAAAAGGAAAGTGAAATTCAGACTTTGCAGAAGCAAAGTATGGCTGATATGTTGGAGTTGCGTAATCAGCTGGAAAAAAGTCTTCAGTCTTTGGGAGCTACAAAAATAGACCTGCAGGAGTCGCAGGAACAGAATGTCGCTCTGAAAACGACATTGTCTCTCAGCGACAACGAGAAAAGTGAAAGAGAGGCTAAATTACTGAGTACTGTGTATGAGCTCACTACTTTGAGCAATGTGGTAAATGAATGGCGTGCGGACTGTGAAAGTTGGAAAGGGGAAGCCCAACGTGTCCAGCAGCAGTTAAAGGAGAAAGAAGCCTGTGTGGCAGAATTACATTCTTATTCCCAGATGCTAGCCAATGAGGTGAAGGCTCTTATGCAGGGAAAAGGAGATTGTGAACATAAGAGGGAAAAAGTAGAGGCACAGCTTCTGGAATCGCAAGTCAAGGTGTCAGAAGGTGACCGATTGTGTGCTAAGCTGTCAGAGAAGGCAAACCGACTGCAGGTTGAGTTGGACAATGTTACAAATCAGCTTTCTCAAGCAGACAGCAAATCTAGAGAAATTGCGGAAGATTTTTCTATCTTGGAATCGCAGCTGCAAGACACGCAGGAACTCTTACAGGAAGAGAGGTGTCAAAGGCTGAGTTTTAGCACAAAGCTCAAACAAATGGAAGATGAGAAAAATGGCTTCCTGGAACAATTAAAAGAGGAGGCGGAAGCAAAGAAAAACCTATCAGAGCAAGTCGCAACATTGCAAGCTCAGATAGCGGATATGAAAAAACGCATGGAAGAAAGCGTTGGTTCATTACAGTGTGTTGAAGATGTGAAAAAGAAGTTTGATCAGATGCTTGGTGAAGAGAAGACTGTGTCTGCAAAATATGCAGAAGAACGCGCACGTGCAGAAACGGAGGTGCGTGATAACGAGAGCAAAGCCCTGTTCTTGGCTCGCTCTTTGGAGGAAGCTCTAGAGTGTAAGGCTGAACTAGAAAGTGTTGACAAACAGCTGCGTACAGAAATGGAAGAATTGGTCAGCTCCAAGGATGATGTTGTGAAAAGCGTTCAGGAGCTAGAAAAGTCTAAGCGAGCCTTAGAACAGCAAGTAGAAGAGATGAAGATTCCGTTGCAGGAACTGGAAGAGGAATTCCAGGCAACAGAGGATCTGTCCCAAAGAGGGGATAGTGTGCCTGATGCAGTTTTTAAAAGGATCAGTGTTTTGGGGTCTGTCCTGAGTGAGCCTCAGAAATGTGACGACATGTGGCTTGAATCACCCCTTTGGAATAAACCGTTCCTTCAAAAACTTCAAGCATTGGAAAATGTATCATTAGAACTTCAGCAAACAAAGGAGCTGAGTAAGAAATGTGATGATTTCTCAGTTCAGGCTGAAAACCTAGTGGAGAAAACTAAGGCTGTTGGTGAAAACGTGAAGCAAATGAATAAGTGCCTTTCAGGGAGTGTTTCCAAAATGGAACTGGTGAAAGACGGGTGGCAGAAGTTTGATCGTGATCTTGAGATGCATTCCATGTGGAATTCAGATAGAGAAAAGGAACTAGGTGACCTTGAGCGGTCAAATAGTTCAGCAGAAAGTGCATTGAAGAAACCTGTAAAAGAATGTGTTGCAGTTCCATGCTTCTTCACTGATGCAGAGAGGAGGTCTATAATGGATACCACCCAGATCGCTGGGTTCAACTGTGTTGTTGCCTTTAACCCCGATGTTGGTGGAAGGAAAGTTGATGATGTTCTGGTTGGCTACTTCTGTGAAGAGTTTGGCAAGAAATATAAACTGAATATCAAATCAAATAGTAGGCCTTTACTGCGACTCGCTCAGGAGGGCGAAAAGTTTAAGAAGTTGATGAGTGCAAATGCTTCAGATCTGCCTATGAATATGAAATGTTTGAATGATATTGATATCTCTGGGAAAAGGAACAGGGGTCACTTTGAAGAAATGTGTGACAGCCTGTTGTCTCAATTGGAAAATCCTCTGCACAGCATCTTAGAGCAAGCAAAGCTCAAGAAGGAAGATCATTCCCTTTTACAACAAAAAGTCAATGATTGTGTACAGATGTATGGAGAGGCAACTCAAGTCACAGAGGGATGTCAAGAGTCCCTACTTGGAACAAAGCTTAGTGAAGCAAAGGTTCTCAAAGTTTTGTGGAAAACATTTATGGATTGCAGAGAGAGGCGTCTTAAGAATGTTGAAGACATTAAGACTAGCCCAATTGAGTTGCCTATGGATCACGGTCCTCCATGGTGGATTGGACAGACGGTTATGAGGGACAAGCTGTCTGACATTTATGAGAAAGCTGTCAATGAAGATGACAGAAACGAGAAGGAGCAAAATGATGCCAAAAATGCAGTTGAAGAATGTGTATATGAGATGAGAGACAAACTGTGTGGCATTTATGAGAAATCTGTCAATGAAGATGACAAAACAGTTTCATCCGGAAGCTTGAGGATAATAGGAGGCTTATCAGTGAGTCAGCAGTGCCTGACACATGCGTGCCTGGAAATATGTGTCCCAACCCTAGGGTTGAAACAAGAGGGGGGGGTATGTGACAGGAAGTCAGGTAAATCTGGGAATGTAGTCACTGAGAGGAGACACATTCCCACCTGCTTTGAAAGTTCACTGATACTATAGGGTGTTGGCTGCAGAGAGAGCCAGCAGGAAGTTGAAAACCATTCAGCTGTTCAGAATGAGGAGATCAAGGACTCTATAATTTGTCCAGAGAAAATCTATTGAGTGCTGCCTCCTGTCGCTGTGTAGGCTGGGAGAGGAGGACAGACATACGTGTACCTCCCGACGCCGTGTGGGCATGGGAGAAGGACTGCTGCCGCCTGTCGCCGTGTGGGCTGGGAGAGGGGGACAGTCGGATGTGTGCCTCCCGACAAGCTGGTGAGCATGGGAGAAGACCCCCTAAAGCGATGTGAAGCTAAGGAGGGTAACCACGAGTGAAGACGTCTCAAAGGTGAGAAGACAAAGTGTTCCATGTGAAGAGTGTGAAGAGAAGTGTTCCATGTGAAGAGTGTGAAGAGTAAAGGGACCTGTTAAATGAACTATGTTCAATGTGAAGAATCTGAAGAGTAAAGGATCCTGTTATAAATGAACATGTGCTGTGTGAAAGAAAACAAAGGGACATGTTCAATGGACAATGTTTGTGCTGTGTGAAAAGCAAACAAATGGACATTTGAGTGTCTGCTGTAGGATCAGCAGTGTCGGCCCAACAGTAGGTTGGAAAGACTTCTTAGGTAGGTTCCAGCTGTGAGAAGGTAGCCGCCCACAGAGGCAAGGATTTATTTTGTCTTTTATTTTATTTTGGATGTTTTGCTGCATACAGCCTGGTGAAGAAAACACCATTTAATAAACCACACTGTTTGTTTGCAAGCACTTGTCGGCTATCTCTCTGTGAAAACGCACCCCCAAAGGGGTCATCCACGCCTACCACCGAGCTAATCCCTTACAATATATATATATATATATATATATATATAAGAAAAAACTCAATAACCAGCAAAAGGGCTTTTGGGGACACTAGATATATATATATATATATATATATATATATATATATATATATATATATATATATATATAAAAATTACACAAATACCAGCCCTTAGAAGGGCTTTTTGGGGTGCTGTCAGGAATAGGATGCTGTCCTTACAGCAGTAGTGGACCAAGAACACTGACTAGCAAGACCAGGAACACTGACAACTGTCCCTAGCTATTAACAGCAGCAGCTCTCCCTGCTCTCACTAACACACACTGCTTCAGAATGATCTAAGATGGATGCTGCCCTTGCTTATTTATAGGAGGTGGGAGGGTGTGGGAGGGAGGTATGCTGATTGGCTGGAAATGTGCCTGCTGACTGTGAAGTTCAGGGTCAAAGTTTGCCTCAATGATGTATTATAGGGGGCGGACCGAACATCGCATATGTTCGCCCGCAGCGGCGAACGCGAACATGCTAAGTTCGCCGGGAACTGTCCGCCGGCGAACAGTTCGGTACACCTCTAGTGTGCACTGCACAACGCCATCTGTGCCAAGGTCCACCTAACTACCGATACGTGGACCAGTAAGCACGGTCAGGGGCGTTATATCTCCCTAACGGCACACTGGGTAAATGCAGTGGCGGATGGGCCTGAGGCGGATAGCAATTTGGCGCATGTCCTTGCACCACCGAGGATTGCTGGGCGCTTCAGTTTGCCTCCTGTTCCTAACTCCTCCTACTCCGCTTCCTCATCCTCTACCGCCTCCTCATCCGGTCAGCGTAACACCTTCACCACCAACTTCAGCACAGCCAGGGGTAAATGACAGCAGGCAGTTTTAAAACTTGCCTGTTTGGGGGAAAACCACACACCGCGCAGGAGTTGTGAAGGAGCATAGAACAGCAGACAAATGAGTGGTTGCTGCCAGCGAGCCTCAAGCCCGGCCTGGTGGTGTGCGATAACGGGCGAAATCTCATAGCAGCTCTGGGCCTAGCCGGTTTGACGCACATCCCTTGCCTGGCGCATGTGCTGAATTTGGTGGTGCAGAGGTTCCTTAAAAATTACCCCGATATGTCAGAGCTGCTGCAGAAAGTGCGGGCCGTCTGTGCCCACTTTAGGCGTTCTCACCCTGCTGCTGCTCGCCTGGCAGCGCTGCAGCGTAACTTCGGCCTTCCCGCTCACCGCCTCATATGTGACGTGCCCACAAGGTGGAACTCCACCTTGCACATGCTGGTAAGACTGTGCGAGCAGCAGCAGGCCATAGTGGAGTTTCAGCTGCAGCACGCACGCGTGAGTCGCTCTGCGGAACAGCACCACTTCACTACCAATAACTGGGCCTCCATGCGAGACCTGTGTGCCTTGTTGCGCTGTTTTGAATACTCCACCAACATGGCCAGTGCCGATGACGTCGTTGTCAGCTTAACTATCCCACTTCTATGCCTCCTTCAAAAAACAATTCGGGCGATGATGGAAGAGGATGTGGCACAGGATGAGGAGGATGAAGAGGTAACATTTCCAAGGCTTTCAGGGCAGTCATTCGCAAGTGGCTCCGAGGGTGGGTTCCTGCACACACAAACGCCAGGGACACAATTGTCCAGCAGGGGCACAGTTCTGGAGGATGAGGAGGATGAGGAGGAGGAGATGGAGGAGGAGATGGAACCATGTTCACAGCAGGGTGGCACCCAGGCCAGCTCATGGCCATCACTGGTGCGGGGCTGGGGGGATACAGAGGACACAGACGATACACCTCCCACAGAGGACAGCCTTTCGTTGCCTCTGGGCAGCCTGGCACACATGAGCGATTACATGCTGCAGTGTCTCCACAACGACCGCCGAGTTGCCCACATTCTAACTTGTGCAGATTACTGGGTGGCCACGCTGCTGGATCCCTGTTACAAGAACAACGTACTGTCCTTAATTCACTCACTGGAGCGTGATCGCAAGATGCGCGAGTACAAGCGCACGCTGGTAGACGCGATGCTGCTGGCATTCCCACCTGACAGCGGGGCCACAGTGGAAGCACAAGGCCAAGGCAGAGGAGGAAGAGGTCGCCAACGCAACCAGGGCACCGCCAGCACCTCAGAAGGCAGGGTTAGCATGGCTAAAATGTGGAAAAGCTTTGTCAGCACGCCACAACAAACAGCAGCACCAGCAGCTCATATGGAACGTCTTAGCAGGAGGCAGCATTTCAGCAACATGGTGGAGCAGTATGTGTGCACACGCCTACATGTAGTGAATGACGGGTCTGCCCCCTTCAACTTCAGGGTCTCCAAATTGAGCACATGGCCTGAACTTGCCCTTTACGCCTTGGAGTTGATGGCGTGCCCTGCAGCCAGTGTATTATCTGAACGTGTATTTAGCACAGCTGGGGGCGTTATCACAGACAAGCGCAGCCGCCTGTCCAGAGACAATGTGGACAAGCTCACGTTCATTAAAATGAACCAGCCATGGATCCCACAGGACTTTTCTGTACCCTGTGCAGAATTGAGATGGATACCGACCTTACCCAGCCATTGTTATATTTTTGATCTTTCTCACTCTTTTGGGGTGTACCCTCATTTAAAATGACTAAAAAAAAGCAGTGTTGGCTACCTCGTCCTCCTCCACCGCCGCTTCCACCTACACCGCCACATCCACCACCACCTCAACCTCCCTCCTACTCCATATGGGCCTCGTCCTTAAGCCCCCGTTCACGACAGGTTGCCGTAGGTCGCCTTCCATAGAGAAGCTATGGACCCGTTCTAATAGGAGCGACACAAGTCGCTCCGACTTAGAAAAAGGGTCCGGAGCTTCTTTGGGGTGACCCGGAGCGACCTGCATAGACTTCAATGTTATGAAGTCCGTGCCGGCCGCTCCGAGGTCGCGGTGTGAGCAGCGTGCCGCGACCTAAGAGGTTGCCCCGGGAAGTAGCGTCGCCCCAGTGTGAACGGGGTCTCACAGATGAAGAACATTTTTTTATTTTTCTGTTTTTTTTTGTTGTTTTAAGTTATTTACAGTGGGTACGGAAAGTATTCAGACCCCCTTAAATTTTTCACTCTTTGTTATATTGCAGCCATTTGCTAAAATCATTTAGGTTCATTCTTCTTCCTCATAAATGTACACATAGCACCCCATACTGACAGAAAAACACAGAATTGTTGACATTGTTGCAGATTTATTAAAAAAGAAAAACTGAAATATCACATGGTCCTAAGTATTCAGACCCTTTGGTCAGTATTTAGTAGAAGCCCCCTTTTGATCTAATACAGCCAGGAGTCTTTTTGGGAAAGATGCAACAAGTCTTTCACACCTGGATTTGGGGATCCTCTGCCATTCCTCCTTGCAGATCCTCTCCAGTTCTGTCAGGTTGGATGGTAAACATTGGTGGACAGCCATTTTTAGGTCTCTCCAGAGATGCTCAATTGGGTTTAAGTCAGGGCTCTGGCTGGGCCATTCAAGAACAGTCACGGAGTTGTTGTGAAGCCACTCCTTCGTTATTTTAGCTGTGTGCTTAGGGTCATTGTCTTGTTGGAAGGTAAACCTTCGGCCCAGTCTGAGGTCCAGAGCACTCTGGAGAAGGTTTTTGTCCAGGATATCCCTGTACTTGGCCGCATTCATCTTTCCCTCGATTGCAACCAGTCGTCCTGTCCCTGCAGCTGAAAAACACCCCCACAGCGTGATGCTGCCACCACCATGCTTCACTGTTGGGACTGTATTGGACAGGTGATGAGCAGTGCCTGGTTTTCTCCACACATACCGCTTAGAATTAAGGCCAAAAAGTTCTATTATGGTCTCATCAGACCAGAGAATCTTATTTCTCACCATCTTGGAGTCCTTCAGGTGTTTTTTAGCAAACTCCATGCGGGCTTTCATGTGTCTTACACTGAGGAGAGGCTCCTGTCGGGCCACTCTGCCATAAAGCCCCGACTGGTGGAGGGCTGCAGTGATGGTTGACTTTTTACAACTTTCTCCCATCTCCTGACTGCATCTCTGGAGCTCAGCCACAGTGATCTTTGGGTTCTTCTTTACCTCTCTCACCAAGGCTCTTCTCCCCCGATAGCTCAGTTTGGCCGGACGGCCAGCTCTAGGAAGGGTTCTGGTTCTCCCAAACGTCTTCCATTTGAGGATTATGGAGGCCACTGTGCTCTTAGGAACCTTAAGTGCAGCAGAAATCTTTTTGTAACCTTGGCCAGATCTGTGCCTTGCCACAATTCTGTCTCTGAGCTCTTCAGGCAGTTCCTTTGACCTCATGATTCTCATTTGCTCTGACATGCATTGTGATCTGGAAGGTCTTATATAGACAGGTGTATGGCTTTCCTAATCAAGTCCAATCAGTATAATCAAACACAGCTGGACTCAAACGAAGGTGTAGAACCATCTCAAGGATGATCAGAAGAAATGGAAAGCACCTGAGTTAAATATATGAGTGTCACAGCAAAGGGTCTGAATACTTAGGACCATGTGATATTTCAGTTTTTCTTTTTTAATAAATCTGCAACAATGTCAACAATTCTGTGTTTTTCTGTCAGTATGGGGTGCTATGTGTACATTCATGAGGAAGAAGAATGAACTTAAATGATTTTAGCAAATGGCTGCAATATAACAAAGAGTGAAAAATGTAAGGGGGTCTGAATACTTTCCGTACCCACTGTACCTATCCACATTTGTTTGCAGAGCACTTGCCATGCTCTTAACTACGTTTTGTTGCCATTTGCAGCACTCTAGCCCTTTTCATTGGTGTTTTAGAGCCATTTTAGAGCCTGAAAGTTCAGGTCCCCATTGACTTCAATGGGGTTCAGTGTCCGGGTAAAGTTCGGAAAAAGTCCGGGACACGGACCCGGACTTTTTTTTTTCAAAGTTCGGCCGAACTCGCCGAACACGGACATCCAGGTGTCCGCTCAACTCTAGTCTCTAGTCAATCTAAAAACGCCTGCACAAAAAAAGCCTGTAAAAACGCCTGTAAAACGCCTGCAAAAACGCCCGTAAAAACGCCTGAAAAAACGCCTGAAAAAACGCCCATAAAAACGCCTGTAATAGCAACGCCAAGATTATTAAGGATGTTTATGAGTGATGAGCATGATTATTGGCTTAGCTATATGTTCAACCTTCATTGAAACAACAGCCTGAACTCCCAAAGAAATGCCCCCCCCCCCCCAAAATAATTTCAAAGCCCAAATTTGTTTTTCAACTTTAAACAAAAAATATATAAATATATATATATATATATATATATATATCCCTCTCCCTCTATATATATATATATATATACATATATATATATATATATATATATATATATATATTGTACAGGACGCCAAGGTTGGGTCCTGGACAGTCGCTATATATCTCCTGTGTTTGGGTTGTGGTCTCTTTAAGGGAAGTTGGGAAATGTTCAGGGGGTCACCCAAGACGGGTAAGAAATTCCTGGAAATAGCTAAAATCAGGAGGACTGAATCGCAGTTCTCTGTGTTGAATAGAGAGATATTTGGGACCCGGAATTTGGGGGGCTCTGTAGTGATATTCGGGTGGGAAAGAGCCCCCACCCCTGACCATAAGGGATTCCAACACACAGGGTTAAGTCCCATGAGAAGCAGTCCTTAAGAGACAGGAAGCAGCAATAGGTGAGTGTGGGGGGAGGAGTAGTTTGGTGGTTGCACCTGTCTGAAGGAGCTGCAAGTTTGCTGGAAGCTGCTGAGAGGTCTATTAAGGACTGTTACAAACCTTGGGGTGAAGACCCATCCACAAAACCGTATGTGCCTTTTTTCCTTACTTTATTCCTTTGTGCTGAAGAAAAGCGGACTTTATTTTGTGTTTGATTTATGCACTGCTGGAAGCCTGTTTAAGTTTGCTGAAATAAAGCCTTTTTGTTTATGTTTTAAACGGTTGTGCACTCAATCTAGTGGAGCTAGAACCCCCAAATGTTACAACTGGTGTCTCGGATGCGGGCAGAGTGCATTTTGCAGCCGCAAAAGCCGTTTAAAACCAAAAACTGACATTTAAAGAGACAGTATACCTATGGCATGTCTTGGGTGAAAACAGCTCAGACACTGCAAACAGCAGGCATGGAGGAGGTTATTAAAGCACTGGTGCAAGCCACTGTGACCCAGCAGCAAGCCTCAGTAGAGGCAAACCGTCGCCATGAGGAAGCAATGGCTCAGCAGCAGCAAGCCCTGGCACAGGCTGTAAAGGCACAACAGGAAAGCACACGGTTGCTAGCTACTCAGTTTACTGCCCAGCAGGAGTCCACTCAAGCACAGGTGGCTGCCTTGCAGGAAGCAGTACAGCGTTTGGCTCAGGGACGAGAGGAAGCAGTCATTGCCGATGGCAACCCAGTATCTGTGAGAGCCAGCCATTACTTGCAAAAACTGACCCCCAGTGATGATGTGGAGGCTTTTCTCACAACTTTTGAAAGGATAGCGGAGAGAGAAGGGTGGCCCTGTGACCAATGGGCTGGCATTATCTCCCCTTTCCTTACTGGTGACCTGCAAAAAGCCTACATTGACCTTCCAACTGAGCACATCAGCGACTATGAGCGTCTGAAGGCAGAGATCTTGGCCTGCCTGGGGGTGACCACAGCTATCCGGGCTCAGAGGGTGCACCGCTGGAGGTACAAACCTAATCGGCCACCCAGGTCCCAGATGCACGAACTGGTACAGTTGGTGAAAAAATGGCTGCAACCAGAGAAGCTGACAGGCCCGCAAATGGTGGAATGGGTAGTGATGGACTGGTACCTGCGGTCCCTACCAGATGACCTACAGCGCTGGGTAAGCCATGGCGACCCTGCAACCGCTGACCAGCTGGTAGAGTTGGTCAAAAGATACACCGTGGTGGAAGACCTGCTCGGGCCTGCCAAGCATGGGGAACCCACACATAGGGCAACCAGGCCAGCCACAGCACCTAGGAGAGAAGCTCCGCCAGACATTGTCACCCACAAACCGGTATCTTCTTCAGCAGAACCACGGAGGTTGGTTCCTGTCCCAAGGATGGGAGACATACAGTGCTGGCGATGTCGGTCCTGGGGGCATACCCGGGCACAATGCCCACTTCAGGAGGAGCCTATGGAGTGCGGGACTGTTCGGAGAAGCTCTTTTTATGTGCAAAGAGCATGTGCCACCCATCTTGATATAGCGGCCGGACAGTTTGAATGTGAACTATGGGCTACAAACCTTGGGGTTAGCTCAAAGAAAGAGTTCTGGCGCTACTCCAACAGGTAGTTTCCTGAAAATATCATGCAAACATGTAAAACACAAATATCCATAAAAACACTGTTCGCCCAATCCTAAGTATTGGATAGCTTGTAGATGTGATGAGGAGAAATTAAAGGATGGCGCTCAGGTGTGTTAATAGCTGATAATTACCCCAAAGGAGACATAGATAAATGATCCAATAAAAGTTTATTCCATGAATCCAAAGATAAAAAGCAATGTGTTAAATGAGTGATTCCTCCTACCAGTCCATGAAGTCTCTGTGTATCACTGCTGCCTCAGCACGACTCCCTGATGTGAATCCCAGGGAAAGGAGAAAGCTGGCAGATGGAGATGGCATAGAGAAGCGGGTCCCAGCGGAGATAGGGGCTCACACGGTCCGGTGTGCGGCCGCTTCCTGGACCGGAGCCCACGCTGTGCTACGCTGATGCCCGCTGTGAGCGCCGAGGGATCGCACACTGATGACGTCACCGCTATCAGCGCTGTCAGCCGAGTGTGTGTCCGCGGCCGGCGGGGGAATCACCTGAAGGACGGGGAGCTTGGAGGAAGATGCCCACTCGCTTCTACAGAGCCTCCCGATTGCCACAACGACATGTTTCGCTACATTGGTAGCTTTGTCAAGTTCTTGACAAAGCTACCAATGTAGCGAAACATGTCGTTGTGGCAATCGGGAGGCTCTGTAGAAGCGAGTGGGCATCTTCCTCCAAGCTCCCCGTCCTTCAGGTGATTCCCCCGCCGGCCGCGGACACACACTCGGCTGACAGCGCTGATAGCGGTGACGTCATCAGTGTGCGATCCCTCGGCGCTCACAGCGGGCATCAGCGTAGCACAGCGTGGGCTCCGGTCCAGGAAGCGGCCGCACACCGGACCGTGTGAGCCCCTATCTCCGCTGGGACCCGCTTCTCTATGCCATCTCCATCTGCCAGCTTTCTCCTTTCCCTGGGATTCACATCAGGGAGTCGTGCTGAGGCAGCAGTGATACACAGAGACTTCATGGACTGGTAGGAGGAATCACTCATTTAACACATTGCTTTTTATCTTTGGATTCATGGAATAAACTTTTATTGGATCATTTATCTATGTCTCCTTTGGGGTAATTATCAGCTATTAACACACCTGAGCGCCATCCTTTAATTTCTCCTCATTACAAACCTTGGGGTGAAGACCCATCCACAAAACCGTATGTGCCTTTTTTCCTTACTTTATTCCTTTGTGTCTCTTTCTCTCTCTTTCTCTCTCTTTCTCTCTCTTTCTCTCTCTTTCTCTCTCTTTCTCTCTCTTTCTCTCTCTTTCTCTCTCTTTCTCTCTCTTTCTCTCTCTTTCTCTCTCTTTCTCTCTCTTTCTCTCTCTTTCTCTCTCTTTCTCTCTCTTTCTCTCTCTTTCTCTCTCTTTCTCTCTTTCTCTCTCTTTTTTCATGCTTGAACACTTAGACGATTTAGTGTGTGTTTGGATAAACCACGCATGCTCCAAAGCTTGGAAAATCATCCCTCTTACATCCTCCTTGAAATAGCGTTTGCACTTATGTTGTTTTGTTTCCAGGACACACACAGTTAAATTTTTCTCCTGGGCGTTACCATTACTGGGTGCGTGGTTTCTAGTATCTTATAAAAAACACTCAGACATGAGAGAAGATTTGCCCTGGCAACAGGTCCAATATATTGTGCGTGGGACATGCTTTATGTTAAAAATTTGGGGGCCTTTGTTATTTTTAGGTGGGAGGTGGGATTTGGCTGTGTTGTCTGTTATGTCTAAAGACACATAGCCCAGGCCTGTATTTATGGGAATGAATACTTGACTCTCTGTAAGTATTTGTTTTTAACATAATTGTGTATTGGTTAGTCAATCTGCACATGTATCTGAATTTTCTTGGATCTTTGTTGATGTATATGCTGTAAATTTTCTAAGAAGTTAATGTTATAAAATATCTAAAATTTGTGTGGCTTCAGGCTTTGATACTGGGCAAAAAAAATGTCCTGTGAAATGTTTGAGCTGTGTATTCTGTTTTTAATAAACATTGATGGTGGTGGGCGGGCATGTTTCAAATGTCTTCTCAAAACATTGATTATGTGTATAAATAAAAATGTATTTTGGTCTCCACAAATGTTTGTTATATTATTATTTGCAATGTTTGTTAGACATGCTGATTGTGTATTAGGCCTGTGGAATATAATCGAAAGATCGATTCGACCCTTCGCGATTCTGCATCGATGCGGGTTGCCGGCAACATCGATTAGGAAATGACGTCATCAGCCGCGGCCACGCCCTATCGCGCAAGGGAGAAAAAGTCACAAGATCGCAGCTGATTGGTGGATTAGTGTGGGAGCGCAATAAAAAGGCTCCGCCCCTCCTCTTCCGTCTCTTTGACCGAGGCGCAGCAAGAACATCCCCCACGTGTATCGGCGTCCCACCTGCGGCCTTGCAGCCAAGAAGCCAGCCAGCCAACCAAGCCAGAAGCCAGTCCACACTCCACACAGGAGCCCCAAGTGTGTTGCATGCAGCCAGCATCTAGGACCTGGAGCCCAAGCGTCCCCATCGCAGTCAGCCAGCGCCACCCGCCTCACCGTAGCCGTCCCAGGCCCAGCTGCCACGCCACTGCCAGTGACGCCAGCCGCCCGCCACTGAGCCCAGAGAGCAGCACAGCACCTGTCCTCCTCTGCAATGCAGTGCACAACAACCCACACAGTCACACAGCAGGTTTGTAGTCCGAACGAATAATTCATTATTGTATTAATCATGGGGGTCTCGAGTCTGTATCTCTGGGGGATGTCTGTGATGGGGGGGAGGGGGCCTGGGACAGGGGTCGGTCGGGGCCCGGGGGTACTGTTCTGCTGTGGCAGGCTGGCAGCCAGGGGGGCTCTCTCTGAGTGTCAGTGGGGGGTCTCTGTCAGTGTCAGCTGTGGGGGTCTGGGCAAGGGGGGGACTCAGTGTTTGTCAGTGCTGTGGGGGATTGGGGAAGGTGTGGGACATCCAGGTCTCTGTCAGGCTGTCAGCTCAGCTGTGGGGAGAGGGGGTCTCTGTCAGTGTCACTGTCACAGGCAGGCAGCTGTGGGGTAAGGGGGAGTCTCAGTGGCTCTGGCTCAGTGCATGCATAAGAGGGAGTCTGACAGACAGACAGACAGTCATATTTTATGAAAGATGTTGCTTGCTTGACTTGTTGCAGTTTAGTTTACAAGTGGTATTTTTTTTTTTTTTTTTTTTTTAAACACTGACAGAGTTTGGCAACTTACGTCACCCGTCTCCGTCACATACGTGGTAGTATGGTAATGGCAGAAGGAGAAAAAGATTGAGAGATAATGCACCTAGCGATTTAAGAGCAAACATCTGGGCACATTTCGGATTATACGAACACACAGGGAAGCGTGTGTTGGACAAGACACCAGCCGTGTGTAAAGCCTGTCACACAAAAATTAAATACTTAGGGAATACTACGAACTTGAGAAACCATGTTATCCATTTTCACTCTGAGTTAGTAACACCTGTCGCCACCAGCAGTGCCACCACTGCCAAGGAAAGACTGCTAGACCCACATCAGCCAAGAATTGATGCCATACTGTCAACTTATCCGCCCAACTCAGAAAAAGGGAAGAAACTAACCAAAGCTGTGGCAGCTTTCATCGCCAAGGACCTACGGCCTTACTCAGTTTTGGACAACGCTGGGTTTCGCTGCCTTTTGAAGATGCTAGAGCCACGTTATAAGATCCCGTCACGCAGTCCCTTTACAGAAAACTTTATACCTGCACTCTACCACGACACCAAAGCTCAGGTACTTGCGTCAATGAACCAAGCCAGTCGGGTCGCAATAACGTGTGATTCATGGACTTCAGTCACAACGGAGTCCTATGTTACAATAACAGCACATTAAGTTACTAAGGACTGGCAGGTCTTGTCACATGTGTTACAAACAAGAGCCATTTATGAGTCTCACACAGGTGCTCATCTGGCAGAGCTACTGTCTCATGTCGTGGAAGAATGGCAGCTGTCTGATATAACTGTAGTGCTTGTGACCGACAACGCGGTGAACATGATAGTTGTAGCTCAAGTTGGTAAATTTCCTCATGTTAAATGTTTTGCCCATACACTCAATCTTGCATGTCAGCGGGCACTGAAAGGGGCCACGCTCTCCAGGCTTCTCGAAAAAGTGCGAAGAATATCCACATTCTTTCATCGTAGAACTAGAGCAAGCCACTGTCTAAAAGAGAAACAGAAATGTCTGGGCCTGAAGAATCATAAGCTAATAACTGATGTGCCAACAAGATGGAACAGCGCATATGACATGGTCGAGAGGTTTATTAGAATAACAACCTGCAGTTTGTGCCACCTTGCTGTCTCCAGAAGTCAGAAAAGGAGAGTCTGATCTCTGCACTCTCAATGAAACAGATGTGTCAAATGCAGAGGACGCTGTGAGTGCATTAAAGCCAATGAAGGATGCAACCTTGCTGATGTCAGAAGAGCGCAACCCAACAGTGTCTCTCATTGCCCCTCTAAATGCACAACTGCTCCAGAGCATGACAGACACCATGGGAGACACAGCCATGACCCATGAGATCAAGAAGCCATCAAAACAGATCTCCTGAAGAGGTACAGCCTCTTACAGCCTCATACAGCCTCTGCACTGGATCCTCGCTTTAAAGGACTGCCTTTTATTCTCACAGAGGAGGAGAGATCGGAGATATACAGAGGAGTGACTGAGGAGGCTGCATCTTTGGAGGTAATTCGAATTTCATGTTTCCTCCCAGACAGCTAGAAGCTCAGCTACATTGTGTTGTGTAATAACATGCCCTGATTCCCTGATGCGGTGTGGGAAGTGGAACTGTATGGTATGGATTACCGTGCAGTTTCCCACACCTCATCAATGAATCACACTCTTAGTCAGTTCAGCTCTTCTTATACTATTATCTTTTGTTCAAACACAGATTACATCTAATAGAAGGACAAATGTGGATGAAGTGCCTAGGGAAAAAGCAACTGTGGAAGAAGAAACACCCATTGAGGACAGCCATTCTCCTCCCAAAAAAAAGGCCACAACATCGCTGCTCATGACTTTGCTGGGGCAGTCTTTCACTGATGGTGCAATAGAACCCAAGACCCCCTATGCTAAGGCAGAAGACGAAATGGGAAAATATTGTAAAGCCCCACCTTTGCCTCTCACTGAGGACCCTTTGAAATGGTGGCGTGAGCATGAGTTCATATTTCCCCCTCCTCTCTCAGCTGTCAAAGCAATACTTGTGTATCCCAGGTACAAGTGTATCTGCAGAGCGGGTTTTCTCTACTGCAGGAGATGTTATAACAGCAAAAAGAAGCAGTCTGAAACCTGAGCATGTGGATCAGCTAGTGTTCTTACAGAAAAACCTACATGTTCCCAAATGCTAAGCACTGAAATAATTACTAATTCATGTTTTTAATGAATTAGTAATTACTAATTCAGTCTGCCGCCAGTCACCAGTCAGTCACACCACCAGTCTTATTTTATAGCACTGATGGTTTGTTTTTGAAGATTGTCCTGTCCATTTCCAATCCATAATCCGTTCCGTTGCTTCACACTAAAAGTGTCTAGGCAAGTAGGCAGAGGTTCATTTAACCCTCAACCAAATAAATAATATTAAAGTGTATTTTCTTCTAGACAACTGACTGACACCAAGCCAGCCACGGTGCAGCATTATAGTAAGGAAAATCATTGAGAGAAATAACTTGTACATTTGAAGCTTAACCTCGAGTAAATCTTATCTTATTGGATCACAAATAAATACACCAATTGTGGATTCTTGTGTAATATACTATATTTGTGAGTTTGTGAATGTGACCCCCATAGGATTTCCTCAAGGTTAAGCTTCAGTTGACAATTTATTCGCTCAAGGATTTTCCTTCCTCTAATGGTGGCTTGTTGGCCAGCTTGGCTTCAGTTACAGATGTAATTGATGTAGTAGAGTGCTGCTCAGTGCAGTGCTGGTAAAGTTTTCTTTCTGTAACGTGACTGACTGACTGTCGTGACAACTCAAGAGCTTATAACGCAGCTCTAGCATTAACTCAACACACACACACAGTGTGTGTGTCTTGAGTTGATGCTGAGGCTGCGTATAAGCTTTTGAGTTGTCACGAGTCACGACACACACACTGTGTTTAGTTGACTGGCAATGGCGGGGGCAAACACAATCACAGTGAACCTGGAACATTTTATATTTTTTACAGATTTTCTGGCACTGGAGAGATGGAGAATGGCTTGTTTTCAAAAATGGTCCATTCACATAAGTGAATTGATATTTAAGCTTAAGCTTAAGCTTATATTTGTATAACTCCCCTCTAGCAGCCATCAACTCACTTCACTTGAGTTGACTGGCAGTTGCAGGGGGAAACAAACATCACGGTGAACATGGAAGTTATGCAGCAGTGCACTATTGCCATGTTCACCTTTGATGTTTGCTACTAGTCAGGAAGTGCTCTGTTTTGTAGAGGACAGGTTATGGCACACACCTGGAATTTATTGCAACGCATGTCTGTCTGCTGGTGTCTGTTGTACTCTGTAGCAATAGCAAGTGTAGGGGGTTCCCTCAACCAAACAAATACTAAAGGTAAAAGTGTATCTAGACAACTGAAGGCAAGCCGGCAGCCACGGTACAGGAAAGGACATCCTTGAAAGATTAAATCAATCATACGTTGAAGCGTTAAACCTTGATTAAATCTTTACTGGATCACAAATACACACAAACCTGACCTAACCTATATGCCTTGAGTTGTACCAGTGTGCCAATGCCAATCCTTTCTTCAGTTCTTATGATTCTGATGCAGACAATCGTGTTGTGTGTTTTTTTGTGATCCCATGAAGATTTGCTCGAGGTTTAAGCTTCAGTTGATGATTTACTCTGTCAAGGGTTTTCCTTCCTCTAATGGTGGCTTTGGCTTGGCTTCAGTTGGGTTTAATCGTGGTAGAGACAGAGACTATCTGCAGGACAGGTAAAGTTTTCTGTAAAGTAAGTGACATAAAAGTGACATAAGTGAATTGATAAGCTTAACCACTTCCATACCGAGTCATGTAAAATGACGTCGGCAAAGTGGTTGTCTAGATCCGGGCCGACGTCATATGACGTCGGCCCGTTCTAGCTGCTACTGCGCGCCCCCGGCGGCGCGCAGCGGCGCGATCAGGGATGAGGCTCATCCCTCGGACATAGCCCATCACTGATCAAGGTAAACAGCCAATAGAAATTGGCTGTTTACCACGTGATCGGCTGTGTCAATCACAGCCGATCACATGAGCGGCTCCAGCACGAGCCGCTCGTTCTCTCTGCAATGCGCGCCCCCGGGGGCGCGCAGAGCAGCGATCGGGGACGAGGCTCGTCCCTCGGACAGAGTCAATCCCCGATCTAGGTAAAGAGCCAATGAAATTGGCTCTTTACCACGTGACTGGCTGTGTCCAATCACAGCCGGTCACAAATGTCAACAGAGAACACGGTAACTAGCTGTCACCGTGTTCTCCTCCTCACACACTGATCCTGTGTGAGGAGGAGATTGTGGTAACAGCTAGTTACCAACTACAGTGCACCCCAAACACACTGATTGCCCCCCCCCCCAATAAAGAGCACCTGTCACTAGCCCATCAAAGTACCCGAGTACCTGTCATCAGGTACTCAGATGACAGGTACTCGGGTACTCTGATGGGCTGGTGACAGGTATTCGGGTACTCTGATGACAGGTACTCAGGTACTCTGATGACGGATACTCTGATGACAGGTACTCGGGTACTCTGATGACAGGTACTCGGGTACTCTGACGGGTACTCGGGTACTCTGATGACGGGTACTCTGATGACAGGTACTCGGGTACTCTGATGACAGGTACTCGAGTACTCCTGATGACGGGTACTCGGGTACTCTGATGACGGGTACTCGGGTACTCTGATGACGGGTACTCGGGTACTCTGATGACAGGTACTCGGGTACTCTGATGACGGGTACTCTGATGACAGGTACTCGGGTACTCTGATGACAGGTACTCGGGTACTTTGAGTACCTGTCAACGGAGTACCCGTCATCAGAGTACCTGAGTACCTGTCACCTACCCATCAGAGTACCCGAGTACCTTCCACCTGCTCATCAGAGTACCTGATGCCTGAAGTACCCAAGTACTTGCCGCCTGATCATCAGTACCCATCACTACTCATCAGTACTCATCAGTACCTATCACGTATCAGTACTGATCATCAGTACCCATCAGTACAGTATCACCTATTGCCTATCAGTCAGTGAGTACTACTCATCAGTACCTATCACCAGCCTGTCACCTGCCCATCAGTGTACCCGAGTACCTGTCACCTGCCTATCGGAGTACCCGAGTACCTGCCACCTGCTCATCAGTACCAGAGTACCTGTCACCTGCTCAACAAAGTACCCGAGTACCTGTCACCCTTCATACAGCCACCATGTCCAAGTCCAAAAAGGTTTATATACGTCGTCCGTTTAAACCTAAATACCGGTGTTATGGCAGCAGATAGCTGCCATAACCCTGGTATTTTTTTAAACGGTGGACAGTTGGCTTTCCGATAAGGGTGGTCCCAGCGGCGGATTCGCCGTGGGATCACCCTTCCGGGATGGCGGAAGAGGCGCCCCCCCCCCCCTCCCGACGCGTTCCGGTCCTTTTCCCCGCTTACCGGACCCGCCGGCAGCGGGGATAAAATGATCCGGTCCCGAATCCTCACAGACAGGATGTCGAGTGAGGGCAAGCTTGCCCTCACTTGACTCTATGGTCTTGGAGGACCGGAGCTACGGAAAATGTTGTTGCCTAGCAACCGGTTTAAAGGTCCTTTTTTTTTGTTTTCATTTTATATTATAATTTTTTTTTTTTTTTTCTATCTTTTAGTGTACTTGTGAGATCTGAGGACTTTTTGACCCCACATCTCACAAAAAAGAGGTCCTGTCGTGCCTATTTCTATTACGAGGAATATTTACATTTCTTTTAATAGAAATAAAAATGATCAATTTTTTTTTTTTTTTAAACGGTGTAAAAATAAAAAATAATAAATAAAATAAATAGTAAAAAAAAAAAAATTAAAGCGCCCTGTCCCCGTTAGCTCGCGCGCAGAAGCGAATGCATACAGAAACCCCGCCCACATATGTAAACGGTGTTCAAACCACACATGTGAGGTATCGCCGCGATCGTTAGAGCAAGGGGAATAATTTGAGCCCTAGACCTCCTCTGTAACTCAAAGATGGCAACCTGTAGAAATTTTTAAATTGTCGCCTATGGGGATTTTTAAGTACCAAAGTTTGTCACCATTCCGTGAGCGTGCGCAATTTTGAAACATGACATGTTGGGTATCTATTTACTCGGCGTAACATTATCTTTCACATTATGGAAAAAAATTGGGCTAACTTTACTTGTTTCTTATTTTTTAATTAAAAAAAGTGAATTTTTTCCCAAAAAATTGCGTTTGGAAGACCGCTACGCAAATACGGTGTGATAAAAAATATTGCAATAATCTCCATTTTATTCTCTAGGGTCTCTGCTAAAAAAAATATATAATATTTGGGGGTTCTAAGCAGTTTTCTAGCAAAACAACTGATTTTAGCTTGTAAACACCAAATGTCAAAAATAGGCCTAGGCAAGTGGCTAGGATGCATGATGATGCTCCTTGGATGTTCGGCCCCTCTATATGGCTAGGCTGTGAAAAAGTCTCACACATGTGGTATTGCCATACTCAGGAGGAGTGGCAGAATGTATTTTGGGGTGTCATTTTTGCTGTGTACATGCTATGTGTTAGGAATATCCTATAAATTGACAACTTTGTGTAAAAAAAAAAAAAGTTTTCATTTTTTTTCCCACATTTTCCAAAAACCTGTGGAAAAAAATGATATGTTCAAACGACCCATAATGCCTCATAGAATATACGTTGGAGTGTTTGCTTTCCAAAATGGGGTCATTTTGTGGACTTTTCCATTGTATTGGTGCTCTAGGGCCTTGAAAAGTGTGATAGGTAGTAAGAAAGTTTTATGTGTATTTATGCTCCTAGAACGCCTGAATGTGCTTCTTGGACGTGGAGTCTCTTTTTGTGGCCAGGCTGTGTAAAAGTCTCACACATGTGGTATCGCCATACTCGGAAGGAGTAGCAGAATGTATTTTTGGGTGTAATTTTTGCTGTGTACATGCTATGTGTTAGAAATAGCTTATAAATTGACAACTTTGTGGGGAAAAAAAGAAGAAAAAAATTTTTCTTCATTTTCCCAAGAATTGTGGGAAAAAATTACAACTTCAAAAAACTCACCATGCCTCTTACTAAATACCTTGGACTGTCTACTTTACAAAAAGGGGTCATTTGGGGGGTATTTGTACTGTCCTGACATTTCAGGGCCTCAAGAAAGGAGATAGGCAGTCAGTACATCTGGTGTGATCAATTTTCAGTAATTGGTACCATAGCTTCTAGACTCAATAACTTTCACACAGACTAAATAATATACACTAATTTGGGTTAATTTTACCAGAGACATGTAGCAGTATACATTTTGGCCCAAATGTATGAAGAAAAATTTATTTTTTGCAAAATTTCATAATTGAAACTAAAAAAAAAGTGTTTTTTTTTTTCAAAATTTTTGCTCTTTTTTTGCATATATCACAAAAAAAAAAAACCCCAGTTGTGATCAAATACCACCAAAAGAAAGCTCTATTTGTGTGAAAAAAATGATAAAAATTTTGTTTGGTTATAGTGTAGCATGACTGAGCAATTGTCATTCAAAGTGTGAGAGTGCTGAAAGCTGAAAATTGGTCTGGGCAGGAAGGGTGTCTAACTGCTCTGTATGGAAGCGGTTAAAGCTTCTATTTGTAACTCCCCTTGTAATGTCTCGGCTGTGTGTTGCCTGAGGTACACAGTTTCACATCAAGTAATAACCAAATCTCAATAAAGGAAGCGCTGGTTTCTTTGATGCAGCCTTTACTGAGGTATAATCCATACATGTGCCTTTACATATGCATAAGCAGATATGTGGTGGACATGAGAGTGGATATGATAATGAAAGTATGAATGTGGTAAAACTGTAAAACAAACATATGAAAGACAGGTATAAGTATGGCTATTCAACATCATACATTATACATAATTATGCAGAAGATAGGGACTAACTAACATGTGCTTACTACATACTAGAACACATTATCTATACAAAGATCTAACATCCCTCTATACAGGCTGAACTAGCAAATCCTTTACTTACAGGCTTTTGGTGTTCATCAGACTGCAATAGATTAGCTTGAGAGGTCCTATGTCTGTTCCCTTTGGAGTCTCACGCTCTAATGGATATACAAGTCTAGACTTGCCCATATCAGAAGGGAGAAGACCCGCCCCTAGGCTACAGGAAAATGGAGGGTCTTAAAGGGACAGACACTGCTGAGTGCAGAGCACATGAAATATAGTGCGAAGGCAGCACACTCCCCACCTGGCATACTTTTTGTTATGCCACTAACCATTGGACAGAAGTAAAACGACTTCAGAAATTGGCCTAGCATACACCTTGGGAGTGCCCTGTCTAACAACTCTAACTTCAACTTTTCTAACTTTAGCATCACTACTAGGATCAGTTCCCACAATGAGTCCGGTAGGCCACTCGTTCCTGTGGGCCTGAGTGTCTTTTAGTAAGACAACGTCTCCAATTTGTAAGTTGGGCTTGTCATCTTGCCATTTCTTGCGTGACTGCAGTGTCACCAGGTATTCTTGTCTCCACCTCTTCCAGAAAATGTCCGCAAGACTTTGAACTTGTCTCCATTGTTTGGTGTACAAGTCCTTGAGGTCAAAGTCTCCTGTGGGAGCTGTCACTGGTTGCATCTTCTGGGTCAGCAACATTGCAGGTGTCAAGACTGCCGGCATCTCCGGATCTGTGGACACTGGAACCAAAGGTCTGGCATTTATAATGGCCATGACTTCAGCCATTAGTGTAGTCAAAGCTTCATGTGTGAGGCGAGTGGATCCAACCTTCAGGAGCATAGCATCCAGAATGCGACGTGCTACTCCTATCATCCTCTCCCAAGCTCCTCCCATATGCGATGCGTGAGGAGGATTAAAAGTCCAAGTGCATCCTTGGTCTTGAAGATAGGAACCTGTTTTAGAGTCTTTAGAGATGATCTTCAATTCCTTGCAGGCCCCAATAAAGTTTGTACCACGGTCTGAACGAATCAATTTTGCTGGTCCTCGGATAGAGAAAAATCTTCTCAAGGCGTTGATGAAACTTGAAGTGGATAAAGATTCAATCACTTCGATGTGAACTGCTCTGGTACTCAGGCAAGAGAACAAAACAGCCCAACGCTTACTTTCAGCACTGCCTCCTCTGGTCTTGCGAGAAGAGATGTTCCAAGGGCCAAAAACGTCTAGACCTACATGAGTGAACGGAGGATCTGAAGCAAGTCTGTCTGCAGGTAAGTTTGACATCTTCTGAACCTTAAGTTTCCCTCTAATCTTCTTGCAGATCACGCATTTGCTGATCACACTGGAGACTAGTCTCTTACCTCCTATGATCCACAATCCTGCTAACCGTGCTGCTCCTTCAGTGAAGTGTCGTCCTTGATGTGCGACTTGCTCGTGATAGTGTCTCACTAGAAGAAGAGTGATGTGATGATTCTTGGGTATGATGAAGGGATGTCTCTCTTGGATAGTCATATCCGCTGCCGACAGGCGACCTCCAATTCTTAACACTCCGTCTTCGTCGAGGATAGGGTTCAACTTCTTGAGGGAGCTGTGTCGAGAAATCTCTTCCTTTTTCAGAAGGCTTTGGATTTCTTCTTTAAAGACTTCCTGCTGGATGCATCTGATTATCGTGACCTTGGCTTGTTCAAGGTGGTCTTTGCTACGCTGATCAGTATTGGTAGCTCTGCAGGAGTATCTGGCTAGACAGATAAGTTTTCCGATGGCACGGATCAGCGACTTCCAGCTGGAAAACCTTTCAAATCTATGGGCGCCCAGACTGTCTCTTGTAACTAAAGTCTTGCAAACTGCAACTTGAGGTCTTACCTCTTTGTCTTGATCTGGTTCTATGAGCTGAAAAGTCTCTACCTGAGTAGTCTCCTTGGTTTCTGGCTTACCAAGAAAGGAAGGACCTACGAACCAGTTAGTTTGCTTGAGTACAGCGGCTGACATCAGTCTTGTCCCGTGATCAGCTGGGTTCTTGTCCGTGCTGATGTGATGCCACTGTTCTGGACTTGTAGACTTTCTGATACGTGTCACTCTGTTGGCCACGTATGTATAAAATCTTCTTGAAGCGTTGTAAATATATCCTAACACAATCTTGCTGTCTGTATAAAAGTTCACTGCATGGATCTCAATGTCCAGTTCTGTCATAATCATGTCTGCCATCTCGACAGCTAAGACAGCAGCACAAAGTTCTAGACGTGGGACAGTATGAGCGGGTCTCGGAGCCAGTTTAGATTTTCCCATGATGAACCCGACATGGCTTTGTCCCTCAGTGTCTATTACCCTAAGGTAGGTTACAGCTGCGATAGCCATATTGGAAGCGTCAGAGAATACGCATATTTCTCTTCTCTTTGTAGCAGATAAGGAAACAGGTGCATACGGTCTTGGGATGCTGAGTTGTTCAAGCTCTAACAATGAGTCTTTCCACAACTTCCACTGCATTTCCTTCTCTTCAGGTAGAGGTACGTCCCAGTCACTTTGTTCTTGCTCAATAGTGAACTGTCTTAAAAGAGCTTTGCCTTGCATAATGACAGGTGCTACGAATCCCAGGGGGTCATAAAGACTGTTGACTGTAGATAGGACACCTCTTTTTGTAAATGGCTTCTCTTCTCTGGCGACCTTGAAGGTGAAACTGTCAGTCTTCAGGTCCCAACTAAGCCCAAGACTTCTTTGCAAGGGTGGTGATTCTGTTCCTAGATCCAGGTCTTTGAGGTCTTTAGCACGGTCTTCCGTTGGAAATGCTTCCATAACTCTGCTGCTGTTGGAGGCTATCTTATTCAATCTTATGTTGGATTCTGCCAACATTTCTCTTGTACTTTTCAAGACCTTAATAGCTTCTTCGTTGCTGGAGAAAGAAGCAAGTCCATCATCTACGTAAAAGTTCTTCATGACGAACTGTTTGGCTTCTTGACCATGTCCTTCATCTTGCTGTGCTGCTCGTCTCAAGTTGTAGATAGCTACAGCTGGAGAAGGGCTGTTTCCAAACACATGTACCTTCATCCTGTACTCTGCGATGTCTTTGTTAAAGTCATTGTCTGCATACCACAGGAACCTTAAGTAGTCTCTGTGATCTTCTCGAACAAGGAAACAGTAGAACATCTGTTGTACGTCTGCTGTTATTGCTATGAGTTCTTTTCTGAACCTGATGAGTACTCCCAGGAGTGTATTGTTCAGGTCAGGTCCGCTGAGAAGGACATCATTTAGTGAGATGCCTTCGTGCTTTGCACTAGAGTCAAATACTACACGTATCTGACCTGGTTTCTGAGGATGGTACACCCCAAATATTGGTAAGTACCAGTGTTCTTGGTTTTCCTGTAGTGGTGATGCCCTTTCTGCTTGCTCGTTGTCAAAGATCTTTTGCATGAAGGCTTGGAAGTGTTTCTTCATACTTGGCTTTCTTTGTAGAGTGCGTTGCAACGATGTGAAGCGTTTTTCAGCTTGTACCCTGTTGTCAGGAAGGCGATGGCGTGGTGACCGGAATGGTAGAGGGGCTACCCAGCTGCCTGACTTGTCTCTGAAGACTTCTCTGTCCATGATCTCAAGGAAGAGTGTATCTTCCACCGAGGGTGCTGGCTTGTCGTCGGCTCGTGTTCTTTCAAACACTTTGCAGCCCAGTTCATCTGTATCTCCAGTTGAGGCTAAGTCTTCCATGCACCTCTGGATACTCCGCTGATGTGTTGGGTTACCTAATCTTTCTTTAATGTGTAGACTGTTGGTACATGGGTAAAAAGAAGATGTACGACCATTCTGTAACAGATGTGTTCTGTAAACATTTACCTTTGCTGGTCTGTGCAGTCCGTCTAGACATACCTCTCCAACGATGACCCATCCGAGATCAAGGCGCTGTGCAAATGGTGCTTTGTGTGGCCCATTGTACTGTTCTCTGACTTTGTGCACTCTGAGGATATCTCTCCCAAGTAGAAGGGTGATTGCAGCATCTGGATCTAGTGCTGGTATCTGGTCGGCTATTCTCACTAGATGAGGGTGATGACGAGCAACTTCAGGTGTGGGGATCTCTGACTTGTCGTCTGGTATCTCATCACATTCTATGAGGGTAGGAAGAGTCTCCTTTGTCTTTCCATCTAATGACTCGATGATGTAGTTGTTTGCTCTTCTCCCTGTCGTCTCTACAACTCCAGAACAAGTCTTCAAGGTGTATGGAGTTGGACTTCCTCTGTCACTGAAGAGGTCAAAGAACTCTGTTTTTGCTAGAGATCTGTTACTCTGTTCATCCAAGACTGTGTACATCTTGATTGCCTTTTCTCTGAAACCTGCAGGATACACCTTGACTAAGCATATCTTGGAGCATGATCTAGGACGGCCCTGTTCTGTACAGATCTCTGTGCACTTGGAGGATACCGCTGGCGTTGTACTCTCGCCTTGCTCCCCACCATGATCTTCTTGAGTTGCTGGAACTTCTTGCTTCCATGGTGGTGGTCCTGGGTGCAGTGTTGACAGGTGTCTGTCACTGTTGCACTCTGTGCATTGTATGGTTTTTGTACAGTCTTTTGCAAGATGTTGAATTGAAGCACAACATCTGAAACAAATGCGATTGTCTTTAAGGTAAGCTTTGCGCTCTTCTAATGTCTTACTTCTGAAACTGCGACATTTTCTTAGTGGGTGAGGCTTGTTGTGGATCGGACATATTTTGTCTGGCTCCTCCACTTTCTTACTTGCGTAGTCTTCCTGATTGGCTGCAGATTCAGTAGGGACTTCTGTCTTCCGTACATAAACTGTTGCTCTGCGTTCTTTGTAAAGCGCTGGAGGTTTTTGTTCTACCTTTGGGAAGGTTGCCGTTCTCTTGTTCAGGAAAGCAAAGCTTGGATCATTGCGTGTTTCTGCTTGGTCTACGATGAATTCAGCAAGGAAAGCGAACGGTGGAAACGCAACTAGACGATCTTTCTTGTATCTTGATGCTTGAGTGACCCACCTTTCTTGCAAGTTGTAAGGAAGTTTCTCGATTATGGGATCAATTCCACGTGCTGTATCCAAGTATGAGAGACCTGGCAGATATCCACTAGACTTAGCGGCTTCTATTTCTAAGAGTAGGTCCCCCAAACCTCTCAGCTTCTGATTGTCCTTGTTTGTTATTCTTGGATAGTTTTCTATCCTCTTCAGAAGCGCATCCTCGATCACTTCAGGTGATCCATAGCATTGTTCTAGTCTCTGCCACACCATAGCAAGTCCTGCTGCTGCATCATGAACATGTACTGACCTGATTCTTTGGGCTTGCTCAGTGGATTCTGGTCCTAGCCATTTGACGAGCTGGTCAAGCATTTCTCGGTCTGTCAGATCTAAGTCTTGGGTACCGCTCAGAAAAGAGGACTTCCAGGCCCAGTAGTTTTCTGGACGGTCATCGAATTTCATGAGACCAGCGCTCACGATCTCACGGCGCATCAGGAATCTTGCGACTTCTGTAGCTCTTGCTGCGTCTGATGAATACTTCCTGGGTGTAAACTCAGGGTATGGCTGCGGCTGGTAAGGCTTATTAGATGCTTGACTAAGTCCATTTTGGTTAGGTTGCTGTTCTCGTCTGTTGTAAATCTTTCTGCTATAATCCAGGCTTGTATTCGCTTGAGGAGGGATTATATCAGCATCTGCTTGCACTCTTGGAGGGTTGACAGATTGGTCTCTGAGCATGCGACCACTTGACTCCTCATGCTGAGGTTCTGATTCAGTCTTGCGGTGTGGCGTAGTATCAAAGTTGCTTATTGCTGGTGGAGTCAATGATGACCTAGGTATGTCATTGGACGGCTGGTCAGTGTACATGGTTGCTTGTGACTGTACGTACTCACGGGTGCGTTGGATTGCGCTGTGGGTTGACGTCTGGGTTTCTATGCCAGCGAACTGAGATTCGGCAGCCCTTGCAAGAACTTCTGCCTCTGCTAAGGCTGCTGCAGCGTTTTTCTGCTGTTTGAGTAAGTGTAAAGATGCTTGCACTTCTGCTTTTTTCCTAAGTGCCTCAGATTCACTTTTTGCTTGCTCTCTCATCAATTCTGCTTCCTGTTCTGCATAGGAAGCCATTGCACAGGCTGCTTCTGCTTTTGCTCTTGCCTTGGTTGCTATGACGCTAACTGATGACAGACTGGTGATGCTTGAATGTCTAGAACTAGTTATGCTTGAATGTCTAGAACTAGTGCGTTTAGATCTTGCTGCACCGGCGTTAGCTGGAATCAGATCTGCTTGACTGGATGTTCCGGACAGTGTTGTGCATCTAGACCTAGTTCTTGGCAAGCTGCATGTGTCTTCCTCTTTACAGGAGCATTGAGGGTTAACTGATAGAGTGTTGTTCTCTGTGTCCTGCTTCTCCATTTTGCTAGCAGTGGATGATAATGATGACTGAAAAACACAGCCTTGTGGAATTAGTTTCACTTTCGTTTTGTTCCCACACAGCCTGGATTTATGAGTCCTTTTACTGCTGTGGACGATTCAAAGCTGCTTAACTGCTTCTGATAACGTTTTAAAGCCTTTTTACTGTAATGTCTCGGCTGTGTGTTGCCTGAGGTACACAGCTTCACATCAAGTAATAACCAAATCTCAATAAAGGAAGCGCTGGTTTCTTTGATGCAGCCTTTACTGAGGTATAATCCATACATGTGCCTTTACATATGAATAAGCAGATATGTGGTGGACATGAGAGTGGATATGATAATGAAAGTATGAATGTGGTAAAACTGTAAAACAAACATATGAAAGACAGGTATAAGTATGGCTATTCAACATCATACATTATACATAATTATGCAGAAGATAGGGACTAACTAACATGTGCTTACTACATACTAGAACACATTATCTATACAAAGATCTAACATCCCTCTATACAGGCTGAACTAGCAAATCCTTTACTTACAGGCTTTTGGTGTTCATCAGACTGCAATAGATTAGCTTGAGAGGTCCTATGTCTGTTCCCTTTGGAGTCTCACGCTGTAATGGATATACAAGTCTAGACTTGCCCATATCAGAAGGGAGAAGACCCGCCCCTAGGCTACAGGAAAATGGAGGGTCTTAAAGGGACAGACACTGCTGAGTGCAGAGCACATGAAATATAGTGCGAAGGCAGCACACCCCTCTAGCACCCATCAACTCACTTGAGTTGACTGGCAGTTGCAGAGGGAAACAAACATCACGGTGAACATGGAAGTTATGCAGCAGTGCACTATTGCCAGGTTCACCCTTGATGTTTGCTACTAGTCAGGAAGTGCTCTGTTTTGTAGAGGACAGGTTATGGCACACCTGGAATTTATTGCAACGCATATATTCACATAAAAGTATTTATATATAATGTTTTGTGGGAATTTATGATGACCATTTTCACAAGAATATTAGCTTGGCTGGCTGGCTGGCTTCTTCTATCTTGGCTTTAAAGTACAACTATAGGCAAAACTTTATCCAAAATTTAAAAAGTTTGGATTTTAGTTGTACTTTAAATGGTGGTAGACCTGGCTTATATTAATATTTTCTTTTATGAAGCAGTAAACTGCACTACTACAGTTTTTTACTAATTTTACTGTTACTTCTAGTAAAATACTAGTGTTGTTGTCTGTCTCTGCTATGCTCTTTGCATTTTCAGACCTTCCTATATGTTTGCAGTGCAAGTGCACTAAAGTATGCAGGGCTTGCGGGCCATGACAGGGTCCAGGAAAGTGTCCTTTTAAGCAAATGAAAATAAAAAGGATTCTTTTATTTGTGACTGCTTGTTTGTTTTTATAAAGTTTTGAAAACTATTTGGGCAGTAATCGTGATGCATCGCGGAATCGAATCGTATCGAATCGCGACCCTAATAATCATAATCGCATCGAATCGTGAGGTAAGTGAAGATGCGCAGCCCTATTGTGTATAGGCAATGTTTACTGTTGTATTTACGAATTCGCTAACATTTTAAAATGCGTGCTCACATTTCCAAAATCAACCGGAAACGACTCTATTATTGGGTGCACACGTTTCCGGAATGTGTACACTTCCTCTCGCAATTCTGAGCAACATGGCGCCATCACTCTATACTCCCGCTGTTGTGGTGTTCATCTGCAAGGTAACGTGTGTGTGTGTGTGTGTGTGAAAATGTACACATTTGAATGTGCGAGATCTCTCAGTTAGCGGGGGTCTGTCGCCTATCTAGCTGGTGTCCAAGTTGAGTGTTCTTTAGTGTAGTTTCCCACGCGTGCACTTCCTGCCTAGTATATGTCAGTTCCCCTATTCTATAAACTTCCTGTATGTGAACCTGTTCCTATATCTATAGTTACATAATATTTCTCGTTATGTTGTGTGTATGTGTATATGTGTGTGTGTGTGTGTGTGTGTGTGTGTGTGTGTGTGTGTGTGTGTGTGTGTGTGTGTGTGTGTGTATGTATGTATATGTGTGTATATTAACGAAAAAATTATTGAAGATCTTATATATAATTAAAAATTAGTGTAAAAAAAAATTTCGGATTTCAGGATCCCAAAAAGAAATATAATGTAAATTTTATATTTATTTAATAGTAATTAAATATGTGTATATGTGTGTGTCTGTGTGTGTATATATATATATATATATATATATATATATATATATATATATATATATATATATATATATATATATATATATAAATTTTATTTGAATTAAAAATGTGTTCCACATCAGTGATCCCAGAATCCACTGATGATAGGAAAGAAGGTTGGGACTATATCGGACTAATTTGTCAGAAGTTTGTAGGTAAGCAAGAAAGAAGCAAATGAAAAATTAACAATATTTATTCAGAGAAGTATAAAAGTCGACATATAGAAAATAGGAAAGGTATTACAATACAACATATTTGGTGGTAGTAGTCAGACGGGTGATAGCTTTTGTTCAATGCATTTCGCGGGATTGCTCCAGCTTCATCAGGAACTCTAGTGTTAAATATTCACCCCTTAAACAGAGCCAGGACTACATTGAAACCTTAAAGATATATTAGTGAAAAAAGAGAATATATCAGTACATATCCTAATAATGGGGAAAGAATCCATAATTCTAGCACTTGTATTGGTATATATAGGATCATGAAAGAACATACAGCTTACCACACTTAAGAATGTTGTGCCTAATAGATAGTAAAATTGGACCACAGATTGGATCTCCCAACAAACTGCCTCATGGCTCCAAACCAAACAGTCCCTGGTGGGGCCCATAGGGGTCCTCCAAGGAGGTGGTTGTAAGGTATAGATTGGGCCAGTCTTCTGTAGGTGCCACCCCGTCGGACAATAGGTGGAGCCAAGGGTCTGTAAACAAAAATAGTATGCATTGTGTGACATAGCAAATGTCATACAAACATGTATAGCATAGATAAACATCATATGCTGCACAGGGACTACATAGAGCCCAGTAAGTTAGAAAAGACATGCACTGCCGAACTCTGGAATCTAGAATAAAATCTGGGGACCGAAAGGAAGCTGAACCATAAATTTCAATCCAGAGATAATAAATAAATAAATAAATAAATATATATATATATATATATATATATATATATATATATATATATATATATATATTGTAAGGGATTAGCTCGGTGGTAGGCGTAGATGACTCCTTGGGGAGTGCGTTTTCACAGAGAAATAGCCCAAAAGTGCTTGCAAACAACAGGTTTATGGTTTATTCTTCCAATTTCTTCAAACAAGTGCATGCAGCAAAACAACAAAATAAAATAAAACACAAAATAAATCCTTGCCTCTGTGGGCGGCTACCTTCTCACGCTGGAACCTACCTAAGAAGTCTTCCCAACATACTGTTGGGCCGACACTGCTGATCCTACAGCAGACACACAAATGTCCATTTGTTTGCTTTTCACACAGCACAAACTTTGTCCATTGAACATGTCCATTTGTTTTCTTTCACACAGAAACACTTCGTCTTCTCACCTTTGAGACGTCTTCACTCGTTTTTTTTTTACCCTCCTGAGCGCACACCACTTCAGGAGGTCTTCCCCATGCTCACTCAGCTTTCAGGGGGCACACAGGACTGTCCTCTACCCACATGGCGTCAGGATGCAGCCGTTTGTCTGCCTTCCTCTCCCAGCCCACACGGCGACAGGAGGCAGCACTCAATAGATTTTCTCTGGACAAATTATAGAGGCCTTGATCTCCTCATTCTGAACAGCTGAAGGCCTTTCAACTTCTTTACACCTTCCTGCTGCCTTTGGCAGCCGACACCCTATAATAATTAGTGAACTTTTCAAAGCAGGTGGGAATATGTCTCCTCTCAGTGACTACATTCCCAGATTTACCTGACTTCCTGTCACATACCCCCCCCTCTTGTTTCAACCCTAGGGTTGGGACCCATATTTCCAGGCACGCATGTGTCAGGCACTGCTGACTCACTGATAAGCCTCCTATTATCCTCAAGCTTCCGGATGAAACTGTTTTGTCATCTTCATTGACGGATTTCTCATAAATGCCACACAGTTTGTCTCTCATCTCATATACACATTCTTCAACTGCATTTTTGGCATCATTTTGCTCCTTCTCGTTTCTGTCATCTTCATTGACAGCTTTCTCATAAATGTCAGACAGCTTGTCCCTCATAACCGTCTGTCCAATCCACCATGGAGGACCGTGATCCATAGGCAACTCAATTGGGCTAGTCTTAATGTCTTCAACATTCTTAAGACGCCTCTCTCTGCAATCCATAAATGTTTTCCACAAAACTTTGAGAACCTTTGCTTCACTAAGCTTTGTTCCAAGTAGGGACTCTTGACATCCCTCTGTGACTTGAGTTGCCTCTCCATACAGCTGTACACAATCATTGACTTTTTGTTGTAAAAGGGAATGATCTTCCTTCTTGAGCTTTGCTTGCTCTAAGATGCTGTGCAGAGGATTTTCCAATTGAGACAACAGGCTGTCACACATTTCTTCAAAGTGACCCCTGTTCCTTTTCCCGGAGACATCAATATCATTCACCAAACATTTCATATTCATAGGCAGATCTGAAGCATTTGCACTCATCAACTTTTTAAACTTTTCGCCCTCCTGAGCGAGTCGCAGTAAAGGCCTACTATTTGATTTGATATTGAGTTTATATTTCTTGCCAAACTCTTCACAGAAGAAGCCAACCAGAACATCATCAACTTTCCTTCCACCAACATAGGGGTCAAAGGCAACAACACAGTTGAACCCAGCGATCTGGGTGGTATCCATTATAGACCTCCTCTCTGCATCAGTGAAGAAGCATGGAACTGCAACACATTCTTTTACAGGTTTCTTCAATGCACTTTCTGCTGAACTATTTGACCGCTCAAGGTCACCTAGTTCTTTTTCTCTATCTGAATTCCACATGGAATGCATCTCAAGATCACGATCAAACTTCTGCCACCCGTCTTTCACCAGTTGCATTTTGGAAACACTCCCTGAAAGGCACTTATTCATTTGCTTCACGTTTTCACCAACAGCCTTAGTTTTCCCCACTAGGTTTTCAGCCTGAACTGAGAAATCATCACATTTCTTACTCAGCTCCTTTGTTTGCTGAAGTTCTAATGATACATTTTCCAATGCTTGAAGTTTTTGAAGGAACGGTTTATTCCAAAGGGGTGATTCAAGCCACATGTCATCACATTTCTGAGGCTCACTCAGGACAGACCCCAAAACACTGATCCTTTTAAAAACTGCATCAGGCACACTATCCCCTCTTTGGGACAGATCCTCTGTTGCCTGGAATTCCTCTTCCAGTTCCTGCAACGGAATCTTCATCTCTTCTACTTGCTGTTCTAAGGCTCGCTTAGACTTTTCTAGCTCCTGAACTCTTTTCACAACATCATCCTTGGAGCTGACCAATTCTTCAATTTCTGTACGCAGCTGTTTGTCAACACTTTCTAGTTCAGCCTTACACTCTAGAGCTTCCTCCAAAGAGCGAGCCAAGAACAGGGCTTTGCTCTCGTTATCACGCACCTCCGTTTCTGCACGGGCGCGTTCTTCTGCATATTTTGCAGACACAGTCTTCTCTTCACCAAGCATCTGATCAAACTTATTTTTCACATCTTCAACACACTGTAATGACCCAACGCTTTCTTCCATGCGTTTTTTCATATCCGCTATCTGAGCTTGCAATGTTGCGACTTGCTCTGATAGGTTTTTCTTTGCTTCCGCCTCCTCTTTTAATTGTTCCAGGAAGCCATTTTTCTCATCTTCCATTTGTTTGAGCTTTGTGCTAAAACTCAGCCTTTGACACCTCTCTTCCTGTAAGAGTTCCTGCGTGTCTTGCAGCTGCGATTCCAAGATAGAAAAATCTTCCGCAATTTCTCTAGATTTGCTGTCTGCTTGAGAAAGCCGATTTGTGACACTGTCCAACTCAACCTGCAATCGGTTTGCCTTCTCTAACAGCTTAGCACACAATCGGTCACCTTCTGACACCTTGACTTGCGATTCCAGAAGCCGTGCCTCTACTTTTTCCCTCTTATGTTCACAATCTCCTTTTCCCTGCATAAGAGCCTTCACCTCATTGGCTAGTTTCTGGGAATGAGACTGTAATTCTGCCACACAGGCTTCTTTCTCCTTTAACTGCTGCTGGAAACGTTGGGCTTCACCTTTCCAACTTTCACAGTCTGCACGTAATTCATCTACCACATTGCTCAAAGTGGTGAGCTCATACACAGTACTCAGTAATTTAGCCTCTCTTTCACTTTTCTCGTTGTCGCTGAGAGACAATGTCGTTTTCAGAGCGACATTCTGTTCCTGCGACTCCTGCAGGTCTATTTTTGTAACTTCCAAACACTGAAGACTTTTTTCTAGCTGATTACGCAACTCCAACATTTCACACATGCTTTGCTTCTGCAAAGTCTGAATTTCAATTTCCTTTTCCATGAGGATGGTATCTTTCTCCTTTATAGTGTCTTGACGTTTTTGCAACTCGACCAAAAGAAGAGCAGTGGTTTCTTCCCACTGTGACACATGAGACTTGAGTAGTTCATTCGTTTCCTGCAAGTTTCTATGCTCCATCTTAAGCAATTCCAAGGCTTGTTCCTTTTCTTCCATTTTCCGTTGCAAGGCATCCAACTCAGCCCTGCACACATACTCGGTTTTCTCCAAACCGATGGCCTCCATTGGCTGCTGGCGTCTCTGTTTCCAGCCTGCCATGCTCTCTTGGTGAGCCTTTTGTTGAGCTGCAAAGCTCCGCTGTTTCAGCATCTCCCCCATTTTGAGTTTACTTTTCATCTGAGAACCCTGCGTCTCCAAAGCAGTTTCATTTGCCCCAGTGTTGCTAGGGACAACAACTTTTCTCTTTAGCCGATTCCGTTCAGGCATGGATGGGGCTGGTTCAAATGGTAGCATCCCCTCCATCCATAGAATTCGGTCTCTCATTTCATCTATCTTTGCATTTTTCAGGCGTTTGGATCGCCCCATCTTCAATAACTCCACAAACAAATTTTTCACAGTCCAGCAAAAAATTTTCAGACCACTGTCTCTTCAACACATGTAGTTTTTCTCTCTCTTGCAAGATCTCTTTTCCTGCGCACACAGTTTGTGCAGTCACTTGCACCAGACACAACAAAGTTCATCAAATAATTTTGAGACCGCTGTCTCTTTAAAACACTTTTTTTTTTTTCTGTCAGGATCTTCTCTCCTGCACACATAGATTGTGCAATCTCATGCACCAGATAAAGTTCATCAAACATTTGCACTTCCTTGCAGGGATCTCTGCTTATGCCCACTGCATACCTCCACCATATGTGAGGGATTAGCTCGGTGGTAGGCGTGGATGACCCCTTTGGGGGTGCGTTTTCACAGAGAGATAGCCGAGCAGAGGTTGAAAACAAGACTGATTTATTCATGCAATTTACTTCACACAATTGCAAGCGTCAAAACAGCCAAAATAAAATAAAAGACAAAATAAATCCTTGCCTCTGTGGGCGGCTACCTTCTCGCGCTGGAACCTACCTAAGAAGTCTTCCCAACCTACTGTTGGGCCGACACTGCTGATCCTACAGCAGACACTCAAATGTCCATTTGTTTGCTTTTCACACAGCACAAACTTTGTCCATTGAACATGTCCATTTGTTTTCTTTCACACAGAAACACTTCGTCTTCTCACCTTTGAGACGTCTTCACTCGTTTTTTTTTACCCTCCTGAGCGCACACCACTTCAGGAGGTCTTCCCCATGCTCACTCAGCTTTCAGGGGGCACACAGGACTGTCCTCTACCCACATGGCGTCAGGATGCAGCCGTTTGTTTGCCTTCCTCTCCCAGCCCACACGGCGACAGGAGGCAGCACTCAATAGATTTTCTCTGGACAAATTATAGAGGCCTTGATCTCCTCATTCTGAACAGCTGAAGGCCTTTCAACTTCTTTACACCTTCCTGCTGCCTTTGGCAGCCGACACCCTATAATAATTAGTGAACTTTTCAAAGCAGGTGGGAATATGTCTCCTCTCAGTGACTACATTCCCAGATTTACCTGACTTCCTGTCACAATATATATATATATATATATATATATATATATATATATATATATATATATATATATATATATATATATATATATATATATATATATATATATATATATATATATATATATATATATATATGCAAAAAAAAACTCAAATACCAGCCCTAGGAAGGGCTTTTTGGGGTGCTGTCCTTACAGCAGGAGTGTACCAAGAACACTGGCTAACAAGACCGGGAACTGTCCCTAGCTATAACAGCAGCACCAGCACTTTCCCTGCTCTCAGTAACACAGAAATGATCTAAGATGGATGCTGCCCTTGCTTATTTATAGGAGGTGGGAGGGTGTGGGAGGGAGGTATGCTGATTGGCCTGGAATGTGTCTGCTGACTGTGATGTTCAGGGTCAAAGTTTGCCTCGATGATGTATAGGAGGCGGACCGAACATCGCATATGTTCGCCCGCAGCGGCGAACGCGAACGTTCGAAGTTCGCCGGCGAACCGTTCGGTACATCTCTACTAGTGAGACAATTTCCAAGAACCTTCATAATATACGACATCGTTTTGGTACGTTTGTGCCTTGGCACCCTTGCTCAAGTCATACAGCAGGGGGACTGGTCCTCCCTTCCTCCCACTCCCTCCCCTTTTCCCTCCCCATCGCTATGGCCTCATCTATCAGCCGTTTTTCTTCCTTTCCATGTAATCCAGTTGTCTTATGTCTATCAAGCCCTTTATGCATTTTCATCCCTTTGTGTCATTTTCTTATGAGTTTGGGACATTGCATTTTATTTTCCCTTTATTCATCCTCTGAACAACTGACTCATGGCATTGAGTTAATGTAATGTAATGTTACAACCCATCCCCCCCCCCCTCCTGTTTCTGTGTCTAAGTGTGTGGATTCATGGCAGACAATGGTCTGAGTTGGAGACATCTCTCCGCAGGGGGTGTGTATTAAGACTGCTTGTTTCAAATGTACAAATGTTCAGTTCTCATTGGTTGGTCTATGTTCCCTTCCCCCCCGCCCTTCTATGGAAAGGCTAAGGGGAGTTTCCCTAACTGTATGTAAAACTGTGTCTTGGAATGTAATAAACAGTTTAAGCTCTGCATGGTTAACACTCAACACCTGTGTGGATTGTCTCGTGATTGAGGGGTTACGGGCTGGGTATGGCTTCTCCGCAGGCTGTGGGTGCGTTTGGAGGACAGGAGACACAGATCCGGCGGATGTGCCCACCTGGGGTACAAAGATCCGTTACACATGGCACTGTATGTCATTCGGCGTTTACATTAAAACAGCTGGGCTGCAATACGAGTGATCTCCACTCCTATCCTGGCCACTTCCCTCATCTCGGCTACTAAATATAAAAACGGCGGCGGGTGTATGAGAACATAAATCACGGAGCCGAGAGCCACTTTTATATTTACTAGCCAAGATCAGGGGAGTGACCGGGACAGGATCGGAGATGACTCGTATTGCAGCACACTTGTTTTAATGTAAGCGTGGCGTGGGTAGGTTTTTTTCACGGACACCGTGATAATTTCCTACTAGTGCGCATGCGCACTAGTCACGTCCTCAGCTCTTTCATTAGGTATCCGGGGCTCTGAGCATGCGCAGTGCTGCGCTGCTCAGCTGTTCCTGGCCGGAAGTGACGAGGGTAGGTTTTTCTCACGGGGTAGGTAATTCTCACGTTACACCGGCACGGAGAGCTTCCTGACAGAACAGCGCAAGCTGTAGGGGAAGCAACTGCGCATGTGCGGGGGCTGCAAGAGCCTCGGATGGATGAACTGCTGCAGATGCGCACAGACTCGCATAAAATAGATGCGGTCGCACCGTGCCGTGTCACACATAGCATGGACTCACTGGAAAGGAAGCTAAAGCCTCAAAGTCTGATAAAAAGAAAATCAATTGTAAATTAATAAAAACATGAAACAAGCATGAATGGAGCAATATTGTCATCAATGATCTAGCCCCACAAAGCAGCCTGTAAAGCCAGGCGAATCAGCAGGGTATATTGCATATTTTGTTGGCAGATTTGCCATTATTCACATATAGCAAATGGTTGTTAACCCTTTACATGTAAAATGTTTGAAAAATCGGAAGCCTGCAAACAGATCAAGAACCTGTCCATAAAGACAAAAACATTAATAATAAGACAATGGAACTAGTGTAAGAGGCAAAGTACATCCAGGGTTGTTATACAGGGTGACAATAAAAAGGTATAGACAGGTACCGTATATGTACATAATAGATGGTATATGTATACATAATAGGTAAAAATCGAAAACTCTAGGTAACAGATGGGAAAGTTGCTGGGTGTATAAACTCATTAGGCAGAGACAGAGAACTCAAATGAGGAACATGGAAATCGCAGTGACCGTCGCCAAAGGAATGATGGTAGAATCTAATTATCTTTCCATTCCTCCTGAAGTGAACCCTTCCAAGAAGGGTTTGAACGACACAATGTCATTCAGTCCAAGGGGTTGGGTCACTCTAAATTGTACTATCCACCTGAGTTCCATTTGGAGGAGGACCTTGTTCCAGTCCCCTCCCCTAGAACTCCGGTGGATCCGGTCCAGAATCAAAAATTTGATTTTAGGAAATTTGCCGCCATGTACTGTGGTGGCATGGCGGCCCAGGGGTAGATCAGGGTCACAGCTTTTCATGCTAAGGATGTGGCGATAAGCTCGCCTCCAATATTCTAGCTTAGTTTTGCCGATATAATAGCAGCCACAATCGCATAGTAGCAAGTACACCACACCAAAGGTGCGGCAATTTGCAAAGTGTTTCGGTCGGAAGTTTAGCCCATTTGGCAAAATTTGATTTTTTTGTGGTGTACATGAACTTACCGTACTTACAGCTCCCACACATGAAAGTGCCCTTGTATTTACAGGGACAGTCACTGTGAAGGCCTTTATTTTCACTCTTCACAAGTCTATCCCTCAATGCTGGAACTTTTTTGAAGGTGAATTGTGGGGTGGTAGGTACATAACAACCTAATACTGGGTCCATTGCTAGAATGTGCCAATATTTATTCACGATCTGCCTTATTTTGGAGTGCTGATCAGAAAATTTTGGTAATAATTCTGATAGTTTCTGCTTTATTTTTCTCCTTCTGAGAAGATGTAAAAACTAGATCTTGTCTCTTTTTGGTGGTTGCTTTTTGTATGCCCTCTTCAAAGAGGTTTTTGAGTAGCCTCTCCGCAGGAGTCTGTCCCGGAGTCCATCGGCGGCTTTTTGAAAAGCTGCAATATCAGAGCAGTTACGTCTGATGCGTAGATATTGACTATAGGGTATAGAATTAATTAATGGTTTCGGGTGAAAACTTGACGCATGTAGGATCATATTACCGGCCGTGGACTTTCGGAACAGGCTGCTGCAGAGGGCACCATCTTCTCCCTTATGGATAGTGATATCCAGAAAGGGGATTTGGTGTTGATCTGTTTGCATGGTAAAAACAAAAGCTTATCGCCACATCCTTGGCATGAAAAGCTGTGACCCTGATCTCCCCCTGGGCCGCCATGCCACCACAGTACATGGCGGCAAATTTCCTAAAATCAAATTTTTGATTCTGGACCGGATCCACCCGAGTTCCAGGGGAGTGGACTGGAACAAGGTCCTCCTCCAAATGGAACTCAGGTGGATAGTACAACTTAGGGCGACCCAACCACCTGGACTGAACGACATGGTGTCGTTCAAACCCTTCTTGGAAGGGTTCACTTCAGGAGGAATGGAAAGATAATTAGATTCTACCATCATTCCTTTGGCGACAGTCACTGCGATTTCCATGTTCCTCATTTGAGTTCTCTGTCTCTGCCTAATGAGTTTATACACCCAGCAACTTTCCCATCTGATACCTAGAGTTTTTGATTTTTACCTATTATGTATACATATACCATCTATTATGTACATAAACGGTACCTGTCTATACCTTTTTATTGTGTAAATATGGATGGTGCGCTAAATCCAATAAAACAGAAGTATAAACAAATGAATGTGACCAAAACGATTATAATCATGAAAGTCCCAAAGTCCAAAGTGATGAAACTCCTTCGATTATAAATATGGTGACACATAAACAGGTGTAAATGTGATATATCAAATAATGGAGTGACGCAATGAGGCGTGCCGTCACAGCGTCACTCGGGGTCCGCGCTGCAGCCGGACACGAGTATCCTAGAATCTCCTCATTGCTCTGTATTATTGTTTCAAGCGAGAATATACCATCCACATGTAAGTGCATTTTTTCTTCAATAAATGTTTTGAAAAGGGTAATGCACTATTGGCTACTATTGCTTTACATGTACGTGTTGGAGAGGATGATATGAGCCCTGTTGAACTTTGGGAACCTGCCATACCTATTTATATGGAGAGAAGCAGTTTGATAATCCTTATGATTTCACAGAGTGGCATTTACATATTGTTCTGGTAAGAGGCCATCTTGGTTTCTGCACATATGGTGAAGAGCACATTTCTTTTGTGTGGTCACAAGGAGTGTTTGTTTGGAACATTATATTTTGCACATATCTAATATCCGCCGGGTAAGGAGGAAGTTCACCAGGTGGAGGAATTTCAACACCATTATTTGATATATCACCTTTATTTACACCTGTTTATGTGTCACCATATTTATAATCGAAGGAGTTTCATCACTTTGGATTTTGGGACTTTCATGATTATAATCGTTTTGGTCACATTCATTTGTTTATACTTATGTTTTATTAGATTTAGCGCACCATCCATATTTACACTTTTATCATTTTTTTTCTGGTAGCAGCTTAATCACAGATCAGCGCACCTTTTTTTCATACACCTATATACCTTTCTATTGTCACCCTGTTTAACAACCCTGGATGTACTTTGCCTCTTACACTAGTTCCATTGTCTCATTATGAATGTTTTTGTCTTCATGGACAGGTTCTTGATCTGTTTGCAGGCTTACGATTTTTCAAACATTTTACATGTAAAGGGTTAATTAACAACCATATGCTATATATGAATAATGGCAAATCTGCCAACAAAATATGCAATATACCCTGCTGATTCGCCTGGCTTTACAGGCTGCTTATGTGGGGCTAGATCATTTGATGACAATATTGCTCCATTCATGCTTGTTTCATGTTTTTATTAATTTACAATTTATTTTCTTTTTATCGGACTTTGAGGCTTTAGCTTCCTTTCCAGTGAGTCCATGCTATGTGTGACACGGCACGGTGCGACTGCATCTATTTTATGCGAGTCTGTGCGCATCTGCGGCAGTTCATCCATCCGAGGCTCTTGCAGCCCCCGCACATGCGCAGTTGCTTCCCCTACAGCTTGCGCTGTTCTGTCAGGAAGCTCTCCGTGCCGGTGAGAGCCTGTGGGCTTGACGCCGCCATGCTGCGGGTCCCGCCCCTCCATCATTTGGGAGGGTAGAGGCGGCGCCGAGCTCCGGACACTCAGTGAGCCCTACTCTGAATCAGCTAGACTAATACACCTATCTGACTGAAAAACTTCGCTAATGGATCCAGCTATCAGGCCATCAGCATCAGTATATAAGAGGTAACACTAAAAGGTTCAGTCTCACTGATCCGGCTTACGGCTCAGTCAATCTCTGAACAGACTCCAAGCCTAGACTTTGCTGTACAAAGGTAAATTATACGAATACTACTTGTGATTAACCACTTATCTACTCCTTCTTGAAGGTTGAAACATGAGTCTCTGTCCCTTTGCTGGTGACTGTCTAGTTTGGGGGCAAGATACTTCTTTCTACCACTAGATCTCTTTCTTTCTTTCCCCTTTGTGTACACCTTTCCTTGCATGGATTCTTGGTTGGCTATTATGCTTTAACTGAATCACAGCTTTGGCTGTGTAATCAATCACCCCCTTCATCTAGCATCTATGATATCTGATACCAATGGTGTTCTTAATTGATACAACGACACTCCTTTTCTCTTGGGTGATTTTTTAGTTTTCAACCACATTCAATCTTTATTGATTTATCTCTTGGAGCAATATTAGACAGACAGTACATTATATACACATTCCCTATTTTATATTTTTGTTTTTAGGAATTTATACATTGACTAATGTTGACCTGAATTCCGATCTTTTGGACTCCAGCCACACACAGCCCACACACTGGTTAGACCATCGACCTTTTTACGGAGTAAGTGACACCCATTGGAGGGGTTAATCGCCTCACACTCCATTCCTCTTGTCTATAATGCATTTTCTCATTTTTTCTTTTTTTCTTTCTTCTTTTGGCTAGAGAAAAGATCTCAGCCTTATATACTATATGCTGGAAGCCTGCGGACAAGTCTATGAGCCTGCCCCTATGTGTTTTTAATAGAGCAAAACAGAATGCGTTTAACACAAGTACAATACATGTGAGTTTACAATTTTGTTAATGACTTGTCAATTATGACTATTGTATTCAATATTTTTACTATGTTGTGAATAGTATCTTCTATCATGTTCATTAATACCAACATATGTCATTCTATTATAGAATCTAAATTGCAGTATACAATCTAATTTACCCCTGAAGAAGGAGCATACAGCTTCGAAACGCCTTGGGTATTTGTACTGCTCTATTACATATTTGTTTGTACTTGTACTGTGCTTTTTATGGAACTGTTTGCCCATTTATGTGATTCATTATTTCCTTATGTATGTGATTTTTTTCTACAATAAACGATATAATCTTTTTACATTTTTTGCATTTATTTGAGTACCGGTAAAGTCCCAAACCCTCAGGGGATCCCTTCTTCTTGCAGCTATTTTTATATATATATATATATATATATATATATATATATATATATATATATATATATATATATATATATATATATATATATTTTATATATATAATATATATATAATATATATATATTATATAATAATATTTAAGTTTTGTACAAATATAAAACAACAAATAAGTTACATATTGCTAATACATTTTAGAATCTGTCTATTTAAACACAAATGGATTAACCCTTTTCATAGATGCAAGATTTGAAACATGATATTCCCTAAATAAATTTGAAACACAATTTTAGGTATAAATACATATACATACATACATACATACATACATACATACATACATACATACATACATACACACACACTGCAAGCTCTGGTGGTCGACATGTTTGGCTGAGAGTCACCATCATAAGATGGATGTGCAGACAGCAGCTAATTTGTTCACCTGAGATGGAATGAGTGAGCATGAAAATATGGCCTGGTCATGTCTCCAAAGGATTGCATTGGATAAAGAAGCAAAAAAGGCAAGACATTAGTGTGTGTTCACTTGATACTGATGTGATAACACTGCGAGTTGCCTGCATGTTCATGGATCGCATTCACAGCACAGGCATCTCACACTGGCATATGTGAATCCATGGGGGTGTCCATTGCAAGTTAACAACACCCCCAGATCAGATCGCATTGGGATTTTACAGGTCGCACATGAATCGGATGGCACTGCTGTGAACCACTATGTGATCCAATTCTGCTGTGGACCACAAAAAAGGATTCTGTGTGATTTGACTGTGATTGTGTTAATAATTCAGCCACACAAACTGTATGGCTGAATTTGCAAAACACACACGTCGCATGTGATTTTAGGAGCATCGTGCTCCTGATCACATCTGATGTCTGTCATAGCAAGAGTGTGAGCCGGCAGTAAGAGCTGCTCCAAAGTCACACACAAGTAGTGGAGTAATTTTTTAAGACGGTGCAGCAACTTGAGTCACTCTGCTTAGAAGGGTTACATTGCACACAATGGAGTGTGACCTGTCAGGCAACTAAGGCTGGCCATACATGTTCAACTTTTGTTGTACACTTTCTGTTCGATTTACCACAAACCACATAATGAGGTCAAAGATAAATAACACTTTCACTTGTATCTAATTAGGCAGGCCTTTGTACTACATATTTGAAGTTAAATTTCTCAAATTGTTCAGCAAATTATAATAAAATAGTATTGAGTATGGCCAGCCTAAAGGCCCGTACACACGTACCGATCGTCGGCATACAAACGTCGGCGGACGAAAGATCTGCCGATTGTACGCTTGTTAGTATGGTGCATCCGACAGCCGTCAGCGCACATTCTGCCGACAAGAGTCTGTCTTGCAAGCATGAAAATTTTTGTATGCCGACACCAGAGCGGCCGATTGTTCGCCAGTCAGTACAGAATTCCGACGACAGACCGCAGATTTGCAAGACTGGGCATGCTCAGAAAAGAAAAAACACAGGGAAAGTTAACCATTACATGACATCAGTTCTGCAGTTGGCTGTAGTCGGCGGACAAAATTCTTGTGCTGTCTTTGCACTTTTCAACAGACACCGACAGCCCAGGGACAAAAGACGGCCGATCGTTGGCTGACGATCGGTACGTGTGTACGGGCCTTAAGTCATCACGCAAGTCATCCCAGTGTGAAAAGGGCGTCGACACATCATTAGCTTGATCAATTATGTATGTGTCGAGCCTTCGATGTTAGCTCTAACATGTGATCCCAAAAATTCCATTGGTACAGATTCCAAGATGGGTAAAGAAGAGTCACTTTTAGCATGTACATGATAAAACACCTCAAAAATAAAACCTCTTTAAAAGCACCAACAATAGAGATTGTGCCCTTTCTTGCTTGTCTAGCTTTTGGGAAGTAATAAATAGGCTAAAAGTTGTGCTCAGGGAATGTCAGAGCTCCCCCCTAAACTAACATCTCTAGGCGCCCTGTCACCAATAACCTAAATAAGCGTGTCCATGTCTTGGACATGGGCATTCTTCCAGGGAAGTCCCCTAAAGGGTTTACTCATCTCAGTGTCTATGAGAATTTGAGATGTCGTAATTTCTCCTTAAAAAAGTGTGTTCACCTATCATAGGCCCTCACCATTTCAAATGCCCCTCCCTCCTGTGAATGAGTATGTATTGTGTTAAGTAACACATAACTAAAGTACTTAGTAGACTTTTGCTTGTGGGGGGTGGGGACAGGATCTGCTTGTCAGATTTGCAATGTGGCTTCAGCCTATGTGAAAATAAAAAACAGCTGCCCCCCCTCCCCAAACACTAGCCATGGTGATGTGTATAAGCCTCCACATGTTGTTATGATACTTTGAGGTGGGTATTGAATGGACAATTGACACAATGCCAACATCATGTTGAGGTAATCACCAGTGTGGGCCAACCTATGTCATGGAGCTAGATTTGGACATAGATGTATACTGTAAAATATAGAATATATCTAATATTCTAATCTCTTTAGGCGTTTCGATTTTTTTAGCATTGATAGCCAGACTGACTTTAAAAACAAAGTGTGATTTTATTCAAACACACTTGGCATCAACAATACAATGTAAAAGGTATAACAGTTCAGTTCAGTGTAGGTAAAACAATATTTCATGGAAAAGATGTGTTCAGCTTGAATTCATGGCAATATAGCCATGTGTGTTCCTCTGTGTCCTTCAGTGCAGTGTAAAATGTCTAGTTAGAAGCAGGAAATGACGTTGCTAGGTTTCAGAGAGCAAAACACCTGCTTAGGTTGTCAAAAAGTCTATGAATAGATTTGTGTGGAGAAAAAGTAATGTGTGGTCTTCCTTGGTCTGTGTGTGAGAGTCCTGCCGAGGTCCAAATCGCCTGACAATTTATCTTACATGTAGACGTCATCTCAAAGCTCAAAACCTTGTATGGCATACATCATTTCTGCTAATGTCAGTTATTCTATAAAAGAGGAGGTACTAAACTTATAAAGTCATATATGGTCTTTGATTGACAAGCCCACATGTAACACTATTCTTGTAACGTCTAATGTGGCTGATGTCATGTTAAACCATATAACCATCATTTATCTTACACAAAAGTAACACATATAACCAACTTATACGACTTGTATAACATTAAGTAAATACATACAAATACTATTAATTATGACTGGGATTACACTAATCCTAACTAACATTATTTAAACTAATATGTATTATTCCTAGTATTACACATGGATCCTATTCTTGTCTTCCATGACATACTATCCCGGCAGATACCTTAAATTTCATCTTCCAACTAGCTACATACTCCAGAATTATCTGACATTTTACTGTCTCAGCTCAGATGAAGAACTCCATTGTTAATCACTGGATCAAGGTCATTCACACATAATAATACTATGATTAATCATAAAATCACATATATTTTGCAAGCTTGCTGTGAATATAATATAATTCCAATAAGTGCCGAATTATGAATTTGGAATAAATATCCAACAATTCCCCCTGAATTATGATTAATCATACTAAAATAATAAATCCACACAAAACATTCGTATCTCATTTACACAACCTTGTATCAAATGATCAAACACAATATTCTTCAGAACTGAACCAGCCAGAAATAACTCTCCTTCTAAACGCTTTTCTCCTTACTTTAGCTCCTCTTGGATCTATCTATTCAAATTTTTAAAATAATTATATAGAATTTTTAAATATGTATAACATAATAACTGATATCAAATAATGAATAATAATGGTAATAATAATAATTAAATTATGTAATATTATATTTCCATATTTGGGCTTAAATAATATTTTCGCTCTCTGGAAATATACTTGTCATAACTTTCTAATTTTCTTATTTTTTTAAGAGTGATATATTTTCTTAACTTATTAACAAAAGATGTTCTATTAACTAGCATTATAGTGAAATTTTAACTTAAAAATATTCAATATATGAATATGGAAAAATAAAATAAAAAATAATAATAATGATACTCTTAACTTAATATGAACATTAGTTTCAAAATAATCGGATAATCAAAAATGTATATGTGGAAAAAAATGTTTCAGTCCTTATTTTTATCTGTAATAAAGTTTCTTCTGATGAATCCTTTCTTCATGTAATGTTTATGAAATATGTTCTTCTTTAGGTTCTGTTAGGTTAGAAAAACCTTGTTGAATAAAATAAAACAGTCATATATATGAAGTATAAATCGTTCGTCCAATCTTCTTCTCGAAAAGATCTCCTCTTCAACTTTGAATTTCTTGATATTATCTTTGCGTTTCTTAGGAGCTTATTATCCTCCATATTTATTTGGTTTTAAATGCCATTCTGTAAAAGAAATGTAGTATCATTGCTTTGGCATAAACAATTTACTTTATTCTTTTACCCCCTTTTTTTTTTTTTCTTTTTCCAACAAATGTTAAAACATTATGGGACAAAAGTTTCATGAATTTGTAAAACTATATGTGAAATAATACTTTATATGTTTCTTCAATAAAAACTTCTGTATGAAATGTACTGTACTTATTCTGTCTAAGATGTCCTAAACTATAATACAAATATATTGTGAAGTTTAGGTGTGACAGAACGCAACATCTCCTTTTGGTCATGACACAAAATCTTGTTTTCACAAACAAAGAAAGGTTTTGTATCACCCCAGAGATGACAATGGACTATGCCTTTGTTCTCGTCTCTATAAATTTAGAAACATGCGTAACTGTTTTCTGTGTTGAAGCATTTATTCTAGTGTTAGACTGTTCTGCAGTAACAAGTACTGGCTCAATACCTTTCTCAACTCTTATGCTGGAAACACGAGGTACAGACTTCTCAGATACAGCTGTATAAACATGTGCTTGTGTGCTTACCTGAAAATGTCTTGTTACATCTATTTGAATGTTTTTAGATGAAAATGTTCTAATCCATTGAGGATATATTTCTCGATATTCTCCATCTTTCTCAAAAATATCTTTTAGTGAGCAATCCGATGTCTCTAAAATTATCTTGTTTGATTTCACTATGCTCTCTGTAGCTTTAATTGCATAGTAAACACTTAGCAGTTGCTTTACATCTGACTCAAAAGTTTTTTCCAAAAATGATAAAACTCTGGAGAAATAGGCAATTATTTTCTCCTTACCATCTTTTAGTATAGACAACTTTACTGAGATTGCATTTTCAGATACATGCGTTTTCAAAACAAAAGGTACTCCAGAACAAACCTCAATTGTACTTAACATTGGAGCATTCTGCAAACCTTTTTTCAACATGTCAAAAGCATATTTCTCATTTGGACTCCATTGGTCAACTACATTACCTTTATTCCTCAAAAGATTATATAGTGGATTAGCTTTCTCTGCGAAACTGTTTACAAATTTTCTACAATTATTTATTTTATTCAAAAATTGATGCAATGCCTTTTGAGTTGTTGGAGTTGGGATAGAAGTAATATCTCTAATTGTTTCTTGCAACAACTGTTTCTTTCCTTGACTAATTTGCATGTGAAGGTATTTCACCTGACTTTTCATGAGCTGAACTTTTGCAGTGTTTAATTTTAGACCTGCAAGTTGTAACAACGTAAACAACTCAGACAAAAGAGCAATATGTTCATCAATTTTTTCAGTACTCAGCAGAATCGTATCCACATGCTGATAAATACATTCTGGCCTTGAAAAATTTAACAATATTTTTGCTATAGTTTCATGAACTACACCATCACCAATACCTAGGCCAGGTATTAATCGAGTGAATGTATAACTCTCTTTGTTTGAATGTAAACGCAAGTTTGTATTGACAACTTTTAGTTAAAGGGATTGAAAAATGACTGTTAGAGATTTCTAATACCAAAAACACTTTAGCTTTGGGATCCAAATTTAGCTTTAGGTTAGATTTATCAGGAATGACCGTGTTATTTGTGACGTATTTGTTCAATGTCCTGAGGTCAACTGATAAAGAATATGAATTATCAGCTTTTTTGCTAGGCCAAATATAGGGTTGAGCGGACACCTAGATGTCCGTGTTCGACGGGTTCGGCCGAACTTTAAAAAAAAGTCCGGGTCCGTGTCCCGGACTTTTACCGAACTTTTCCCGGACACCGAACCCCATTGAAGTCAATGGGGACCCGAACTTTAAGGCACTAAAATGGCTCTAAAACACCAATGGAAAGGGCTAGAGTGCTGCAAATGGCAGCAAAACGTAGTTAAGTGCATGGCAAGTGCTCTGCAAACAAATGTGGATAGGGAAATAACTTAAAACAACAGAAATAAAACCATGTGCTTCATCTCTGAAGGACGAGGCCCATATGGAGTAGGAGGGAGGTTGAGGTGGTGGTGGATGTGGCGGTGTCAAAGGCGTGCGCACAGGGTGTGCCAGGTGTACCTGGGCACACCCTAATCACCTAGGGCACATAGCATTATCGCTCTGTTTGCCAGTGAGGAGATGGGAAAGATCTCCCTCGGACCTGCTCTGCTCTATTTCTCTTTGCCAGCAGGGAGAGTAATGTATCGGGGCCATGTACATGTAGGCAAACACATGCATGTGTATTTCAACTTTGGGGTGCACACCCTAATGCAATAGGCTGCGCACACCTATGGGCGGTGTAGGTGGAAGCGGCGGTGGAGGAGGACCAGGGCCGGATTAAGAGCATCATGGTCTTGGTGCTGAGGATTTTGAAGGGCCTTAAGGGCCGTGCCTTGGCATGCACCCAGAGGAGGAAGGGTGCAGCCATGCATGCCTAATTCAACATGGGATGCTGTCTCTGAAGCCCATAAACACATCCATGCATCGGCAACTGTCCCTCCTTGTCAGGCCTTCGCGCTGTGTTGGGAGGTTCTGAGGGTGCTGCCTGGGGAAGCGAGCATAGAAGCCAGACTTCTGTGTTTACAAGTGACAGAAGAGCGGTCACAGTGAATATGGCCAACCCGGGGCCTATATAAAAGGTAGGGGCCTGGAGCTGCAGCTCCAATAGCCCCTACGTTAATCTGGCCCTGAGGAGGAGGACGAGGTAGCCAACACTGCTTCTTTTCACAAATTTTAAATGAGGGTACACCCCAAAAGAGTGAGAAAGAGCAAAAATGGAACAATGGGTGGGTAAGGTCGGTATCCATTGCTATTCTGCACAAGGTACAGAAAAGTCCCGTGGGATCCATGCCTGGTTCATTTTAATGAACGTGAGCTTGTCCACATTGTCTCTGGACAGGCGGCTGCGCTTGTCTGTTATAACGCCCCCAGCCGTGCTAAATACCCGTTCAGATAATACACTGGCTGCAGGGCATGCCAGCACCTCCAAGGCGTAAAGGGCAAGCTCAGGCCATGTGCCCAATTTGGAGACCCAGAAGTTGAAGGGGGCAGACCCCTCATTCACTACATGTAGGCGTGTGCACACATACTGCTCCACCATGTTGGTAAAATGCTGCCTCCTGCTAAGACGTTCCATCTGAGCTGCTGGTGCTGCTGTTTGTTGTGGCGTGCTGACAAAGCTTTTCCACATTTCGGCCATGCTAACCCTGCCTTCTGAGGTGCTGGCGGTGCCCTGGTTGCGTTGGAGACCTCCTCCTCCTCCTCTGCCTTGTGCTTCCACTGTGGCCCCGCTGTCAGATGGGAATGCCAGCAGCATCGCATCTACCAGCGTGCGCTTGTACTCGCGCATCTTGCGATCACGCTCCAGTGAGTGAATTAAGGACGGTACGTTGTCCTTGTAACGGGGATCCAGCAGCGTGGCCACCCAGTAATCAGCACAATTTAGAATGTGGGCAACTCGGCGGTCGTTGTGGAGACACTGCAGCATGTAATCGCTCATGTGTGCCAGGCTGCCCAGAGGCGACGAAAGGCTGTCCTCTGTGGGAGGTGTATCGTCCGTGTCCTCTGTATCCCCCCAGCCACGCACCAGTGATGGCCATGAGCTGGCCTGGGTGCCACCCTGCTGTGAACATGGTTTCATCTCCTCCTCCAGCTCCTCCTCCTCCTCATCCTCCAGAACTGTGCCCCTGCTGGACAATTGTGTCCCTGGCGTTTGTGTGTGCAGGAACCCACCCTCGGAGCCCCTTGCGAATGACTGCCCTGAAAGCCTTTGAAATGTTACCTCTTCATCCTCCTCCTCCTCCTCCTCATTCTGTGCCACATCCTCTTCCATCATCGCCCGAATTGTTTTTTCAAGGAGGCATAGAAGTGGGATAGTTAAGCTGAGAACGGCGTCATTGCCACTGGCCATGTTAATGGAGTACTCAAAACAGCGTAACAAGGCACACAGGTCTCGCATGGAGGCCCAGTTATTGGTGGTGAAGTGGTGCTGTTCCGCAGAGCGACTCACGCGTGCGTGCTGCAGCTGAAACTCCACTATGGCCTGCTGCTGCTCGCACAGTCTTTGCAGCATGTGCAAGGTGGAGTTCCACCTTGTGGGCACGTCACATATGAGGCGGTGAGCGGGAAGGCCGAAGTTGCGCTGCAGCGCTGCCAGGCGAGCAGCAGCAGGGTGAGAACGCCGAAAGTGCGCACAGACGGCCCGCACTTTCTGCAGCAGCTCTGACATATCGGGGTAGTTTTTAAGGAACCTCTGCACCACCAAATTCAGCACATGCGCCAGGCAAGGGATGTGCGTCAAACCAGCTAGGCCCAGAGCTGCTATGAGATTTCGCCCATTATCGCACACCACCAGGCCGGGCTTGAGGCTCGCTGGCAGCAACCACTCATTTGTCTGCTGTTCCATGCTCCTCCACAACTCCTGCGCGGTGTGTGGTTTGTCCCCCAAACAGGCAAGTTTTAAAACTGCCTGCTGTCGTTTACCCCTGGCCGTGCTGAAGTTGGTGGTGAAGGTATTACGCTGTCCGGATGAGGAGGCGGTAGAGGATGAGGTAGCGGAGTAGGATGAGTTAGGAACAGGAGGCAAACTGAAGCGCCCTGCAATCCTCGGTGGTGGAAGGACATGCGCCAAATTGCTATCCGCCTCAGGCCCATCCGCCACTGCATTTACCCAGTGTGCCGTTAGGGAGATATAACGCCCCTGAAAGTGCTTACTGGTCCACGTATCGGTAGTTAGGTGGACCTTGGCACAGATGGCGTTGCGCAGTGCACACCTGATTTTTTTTCCCCACTTGGTTGTGCAGGGAAGGGATGGCTTGCCTGGAAAAGTAGTGGCGGCTGGGCACGACGTACTGTGGGACAGCCCCCGACATAAGCTTTTTAAAACTGGGCGTCTCCACCAGACGGAATGACAGCATTTCAAAGGCCAATAATTGTGAAATGCTGGCGTTCAGGGCCAGGGATCGCGGGTGGGTAGGGGGGTACTTCCTCTTCCTCTCAAGTGTTTGGAGATGGAAAGCTGAACACTTCCACGGGACATTGTGGAGATGGTTGTTGGTGACCCAGGTGGTGGTGTTGCTGACAGATCGTCTGTTTGCGGGGTGGCAGGTGCCGGTATGACTACAGAGGTGGCTGGAGCGGCCGAGACTGCAGCAGAAGAGGAAGCAGGATGAGCCAGAGACGTTTCTTGGTTTTGAAGGTGTGTACTCCACTGCAGCTCGTGCTTTGCACTTAGATGCCTGATCATGCAGGTTGTGCTCAGGTTGAGAAGGTTTATGCCTCGCTTCAGGCTCTGAATGCACAGGGTGCAAACCACTCGTGTCCTGTCATCAGCACATTTTCTAAAGAACTTCCATGCTAGAGAACTCTTTTGAGCTGACTTTGGTGCGCTCGTTCCCTTGCTGCGTTGGGCAGTAGCAGGCGTAGTGTCTAGGGCACGGCCGCTCCGCTTCTGCACCCTGCTCCCTCTTCTGCTGTGCTGGTGGCTCTGTGCGACCACCGCCTCTTCCTCCAAAATACTCAGGTCACCTGCATGACCTTCATTCCATGTGGGGTCGAGGACCTCATCGTCCTCCACATCATCTTCCACCCAGTCTTCACCCCTGCCCTCCCTGTCGGTCTCCACAATGCTGAACGCCGCAGCAGTTGGCACCTGCGTTTCGTCATCATCGGAGACGTGCTGTGATGGTCCTTCCATGTACTCATCTTGAGAGATAAGTGGTTGGGCATCGCTGCACTCAATCTCTTCCACTTCTGGGGCAGGGCTAGGTGGATGGCCCTGGGAAACCCTGCTGACAGAGTCCTCAAAAAGAATAAGAGACTGCTGTATGGCTTGGGGCTCAGACTGCTTGCCTGATTTGCAAGGGGGTGAGGTGAAAGACGGTTGGACATTGGCTGCAGGTGCCAACTCTGACCTTTCTGCAGTAGAATGGGTGCGAGACAATGTGAAGGAACTGGAGGCACTGTCAGCAGCAAACCAATCTACTATCGCCTCTCTGTGTTCTGGCCTCATCACTTCTAGAGGCGTATGATGCCCTACCAAATACTGCTGCAGGTTCTGTCGCCTACTCACACTTGAGGAAGGTGTTTCACTTGTGCGTGTAGCTGGCACAGATCGACCTCTCCTTGCAACAGGAGCTCTAGCAGCAGCACCACGACCCCGGCCACGGCCCCTATTTGACGCTCTCCTCATATTTCTGAAATTTAAGATCTTGCCCTAGAAAGGTCTTTATTGAATAGCAGAACAAAAGAACAACAGTATCGCACGGGTGTATCTCACAGTCAAATATGCAAACTATGCCGCAATTTAATGTTTTTTACACCAAAAGGGTGTGTATCTCACACGTACAAACACAGACTAGGCCCGATTAAATTTTTTCCTACCCTAAAGGGAGGATGAGGAAGAGGAGTATGGAACAGGCAGCACCCTCAAATCTTCAGAAGTATGAGATGAACCTCAAAAACTTGGAAAGGTGGATCTCACACGTACCGACACAGACTATTCCGCAATTTAATTGATCCCCAAAGGTTTTTATTGAATAGCGGAATAGGAAATATGATCAAAAAAAGTGTATGTATCTCACACGTACAGAAGCACACTAGGCCCCAATTACTATTGTTTGTACACCTAAAAGGATGGATGAGGAGGAGGAGGAGGAGTATGGAACAGGCAGCACCCTCAAAGCTTCAGAAGTATGAGATGAACCCCAAAAACTTGGAAAGGTGGATCTCACACGTACCGACACAGACTATCCCGCAATTTAATTGATCCCCAAAGGTTTTTATTGAATAGCGGAATAGGAAATATGATCAAAAAAAAGTGTATGTTTTTCACACGTACAGAAGCACACTAGGCCCCAATTACTATTGTTTGTACCCCTAAAAGGATGGATGAGGAGGAGGAGGATGAAACAGGCAGCACCCTCAAATCTTCAGAAGTATTAGATTGTGTTCACTGTACCCCACAAAGATTGTGTTCACTGTACCCCACAAAGATTTTGTTCACTGCACCCCACAAAGATTGTGTTCACTGTACCCCACAAAGATTTTGTTCACTGCACCCCACAAGGATTGTGTTCACTGCACCCCACAAGGATTGTCTTCACTGCACCCCACAAAGATTGTGTTCACTGTACCCCACAAAGATTGTGTTCACTGCACCCCAAAAGGATTGTCTTCACTGCACCCCACAGATTGTGTTCACTGTACCCCACAAAGATTGTGCTCACTGTACCCCCCAAAGATTTTGTTCACTGCACCCCACAAGGATTGTCTTCACTGCACCCCACAAGGATTGTCTTCACTGCACCCCACAAAGATTGTGTTCACTGTACCCCACAAAGATTGTGTTCACTGCACCCCAAAAGGATTGTCTTCACTGCACCCCACAAAGATTGTGTTCACTGTACCCCACAAGGATTGTCTTCACTGCACCCCACGAAGATTGTCTTCACTGCACCCCACAAAGATTGTGTTCACTGTACCCCACAAAGATTGTGTTCACTGCACCACAAAAGGATTGTCTTCACTGCACCCCACAAAGATTGTGTTCACTGTACCCCACAAAGATTGTGTTCACTGCACCCCACAAAGATTGTGTTCACTGTACCCCACAAAGATTGTGTTCACTGCACCCCAAAAGGATTGTCTTCACTGCACCCCACAAAGATTGTGTTCACTGTACCCCACAAAGATTTTGTTCACTGCACCCCACAAAGATTGTGTTCACTGTACCCCACAAAGATTTTGTTCACTGCACCCCACAAAGATTGTGTTCACTGTACCCCACAAAGATTTTGATCACTGCACCCCACAAGGATTGTCTTCACTGCACCCCACAAGGATTGTCTTCACTGCACCCCACAAAGATTGTGTTCACTGTACCCCACAAAGATTGTGTTCACTGCACCCCAAAAGGATTTTCTTCACTGCACCCCACAAGGATTGTCTTCACTGCACCCCACAAGGATTGTCTTCACTGCACCCCACAAAGATTGTGTTCACTGTACCCCACAAAGATTTTGTTCACTGTACCCCACAAAGATTGTGTTCACTGTACCCCACAAAGATTTTGTTCACTGCACCCCAAAAGGATTGTCTTCACTGCACCCCACAAAGATTGTGTTCACTGTACCCCACAAGGATTGTCTTCACTGCACCCCACAAAGATTGTGTTCACTGTACCCCACAAAGATTTTGTTCACTGCACCCCACAAGGATTGTCTTCACTGCACCCCACAAGGATTGTCTTCACTGCACCCCACAAAGATTGTGTTCACTGTACCCCACAAAGATTTTGTTCACTGCACCCCACAAAGATTGTGTTCACTGCACCCCAAAAGGATTGTCTTCACTGCACCCCACAAAGATTGTGTTCACTGTACCCCACAAAGATTTTGTTCACTGCACCCCACAAAGATTGTGTTCACTGCACCCCAAAAGGATTGTCTTCACTGCACCCCACAAAGATTGTGTTCACTGTACCCCACAAGGATTGTCTTCACTGCACCCCACAAGGATTGTCTTCACTGCACCCCACAAAGATTGTGTTCACTGTACCCCCCAAAGATTTTGTTCACTGCACCCCACAAGGATTGTCTTCACTGCACCCCACAAGGATTGTCTTCACTGCACCCCACAAAGATTGTGTTCACTGTACCCCACAAAGATTGTGTTCACTGTACCCCACAAAGATTTTGTTCACTGCACCCCACAAAGATTGTGTTCACTGCACCCCAAAAGGATTGTCTTCACTGCACCCCACAAAGATTGTGTTCACTGTACCCCACAAGGATTGTCTTCACTGCACCCCACAAGGATTGTCTTCACTGCACCCCACAAGGATTGTCTTCACTGCACCCCACAAAGATTGTGTTCACTGTACCCCACAAGGATTGTGTTCACTGCACACCACAAGGATTGTCTTCACTGCACCCCACAAAGATTGTGTTCACTGCACCCCAAAAGGATTGTGTTCACTGCACCCCAAAAAGATTGTGTTCACTGCAGCCCACACACAGAAAAATGGATGTGGATCACTGACACCTGCCTATCTCCTATCCCACACCACACAGCAATATCGATTGTAGTTTGTAGAACACACTGACCCTATAATTCAGCAGACTCTATCCCTAAAATGCCTACAACTCGCCCTGCCTAAACACTCCGACCTGACCCTAAATTCTATCCGGACACCAATTTGTTTTCCCTGCCTGTCTTTCCCTAATCCGCAGCCAGCACGTATGTGTGCTCTGTCCCTGAGCTAAGCAGCAGAATGACGCCGCTGCGGCTGCCTCGAACTTATAAAGACTTGGTCACATGCTTCAGACGGCCAATCACAGCTACTCATACATTTGCAGGCATGGCTGGGATAGCTTAAGGCACACCAGTTAAACGATTGTTGATTGGCTGTTGAAAGCCCGCCATGAAAAGAGCGCCAAAACATGCAAAACCCGGAAATAAAACGACCGAACACGGATTTTTTACCCGAACATACAGTAAAGTGTCCGTGTCCGTGTTCGGGTAACAAAAATCCAATTATTCGGTACGAACACGAATAATACAGTCATTGTTCGCTCAACACTAGCCAAATACAATTATTTACCACTGATTGTGCTTTCTTTACAATTCCTAGTTGTTCAAACTCTTGAATAATGGCAGAAAGTGGACCAATAGATTCTAGTGGTAACTCATACTGATTATGAGGTTCTGGATCTTTTCCTTCAATATTCAGTTCAGTATTTTTCAAAGTTCCTATGTCATTTTTGAACTTTGACCACAAACATGGAAAACGTTGTACCACTTCCTTTAAAGCACAATTGCCATCAGTATTAGGCCATTTTTGTTCTGTGGACATATTAGTAATGGAACCAACATTACTGTACACAGAGGGATCAATTAGCACTGATTTGGGCCTAGATGGATCTTTCCAAATATTCTTACTAGCCAAATCAATCACCCACTTTTGTTGATTACATCACTGCCAAGTATATTCTCTGCACCGTGACAAAACCAAATGTCAATGTTAGTTTTAACTTGTCCGGGTACTTCAAATGTTACATTAGACATTTGTCTAGCAGTGGAATTACTTGTATTATTAAAACCCATAATTTGACATATAGGGGTATTTGGTTTCATAGGTATGTTTTCTCTTGTTAGACTAATCTCAGCTCCGCTATCAATGAGAAAATTCATTTTTTTACCATTTAGCAAACCTTGTATATGTGGTCTACCATTCTCATCCAATATAATTGGTGCAACATATTCTAATGGTAGAGAAATTGAAGATCGATGTGATTCTAATTTTGGCAATGGCAATAAACCATCTCTGTCAGTGACAGCTCCTTTTGCCATGTTGTCTGAACTGCTGTGAACAGTTAAATTACTGATCTGTTTGACTTCGGTGGCATAAGGCGATTCAGTCAAAAATGTATCTTGACATAATAAAGCAGGTTGTTCAAAAGCTGCTTTTTCATTCTCCATGTCTTGAAGGTTTATTTGTGAGTCTCTCTTATGTTTACAACAATGTTTTTTCATCTGGCCAACTTTATGGCAGTAAAAACATGTGATAGACTCTCCTTGTCTCACTTGCCTACAGCTGTCGTTGTCATTCTCGCTGAGATCTGTAGTGTCTGACATGTCTGCTGTCGGACTATTATCGTCACATTGAATCATAGCTACCTCGTCACATTGAATCATAGCTACCTCATATGTGAGATTGCTCTGTTTCAATTGTCTCGTAACTTTATCAACGAAGCTTACTATATTGTTCAAATTTTGTCGTTCCTGTGCTATGGCTAATGAAGTTGGGTCAAGGTAATTGAACTTTTTCACAAATGAATGTATCAATCCAGTATCGTTGTCATCGTCTACACCCAAAATCATTTTATATGCTTTGCAAAATTTAATTTTAAATTCAAACGGGTCTTCGTCTACAGTAGTTTGTAATAATTCTATAATTTCTATGGACGGTACTTCACCAGTTGTACATAGCAGCAATTGTTGCAATCTGTCCATTGCGTCACTATGTCTCTCCTGACCTTGGTCATCAGTAACAGGTGACTTTGTTAACCGTCGAGCATAATGTGCAGGCAACCAGAGATAAAATATATGATTGCACTGTTCGTCTTTCAGATTGTATCTGTCAGTGTATGACTCAAATACATCTGCGTTGTGAAACGCATTCGCATTAAAATTATATTGTGGGATGCCATTTAAAACTTTCATTAGTTGGTCATGTATTTGCAGCTTTAGTTTTGCAGTTCTACATAATAATTCTTTATGTTTAATCTCTGTTTCGTCATCAGCATCAACATTCTCCATTTCCGAACTTTCAGGAATATAAGAAGGTTGAGCCTTTGACTTGCATTCAGTCTTTTTGTCACCTGTTGTTATTACAGCAATCTGTCTACTGTTATTTTGTAACGCTAACAAAAGATTTGTTTTAGATTCTATTTGTTTTTCAAGATCCTCTATGCAATTACAAAGAATCTCACAGTTTGAACAGTTAAGGGAATCTTGGGACACATTTTCATGTATTCCTGTGTTCTGTACATTGTTAGTCTCTGTCTGATTTAATGTGCAAACATTTTTGGCAGGTATAGTAATAATCATCTTATTAAATATTCTTACTAACTGTAACACATTATTTATCTTTTTTCGTAACTTGTGCATAATAAACCTGGATTTGTCAATCTTTGTATTGGCCTGTAACCATTCATTGTACATATATTCCCATAAGTGACTATCATTTGGATAAAAAGACACATCTTTAAAACTAGCTTGCTTTCTCTAGCTAAGTCATCAATAAATTCCATAATTTTTTACTCACCATGATCAGAAGATTTTCTCGTCTTCAGTCGGCTCAATCACTGGACGTTTTGTCCACATCTGATGAATCAAACGCCTCAAATCTAGGTTCTTTGATCGTTGTTTTTTTTTTTTTTTTTTCCTCTACTTGATGAATCACGAAATTGCGTCAGTCTCCCCTCTTAGCAAGTGGGAAAAAAAAAAAACGACTATGGCTGGCGCTCGCCAAATGTAAAATATAGAATATATCTAATATTCTAATCTCTTTAGGCGTTTCGATTTTTTTAGCATTGATAGCCAGACTTACTTTAAAAACAAAGTGTGATTTTATTCAAACACACTTGGCATCAACAATACAATGTAAAAGGTATAACAGTTCAGTTCAGTGTAGGTAAAAATATGATGAATGAAAACAATATTTCATGGAAAAGATGTGTTCAGCTTGAATTCATGGCAATATAGCCATGTGTGTTCCTCTGTGTCCTTCAGTGTAAAATGTCTAGTTAGAAGCAGGAAATGACGTTGCTAGGTTTCAGAGAGCAAAACACCTGCTTAGGTTGTCAAAAAGTCTATGAATAGATTTGTGTGGAGAAAAAGTAATGTGTGGTCTTCCTTGGTCTGTGTGTGAGAGTCCTGCCGAGGTCCAAATCGCCTGACAATTTATCTTACATGTAGACGTCATGATCTCAAAGCTCAAAACCTTGTATGGCATACATCATTTCTGCTAATGTCAGTTATTCTATACAAGAGGAGGTACTAAACTTATAAAGTCATATATGGTCTTTGATTGACAAGCCCACATGTAACCCTATTCTTGTAACGTCTAATGTTGCTGATGTCATGTTAAACCATATAACCATCATTTATCTTACACAAAAGTAACACATATAACCCATTAAGTAAATACATACAAATACTATTAATTATGACTGGGATTACACTAATCCTAACTAACATTATTTAAACTAATATGTATTATTCCTAGTATTACACATGGATCCTATTCTTGTCTTCCATGACATACTATCCCGGCAGATACCTTAAATTTCATCTTCCAACTAGCTACATACTCCAGAATTATCTGACATTTTACTGTCTCAGCTCAGATGAAGAACTCCATTGTTAATCACTGGATCAAGGTCATTCACACATAATAATACTATGATTAATCATAAAATCACATATATTTTGCAAGCTTGCTGTGAATATAATATAATTCCAATAAGTGCCGAATTATGAATTTGGAATAAATATCTAACATATACGTATCCCCAGAAATGGGATTCTTTGTTCTACAATATCTAAAAGAGGATCTAGCATGTTTCTGGAAGAATTTACATTTTTGAACATAGTTTGACTCAAACATACATTGCTCTTTCCACAGCTCCTCCTCCTCCGGGGTTATGATAACATCAACACCCACCTTCATACCAAACACACAATACGCGTTGTGTCCGGGTGAGGCTGCGGTGGAGATTTCGGTTCCGTGCCCTGTTTGTGGACCTGCAGCGGGCTTGGAGTGATGTGAAGCGTCGTTCTCCAAGACTGCTGCGAAAAGCTGCGGACCAAATCTCTGGTAAGTAAAGATATACATTACATGTGCCCAGATCTGTGATTATTGTTTGGGTAGGCGGCCTGTGTTTAGGTATGCAACAATCCCCCCCCCCTCCCTTTGCCCCCTACCTTTGCCACCTCCATCAAGTGTCTCTTCACAACCTTTTTTTACTACTATAAACATTGGTCTTTTAATTTGTTCTTCTTTATCTTCAGCGGACGGACGCGAACCGGTGGTGTGTTTGGTTAAGAAGGGGAGGAGGAGGACTGCCACACTGGAGTACGTGGTCCCTGGGAGCGAGCCGCTAGACCGTCTCAGAATTGTTGATCGTAAGCAGAAACATTTTAATTGTAGAAATTTAAATTAGCAAGTTTTTGGGGGTTAGTGATCAGGTCTAATAATGTTGGTGCATTTTTTTCAACCTACGTATTTATATGTAGTTATCTAACACTTCATGCTGAACTGTGTTAGAGCAACATGGTAACAGCAAACTACTCAGGAGTGGAGGGGTATTAGCAATGTCGACAAATGATAGTCATTGTATAATACTCAAAGTGTGTAGATGTGTCCATGGTTCATTTGCTATTTTTGGCTAAAATAACCTTTACATGGTCAATGTGTAAAATCAAGGGCAGATTAACAAACGTTATCATCCTCTTTCTGGAACTCTGACTAATGTGACTGCAGAGTGAACACATGATATTGGGGGGGTGTGACCCATTGCGAATGGATCTTGGCCTCCTGTTTCTAAACATGGTCAATGCATCTCATTGATGTAAGTGCTCTTCTATGTGCAGAATTGTAGGGGCATTGAGTATGGTGCTAGCATGTTGAGAGGTTGCTGCCTATTTGTGTCCTAAAATAGTGTGTAAATTGTGATGTTGTTCTTTTTAGAAACAAGTGACGAGGAGCTGGAGGCGCAGCCTTCTCAGGCCCACTGTAAGTAATGTGGATGCGCTGGTGTGTTGTGTATTTAGTCTAACTTTGAGGAATGAACTTTTGTTTTGTTCTCTTTTGTGGTTGATGTAGCTTCAGCGAGAGCGGAGGCTGAACAGGCAGGCCCAAGTCACGTGGCCCAGGGGCAGGAGGGCCAGGACCATGGGGACCATGAGGAAGTGGGTGGGCAGGACCATGCCGATTTGTCCCTCAGTGATGAGGATGAGAACAACAGCTGTCCTCAAATGGGAAGTAAGTACTCTACATGTGTTTGTGTGTTCAATGTGTCCTGGTAATTACAAGGGCTGTAATGGTATATTTTTGCCTTTGGGGTTATGTAGCAGCTGACATTGAGGATGTTTATTGTGGAGGACTGGGGAAGAGGGGCTGCTGCTTACCCAGTCCACTGTAACTACTACCTTCAATGTTTAGGGACTACTTTCTGTGTGCATTTAGAAAATAGCTGTTGTCCAATGATTGTATTCTTGTCTTTGTGTTTCTAGGATCTCCAACACCATCACCCCATGCAGGGTCTCCCCAATTGTCCCCCACTCCAGGGGTGGAGGATAATTCCTCAACAGTTTTGTCTGGCTCCCCTGAACCAGACTGTAAGTACATTGAATGTGATTCTCACATGTATTGTGTGTGCTAGGGTGATGTGTATCTGTGCTAATCTAAGTTGTAGTCAAAGCAATTGCAGTTTTGCTACATGTGACAGGAAGGTTGATAATGATTTTTACATGGAGGATTGGTAAGGTCAAGGATGGAGAATATACCATGAGGGTCGATGTAAGGGTGGCCATTTTTGGGTTTGGGGAGCTTCTAAGACTGATCAATATTTGAAAGGTTATATTGCACAACACTGTCAGCGTGGAAACACTATTGCTTAACTTTCATGTTTGGAAGGTGGTATTGGGGAGCATTACTGGACATGTTAGTCTTTCTTTGCTTTCTCAAGCCACCCTCCTCTAAATTTGTGTTAGTTTCCCTACAAAGGAAATGGCATTCTTTGGACTTCTAATTTCTTTGGGGCCATGTTAATTAACTCATGTCCTGATTTTGTCAACACTTAAAATGCGTGTGGCTTGGCTTGAACATTGTGTGTGTTTCACAACATCTCAAAAATGCTCATCCCCGGGAATGTCCCACATTCTAGTTCACATTTTGTTTTATTTTTGTACAGCTTCTCATGACCAAAGGCCATCTGGCTCTGTGGCCCAACAAAACATTGTTGATGGTAAGTTATGTGTGCTTTTGCTGTAATGTGTCTACTTAATTTGTGTTAGTTTCCCTACAAAGGAAATGGCGTTCTTTGAACTTCTAATTTCTTTGGGGCCATGTTAATTAACACATGTCCTGATTTTGTCAAAACTTAAAATGCGTGTGGCTTGGCTTGAACATTGTGTGTGTTTCACAACATCTCAAAAATGCTCATCCCCGGGAATGTCCCACATTCTAGTTCACATTTTGTTTTATTTTTGTACAGCTTCTCATGACCAAAGGCCATCTGGCTCTGTGGCCCAACAAAACATTGTTGATGGTAAGTTATGTGTGCTTTTGCTGTAATGTGTCTACTTAATTTGTGTTAGTTTCCCTACAAAGGAAATGGCGTTCTTTGAACTTCTAATTTCTTTGGGGCCATGTTAATTAACACATGTCCTGATTTTGTCAAAACTTAAAATGCGTGTGGCTTGGCTTGAACATTGTGTGTGTTTCACAACATGTCAAAAATGCTCATCCCCAGGAATGTCCCACATTCTAGTTCACATTTTGTTTTATTTTTTTACAGCTTCTCATGACCAAAGGCCATCTGACTCTGTGGCCCAACAAAACATTGTTGATGGTAAGTTATGTGTGCTTTTGCTGTAATGTGTCTACTTAGTAAGTGGAGAAATGCTACATGTGTATGTCCTCGATCAGGCTTCAAGTAGTTATAAAGGCAGCAGGTTCTTTATGTGAATGCATTCATTCCATTAGTATTCCAAGTGTTTGGTGTGCATATGCCCCCTTAGACTTACCAGGGCCCTTTTCTTACTGGACAAATTTTCTAGCAAACACTTGTCTGGCCCAGACTCCGCCTCCTCCTTCTGAGGTGACAGCATGCCAAGATTGCCTCCTGATGCTGTTACTCCAAATCATTGAGACTATCGGAAGGGAGGGGGGCCAGGCTGGCTCACAGCCTAGTGCCTGAACAGGCACAGGGTGCTTGGCTTCATCTCAGGTGCCTCCATAGCAAGCTGCCTGCTGTGGGGGTCAATCAACTGGAGGGAGGTGCCTAGAGGGGTGTAGAGGGGCCATTTTAAGAGGAGGATCATGACTGCTCTCATCCCAGAAAATCAACAGCGGGTAAGTATAACCTGATTTGTTTTGCCCAGCCATCCAACAAGGAGATGTTACCAACACTTTGAACAGGCAGGGCTGAGGCAGAAACAACATCTAAGAAACACAATCAGAACAAAAGCATGGAGTACGTATCTTTAAAGCTACAAGCTTCACCCAGAAGCATGAAGCTTGCAGTGTACAAATCAGCCTCACCACCGTCAAAATTCTAAACGCACACTTTCAGGGGAGTGTGGAGGGGGAAGGAGTGGGTGTTAGAGCGTTTTCATGACTGCCTAACCTACATTTCTCTATGGCTCATTGACAGACGTAGTCCTCGGTGATTCAACACCCTCGGGTTATGCTGCCCTCTACAGGAGTAGGACTAGACAGGAAAGAAAACGTTCTGGCCACACCCTAGGGGCAGTCCCAGAGGGTATATCCTCTCACTTCCTGCTCTAGCAAATCCCTTTTTTTCTGTCTAGTTAGGAGTAAGGACCTAGATACCTTGCTGGGATCTTCGGTCCTGGCAGGATTTTTTTCTTAGAAAAGATTTTTTAGACAGCTTTTTTTCTCCAGTGTTCCTGTGAGATCTTCAAGCAAGAAAGCTGAACTGGGCGACGGGCTGGATGTTGAGATCCAGTGGTCACCCCAGTTCAGCCTACGAGCACGTGCAGGCCATAGCTCCGCGCTGGGTCGGCCGCGACATAGTCCCACTGGACGGGGACTGACCCTGTGAGTTAAAAGTCTCGCTGAAACGCCAAAGACCAAGAGTCACGGCGTCCGTATTGGTCGACAGCCCTCCTACCTCGGTGGAGAGGGGTACTGTCAGGAGTTGGCGCCCGCCTGGTTCCGGTATGGTGAGTAGTATGTTCCCCCTTTCCCCCTGACGGGTCTTGTGGTGAACGCGGGCCCCTCTCTGTAATGGTAAGGATGGGTTCCCCTCTATCCTATAACATGTCACAGATCCCCCTAATTGAGTGTGATTTTTGTGTACAAGAAGCCAGGAGGCTTGGTTTGGGAGCTGACAATCTAATTGTAAAAATGTGAAAATGATTGTAGTCAGTGGCAGTACTAGAACTTTACTGTGATAGTATAAGGTATCCTACCTGTCAGAAGCCACAGGGCGATGTCTATACATGTCCCGACGGCCACGGACCGCATACGGCCCGCCAGGGTCCGGTACCGCCGACCACGCTGACCACCATGAGGGTGAAGGGTTGTGAGGCCGAGATCCTTCTGCAGACATGCCGCTATTCTGTGCAGGCCGCCGCCATTGTCTGGTAGATCGCACGAGGCCGCCATTTTGGTGTAGCCTCGTGTCTCCAGCATGGGGGCGGCCATGTTTGAGGTGACTCAAACACCTCATGGAGCCAGGGGGAGGCGCCGGCAGTCGTGTTAAGGGGCGGAGCCGCCTCCTTTACCCAGGAAATAGGGCCAAAGACTTCCTGTCTGTAACAAGACAAGCACTGAGCAAGCTGATGAAAACTTCTGTGCATCAGGGATGAGCCTTGGGGTCTCTCTCTCTCTGGTCCAAAAAGGCAGGTAACACTGAGGGGCGCTGTTGCGACTGGGGGACACAAAAAAAAATGAAAAAAAAAAAAAAAAAAGTTTTTTACTTTGTCATTTTTTGTCGCTGGCAAGTGTCTTGTATAATCATTGACCCTGCCGCATAGGTATCCCCACCTGATCCCCTCAAGGTGGCCGCAGGACCCTCCAGTACCCCACTTGTTTTTAATGCATTATCGGCAGTTTTGGAGTCTTTGGTATCCCGGGTGGAGGTGGCCTGTCAGGGACGGGGGTCAAGAAGCGACCCCCCGCCTACCCCTATTGTTTATCAGATACTTCAGGGGCTGTTGTCTCAGGTAATATCTCCTCAGCAGTGAGGAGCACGTTTCTGCCTCCGCCATAGCACAAGAGTGGTGGATGCACTAGTTGTGTCCGTCCGGGAAACCTTTAGTCTTGAGGCTACACCGGCAGAGGTAGCTGAGACTGAGATTCCTTTTTGGTACTTGTTAGCCTACCAAAAGGGCGAAGGATTTTCCTTTACCCAAATGGGGTCGTTTTGAAAGAACCCCTGTTATTTCCAAACGCATGGCTAGGTGCTATCCGTTTGAGGAATTCCTCTTTATAGTATAGACGGTACCACCTACTGTCTTGCCACAGACTGTTAGGATAAAAGGACCTCGTAACTAACGAGGACCTTCCTTTTCTGCTCATAAAGAGTTGTTCGTTCCGCGAGGGCGGGCGATAAGGCGAAACCCTCCAAAGCCCCTTTAGAGGGGTTTCAAAGGGCGCTGGTCGGCTAAACAAAAAGTCCGGCTCAGCCAAGCCTGAAGATACAGCCTGATGCACCCCTACCCATCTCTGGGGTGGGGGGGGATGTCTTCACCGGTTTCTGGAGGACACAGGATCGATTTTCGATCACTTCCACCGGTGCGATTCTTCCCTTCTAACATTGAACGGTTTCAGGGGTTCTATTCGAACCTATTCACAATGCCCAGGAAAGAGGGCAAGGTGCGTCCAAATCTGGATTTGGGAAGAAATAGCGTCCATCCGTACAGTGGTGGCCTCCCTGCATCAGGGGGATTTCCTGGCGTCCATAGACATTTAGGAGGCCTATCTTTATATCCCCATCATCGCAGGACATCAGCGTTTTTTTTCGCTTTCCCAAAGATCATCCCTGGTTCCCACCAGGAGACTGAACTATCTGGGCCTAAGGTTGGATACATCCTGGGCAAGAGAGTTTCTCCTTGCGGAGAAACTCCAGAAGGTTCAGTCAATGATTCGGATGTTGCTGTCCGTCAATTGGCTGGGACTGATGGTGGCCTTCTTAGAGGCAGTACAGTATAACCAGTCTCATACCCGAATTCTCCTGAAGGAGATTCTTTTTTAATGGAATCAGAATTCCGATTCCCTGGACAATCGGATCCGGTTGAGCGAGCGGACCAGGAAGTCTCCGATGCTCAACCAGGGGAAGTCATTTCTTCCGATAGTATCCAGATTACCAATAAGGGTATCGGAACTGAGAGCGATCAGATTTTGTCTGATTTACTGGATCGAGCAGCTCTAGAGCAGCCCGATTCGGATCCAATCGCATATGGCCTCTTCATCCAGAGGTTTTTCACTAGCTGTTCCTTCATTGGGACATCCCGGATGTGGATCTGTTGGCACCTTGGCTTAACAGGAAGGTGCGGAGGTTTGTTGCTCGCGCCGCGATCCTCTAGCGGACGCAGCAGAAACGCTGATCGCCCCGTGGGGGCAGTATCAGCTACGGCATGCCTTCCATCCTCTCAAGTTGCTGCGGGAACTTCTTCGCAGGATAGAGGTGGAGGGAATTCCAGTTATTCTGGAAATTCCGGACTGACCTCGTCGAGCCTGGTACGCCGACTTGATGAGGCTAGTAGCGGACGCTCCTTGGAGACTTCCTCTCAGGGAGGATTTGCGGGCTCAGGTACCGATCTTCCATCTTGCTTTACAGTCGCTGGCTTAATGGCCTAGCCATTGAGACCCAGGTACTGAAGGACAAGGGAGTGTCAGCTTCAGTTATTCCTACCTCCAGTTAAAGCAAGGAAAGCGACTTCCAGCACATGGAAGTCTTATATTGCATGGTGTGAATCTATTGGATTTCCCCCACATACCTATTCGGTGACCCGAATTTTGGTCTGTCTGCAACAAGGGGTTGAGCAGAAACTATCCTTGAGCACTATCAAGGGTCAGGTTTTCGGCGTTAGCAATCTTCTTTCAAGAAACCTTTGGCTAATCATTCCTTGGTGCGGAATTTCATCCAGGGGGTGCGACATCTGGCTCCGCCAGTGCGCGCACCCTTACCGCCTGGGATCTTAATTTAGTGTGGTCGGTTCTTCAGAAACTTCTCTTTGAAGATATTAGGGAGATTCCCTTGCTTACATTATCCCAGAAGGTGGCCTTCTTGGTGGCCATTATTTCTGCACGCAGGGTGTCAGAACTTGTCGTTCCCCATATCTGGTGGTTCATAGGGATAAGGTGGTTCTTCTTCCGAATCCATTCCTTCCTAAAGTGGTTTTCAGAGTTTTTCATTTGAATAAAAGTATTGTGTTACCTTCCCCGTGTCCTAAGACTAGCCATCCTTGGGAGTTTGCATTACACTCCTTGGATGGGGTTCAGAAGGATACACTTGACTACTACGAACTTGTTTTCGTAAGACGGACTCACTTTTTGTGATCACGGATAGCCCTTGAAGGGGGTTGCCTGTGTCTGCCGCGACCATATCTACATGGATCAGTCAGACGGTGGTACAGGCTTATTCTATTAAGGGTCGGAATCCTCCGTTCCCTGTTAGGGCGCACTTCACTCGAGCGCTCAGTACTTCCTGGGCCTATCGCCATCAGGCGTCAGTGGTCCAGGTATGTAAGACGGCCACCTGGTCGTCGGTACATACCTTTACAAAATTTTATAAGATTGATGTGATAGCATCGGCGGATGCCTCATTTGGCCGCAAGGTTTTGCAGGCCGCAATTTGAGGAGACCGGTGGTCTACCTCGGGGGTTTTTTTCTGTTGAAAAATTTCTGTTGAGTCTCATCATTGAGGATGAGCATTGTAAACTTCTAGTTGGCACCGGTTGGGCCTTCTAGATTGGATTTGATTTCCATTTTCCCACCCCTCATTTGTGGTACTGCTTTGGGACGTCCCGAGGGTGTTGAATCACCGAGGACTACGTCTGTCAATGAGCGATAGAGAAAAATGGATTTTTGTAAAATCTTACCGTAAAATCCTTTTCTCTTAGCTTATTGACAGACGTAGTACCCGCCCCTCTGTTTTTGAGTTGGGTTGGGTTAAATTCTCTAAACACTGCTTTGTGACATAACTGATTTGCTAGAGCAGGAAGTGAGAGGATATACCCTCTGGGACTGCCCCTAGGGTGTGGCCAGAACATTTTCTTTCCTGTCTAGTCCTACTCCTGTAGAGGGCAGCATAACCCGAGGGTGTTGAATCACTGAGGACTACGTCTGTCAATGAGCTAAGAGAAAAGGATTTTACTGTAAGATTTTACAAAAATCCATTTTTAGTGTGAGTCCATTCCTTGATAAACTTTTTATTCTCTCTTAACACAGTTGTGCTGGAGCAAAGGGGATCTGGGGAGGAGAGGGATCAACCCCTGCCACCACTCGCCGTCCGTCTTCCAAGGGGTGAGTCTCTACAATGTGTCTGTTTCAATTTATAGACAGTAAGAGGAAGAGAGAACTCAATCCGAATTCTGATGGTGATAGAGAGAGATGTGTGCACATGTATCGTGGGAACACAACACCTTACATTCTTCAAAATGTTTGGTTGTGTTAACATGAAAAGCCTTTTACTTAGCTTTGGTGGAACTGCTACTAACATTCCAAGCCATCTTGTGTAACCTTTTGAACAATTTGCTGTGGAAGTTTGAGTTCAAGGTTTAGGTTCTATTAAAGCTGGAGCACCTAGGATTTATGTGTTAACACCAACAAAGTGCTTGCTCCACTGTCATATATACCATCTTCAGGCTTCAAAAAACATTTGTGTATTAAGCTTTTGAGTGTAACTATGCAGACCACAGCAATTTATCATATTTGCTCCAGAGTGTTGAGAAAAGCCACCCAATATACTCCAAAGCATATTTGTTGAGGCACATTTATTACAATCCTTGTTTGCCTCATTTTGCCTCAAGCTAATTATCCTGTCTTTTTCTACCCAGGGCACACCCACCTCACCATGGAGGTGGCCATTAGATACCTACAGTGGTGTGGGGCTCAGCTAGCCCTCTTGGAGCAGAGGTTAGGGGTTGATCCTGACCCTGAAGTTCCCTTTATTCGGGAGTATGCCCCATTGGACTGATGTTTCGTCCATGTTTGTTTTTATAATGTTGCATGTTGCAACCCAAGTTAATTTAATTTTGTTTTAAGAAAAAATATATTTTTATATACAAACATTTTATATACAACATTTTTTTACAAAAAGAAATATGTATGTTTTCTTAAAAAATTAGTTTGTGTTTTTTTCCACATCGAATCTCTTGTGTGTTGTATTTGTTTAGTCTATTCTGAGTGGTGTGGTCTGTAATTGTTTGCATGTTGGCTTGGATTTATGTTCTCCATGAGACCTGTATTGAGGCTAAATTTGAAGGGAGACCTTTTTTTTGGGTCATTATGTGAAGATTGAGTTTAGAAAATGGAAATGTAACCATATGTTTGGAGATAGAGAAGCACGTGTGTAGAAAGGCCTACATTAACCAGGGCCCTTACTTGGCCAACAACACTCCCAAAATACCAGAGATCAAACACAAACTAATCAGTTTCTATTTAAATTTATTGCATCACAAAATACAAAATACAAAGGTATAAATAATATCCTGCCACCCTCAAATGAAAAAAAAAGGGGCCCCACAAATTGGCCAATGGTCACATATATCCCAAACAAATAATATATTAAAAAAAGTATCCAAAATAACTAAAATAAGCAAAACTAAGGTGGTGGCTGACGAGTTGCGCTTGAACCCGGAACAAAACCCAACAAAATCTGTTGTGCCAACAAGAGTCTCTGCTCCGAGGTCAGCTGTAGCAGTTGTGTCAGTTGAGCCAGTTGTAGTAGTTGCTGTTGCGGCTGTGGCTGCTGTTGTGGCTGTGGCTGCTGCAGCTGCACCCAGGCTACTTGTTGCTGATGCTGGTGGTGCAAGGGGTGTGAAGATGTGTGGGGACTTGTGCTGGATTGTTTGACGTGGTGGGCCACAGTCCGGGGGTAAGTGAGCAGTCCGTGTGGTGGCAAAAAAGGGGGATGCCCTGGGGAGGAGTGAGCAGATACAGGTGGGGAGGGAGTGTAGTCTGTTTGAAGGGGTATTGTGGAACCAGATTGCAAAGGTGTTGTGCAGGAGGATTGCTCATTGAGGGGTGTGAGATTAGGAAGGGACTGTGAAGTGCTGGGAGTGGCTACAGGAGGAATTGTCCCCTCCCCAGCTGCCTGTCCAGTGGCCAACACTGGCGTCGCCCTCCCACTAACACAACCTGCAGTGGCAGGCGATTGTGCTGTTTGGGAGGGCTCTGCTAATGGGGCATCTTCAGCTCCAACCAGGCGTTGGCGTTTGTCCAGCACCTGAGTGTCGACACTTTGCCGATCACGTGGATGCTGGTCTGCTAACCTTAGCAAGCAGTCACGCATATCCTGTTGAACCTGTACCAAAACTGTCAGATTTGTGGCCAACATTGATACAGATTCCTGTATGAGCCCTTGCAACCGTACTAACTCACTAAATTGATCAGCAGGCCTCCTTGACTCATTTTGGAGCCGTTACGCATGGACGAGGTGAGGTAGGTGACAATCCCGCTGCATCCAATGCTGGCTGAAGTCAGAAGAAAAAGACAAAATATTTAGAAAACATCATTACAAAAGAGTTACAATTAGTTAGACATCATAAACACCCCAAGCAGAACGTGATCATTGTAATGTTATCGAAGCTAGCAACACTTCTGATAATGGGTACATATTATGTTTTTATTACCAAAATTACAATGGCAGAACAGTTTCTACATTAACCAGTTCAAAACTAGCCCTGGTCTGGTAGGTTCATTCTGGTTTTGTAAAGTCTGTTACTACACCAATGACTTTCAACATCTAAGTAAGTTGTCTAAAATCTGGCCAGAAATAGGCTACATGACACCCCCACAAAAAGAAACACATGAATTTTGACATGGAAAATCAAAGACTGGCAGGACTTTAAAAGTCCTGTATGCTTTAGAAACTTTTGGGGCCCCCCAAATTATACAATAATTCCCTGACCTTCAGGATCTAATTCTTGTGGTGCTGGTGCATCGTCAGAATGTCCCAGCACAAATTTCACATTTGCACCTTGTTCCCTTAGATCACATACCCCAGCATTGGATGCAGAATCCTCGCCAGCTCCTGGTCCAACTCCAGCTGCTCCTTCAAGAGGGGCCTGATGTTCTTTGAAAAAATATGCAAGAAAAGGCTTAGGAAATAACCTTATGCAGTAAGGATTTGGGGCAAATTTCAATCCTAGCTTCATGAATTAAGCATTGAGGCCAAACATTCAAAAGTGTTTCCCTGGGCTCATAGGACACTTTCTAGCACCCTCCCAAAGGCTAAGAAGGCATGGTCAGAATACTAAATAGGGCACCCATGAATGATGACAACGGTGTTTTGAAGGGTCGACATCTAAAAGCCAACACTCTTTCTAAAGAAATTACATTTGCTTAAACTGGGTTAACAATAACATTCAGAAATACAAACATTAGCAATACATACCAACACCTTCCTCCAGGCCTTGCTGCACTGGGGGGGGGGGGGGTTCCCTGCCGCTGCTCTTCTGTAAAGAGGACATAGCAATATGAGCTATCATTGAAAGGAGAAAATAGTCATCTACATTGTTTAGCACAGTACGATATGGGACCTACCAGGAGGAGGGTCAACATTGATGTCACCAGCCGTGAGTCCGACTGGGTCACCAAGCTGTATGGGCTGTGGAGTGGCTGAGATCCGTGCTACAGATGAACAAATTGCAGGTGTTGGGGGGGAAAAAAAATACAATTTGAAGGCCAAGTAGAAAAGTAAATTCATGTCACACATAGGATAATAGTTAATAGTTTCACAACAACTCACACAATTTACATCTAAATTAATAACCTACCTTGGCGCAAAGCATCAGAATCGACGTCCTCCCTGGCATGGATGGTGTCGGGGCCAAGGATCTTCAAAAAAGGAAATTGATAAGGCCAGAGAGAACGTTCAGCACGTGGATCCAGCCGACCTTCTCGGTCATGAAGGCCCAACGCAGCCCATGCAGTTAGCTTCTTCCGAACGGACCCACGGATGTCGTTGACCCTCTTCCGCACATTTATAGTAGAGCGGCGTGTACCACCCAGCGCATTTACGGCATCCCCGATTTCATCTGTGGAGCACTTCCTCATCCTCTGATTCAGATGATGATGTATATCTTCCCACCATATATGCCTTTGTCCTGGTGTTCAGAGGTTGTTTATTTCGCACCTTCCTACTACGGCAGACTCATTTCAGTTGGCCTGCCTTGCCACAATTATGACAGAACTGATCCTTAAACCGGCAGTTTTTGTGATCATGGTCTGTATTCCCACAACGGTAGCAAGCTGACTCCCGGCTTGGTGAGGGTCTATATTTACAGTTAGCTGCAGTTGGCTTGACTGCTGTTCTGAAAACTTCCTCTTCAACCTCTTCCCTTCTGCTCTGGGGGTTCAATGCTTCTGTATCTTTCACAGCCATTTCCATCACTGAAGCTATCTCCATTGCCTTGCCTTTGTAAGGGTAAGGTCTTTCTCTGTTAACAGTCTCTTTTGGCTAGACTCACTATTTAGTCCCATGACAAACTTATCCCTCAGTGCAGTCGGTAAGTACTCCCCAAAAGAACAGGTTGAGGCTAGTCTGCGAAGGGCGAGCACATAAGCCTTAATATCTTCACCCGGCTGTTGCTGCCGCTGATAGAACCAGAATCTCTCTGCAATCTCTAGTGGTTTAGGCTGGAAGTGATTCCCTAACAGTGTTAGGAGCTCTGCCAAAGTCTTAGTTGCTGTTTTTTCACTGAAAAGGACATCCCTAAGAGTGTCATATGTCCTAGCACCAACCACTGTCAGAAATACTGCTACTTGCCTGTCGCCTGGGATGGCATTTGCACAAAAATACTGTTCCAGTCTCTCAATCCAGGAACTTCAGGTTGTCTGTTCTCCATCAAATTCACTTAATGTCCCGATCAATGACATTTTCCTGATGGGCTCTGTGGGTGTTTGTATCCAGCTGACAATCCAGAGTTTTTTTTTTATTCTTTCTTTCTTTTCTCACCCGGATAGTAACCTTGTAAATCCCATCCTCGTCACCACTGTTATATTCTCTGTGTTGTGAGAGACACAGGACTCTGATCTGGAACAACGGTTGTTTATTCAGGACTCACTGTACACTCCAACATGCATTACAGGACAGCTCTGTATATCAATGCATCTCTTACATGTCTCTAAGATGGCCACTCTGCCCCTTGACCCTTATCATCACTCCTGGGTGGAGCCAGCCTTAAAGTAACAGTACATGTGAAACCCTTCAGGTATAACATCATCCCACAATCGTAACCTCTCAGTGGTAGAGGTAGTCTGGGCCCTGGTCCCTTGTAGGCGATCATATCTTGCCATATAGGCCTGGACCAGGACCCGACTCTGATCCAGGGAGAAACGGGGACGCCGAGGGACTGAGAACAAGCTGCCTCTTGTTGAAGTTCCCTCTCCAGTATTACTGGGAGGAGAAGCAGCTTGTCCACTTGGTGTGGTAACACCCCCCCCCCCCCGTTTGCTCCTCCGGGATGGAGACGGTGGACTCCCTTCTGGATACAGCTGGAGCCTCCCTCACACCATGGCCAGACCTGCCCCCCCCTGGCCCCACTGGCCATCCTACCCGCTACCCTACTACTCCTCCTAGTCCCTGTATGAGTGGGTGGGGCCATGGGAGAACGAGGTGGGCAGGTAATCTGGCTGTCCAGCAGCAGCAAATAGCCTCAATGCCACAATCTGCAATAAAAAAGAGCAAAAAGGAAAGAGAAAAAAAACATGAGTTTCACAATGCTAAAATATACAGTATAATTAGTGAACAGTTACAGAAAACACTTACCAAAGCTATCCACTTATTGCTTTCAAAGCCACGTTGGTGGTGGTGTTAAGTATAGCCCAATATAGACTGCAAAGAAAATACAAACATGAGAAATCGCATATGCAACAACACTGCACGAGGCCCTTAAAACACTTACCAAAGGGCACTAAACGGGCTGGCTTGATGGTGTTGGTGGTGTTGGTGGTATTGGCAAGTATAGCCAAAAGGAGGCTGCAAAGAAAATACAAACATGAGAAATCGCATATGTAACAACACTGCACGAGGCCCTTAAAATACTTACCAAAGGGCACTAAACGGGCTGGCTTGATGGTGTTGATGGTGTTGGTGGTGGTGGTATTGGCAAGTATAGCCAAAAGGAGGCTGCAAAGATAATACAAACATGAGAAATCGCATATGCAACAACACTGCACGAGGCCCTTAAAACACTTGCCAAAGGGCACTAAATGGGCTGGCTTGATGGTGCTGGTGGTGGTGGTGGTGGTGGCGGCGGCAAGTCTAGCCAAATATAGACTGCAAACATTAAACAAACATGAGAAATCGCATGAGCTAAATGCCTGCACATGAGAGGAAATTACACTTAGCAGGAAAGCTAAAAGGGGGTCTTTGGAAGCTGGGAAGGTAAGGGGGCAGGTTTTCAGGCCAAATATAGACTGCAAACATTAAACAAACATGAGAAAACACATGTAAAAACAACATGCACATGGCGGCAACTGACAATGATTAAAAAACACTTGAGGGGTTCCCGAGGTATTGTGGGTTGGAGGGGATTCACGAGAGAGAGAGAGAGAGAGAGAGAGAGAGAGAGAGAGAGAGAGAGAGAGAGAGAGAGAGAGAGAGAGAGATGTCTTACCTAAAGACATTCAAAGTTGTGGCTCACGAAGTCTTGATAGCAGACTTCACTGTGTAACATCCATCAGCCATATTGGCCATGTGCTGATTTTATAGCAGGCTCACGGGTGTGGCAATTAGCGGTCGTTTGTATATATACCTGCGCATGTGCGCCGGCTAATTCCCGCGCTCAAAATGGAAAACCGAAGGCTTTTAGAAAGTGCGCTGTTCACATTTATTGGTGCTCTGTTTGAGGAGGCCATAGCACAGGAGGCAGCAGAAGGTGGGGAAGCTGCTGGGGAAGCAGCTGCAGTAGCCCCTCCAGTCCGTGTGCCCTTACCTCGCCAGCCACAAATTTTTGCTCCAAGGCTATATTTGGACAAGCTGCGGGATTCTGATATCAGGAGGAAGTTCCAGCTCGAGCGAGAAGCTATTCTACACCTCTACCAGCTGATAGAGAACAAAATTACATGTGACACACAGCGCGGCCATGCGGTGCCCAGCATGGCCAGGTTGCTGGTGACTTTGTATATATTAGGGCGTGGCAGTTTCCAAGCCACTTCTGGAAGTATAATGGGCATTAGCCAGGCCACAGTTTCCAGGGTGTTCATGTTGGTCATTGATGCCATTGTGGAGATTGTGCCCCAATTTATCCACTGGCCACAGAATGAAAACGAGTGGAATGAAGTGAAGTTGGGTTTCTACCAGCGGGCACAGATGCTGCAAATCCTAGGGGCAATAGATGGCACCCACATAGCCATCAGGCCACCAAGGAGCCACAAAATGGAGTATCGGAACCGCAAGCAGTACCACTCCCTGAACATCCAATTGGTGTGTGATGCCAGACAGCGCATAATGAGTGCCAACACAGGTCGCCCAGGGCCGTGCCATGATTCCAGGATGTTACAAGACAGTGCTCTCTACAGGAAGTTTGAAAGGGGTAAAATGCCAGAAGGGTGGCTTAATGGTAAAGTCTTATTTTGTGACAACAACATAAACTGTAAGGTTACATAGACATATGAATAAGCTACATCGGTGTACACCCTGATTAAAGCAAAGCCTACATAAAATGTATGTGTTATGAGTTGGCAGGCTGTTTGCACACAACCAGATCATCAGCCTACCAGCTCACAACAGAAACATTTCCAAAGTTGTCTTCAAGTCAAATGAAGGTGGTTACCCAATGTGTAAATGCTGTCCTAACGTGACACAAGCAAAACATAAGTCATTCCAATGGTATTGCCATATCCCGAAAGTCCTTTGCATAAGTGAGTCAATATTGGTTTCCTCAATATAGTGTAAGATATCTTCCAGAAGTAATGCCTATGCTAATCGAATTGTAAAAAAATAGGGCGAAAGGTGGAACTTTCAATAGAAAGACACCACTTTTGGTCTCCTTTTTTCCATTTAGATTAGGGATTTAGGCAATTAGACATATTTCAGATGTTTCAGATGAGTTTTTGCACACAGATGAGCAGGTTGTTTTGAAAAATGCATCATTGTCTCCCATTTTGATGAGTCATCTAAAGTCACATGATATGAAGAACTAATGTATATATTTTTTTCTTTTCAGGGGATGCTGGTTACCCGCAGCGGACGTGGCTGATGGCTCCAATCAGGTACCCCCAGGGCCGAGCACAATATAACTACAACAGGGCCTTGCACCATAGGTCTTCTCAAATCCTGGTTTCTGTGCTTGGCCCGGCCTGGGGGGTAACTCCTGTACTCTCCTCCAAAGGCTTCCAGGATCATCCTGGCGTGCTGCATGTTGCACAACATGTGCGTTGCCCGGGATGAATCCTGGGAGCTGACAGAGGAGAGGGAGCCAGAGGTCCGTCAGCTGGTGGTCCGTCAGCTGGCGGCCCCCAGGCGGCGGAGCACCGCTGCAGGGATGGCCATCCGGAATGACCTGGTCACTAGCCACTTTACAAGGAAGGACTAGAGTTAAGCGGACACCTGGATGTCCGTGTTCGGTGGGTCCGGCCGTACTTGAAAAAAAAGTCCGGGTCCGTGACCCAGACTTTTTCCGAACTTGACCCGGACACCGAACCCCATTGAAGTCAATAGGGACCCAAACTTTCAGGCACTAAAATGGCTCTAAAAAACCAATGGAAAGGGCTAGAGTGCTGCAAATGGCAGCAAAATGTAGTTAAGAGCATGGCAAGTGCTCTGCAAACAAATGTGGATAGGGAAATAACTTAAAACAACAAAAAAAACAGAAAAATAGAAACAATTTTCTTCATCTGTGAAGGACGAGGCCCATATGGAGTAGGAGGGAGGTTGAGGTGGCGGTGGATGTGGCGGTGTAGGTGGAAGCGGCGGTGGAGGGTAGCCAACACTGCTTTTTTTTTTAGTAATTTTAAATTAGGGTACACCCCAAAAGAGTGAGAAAGATCAAAAATATAACAATGGCTAGGTAAGGCCGGTATCCATCTCTATTCTGCACAAGGTACGGACAAGTCCTGTGGGATCCATGCCTGGTTCATTTTAATGAATGTGAGCTTGTCTACATTGTCTCTGGACAGGCGGCTGTGCTTGTCTGTGATAACGCCCCCAGCCGTGCTAAATACACGTTCAGATAATACACTGGCTGCAGGGCACGCCAGCACCTCCAAGGCGTAAAGGGTAAGCTCAGGCCACGTGCCCAATTTGGAGACCCAGAAGTTGAAGGGGGCAGACCCATCATTCACTACATGTAGGCGTGTGCACACATACTGCTCCACCATGTTGGTGAAATGCTGCCTCCTGCTAAGACGTTCCATATGAGCTGCTGGTGCTGCTGTTTGTTGTGGCGTGCTGACAAAGCTTTTCCACATTTCGGCCATGCTAACCCTGCCTTCTGAGGTGCTGGCGGTGCCCTGGTTGCGTTGGCTCCTCCTCCTCTGCCTTGGCCTTGTGCTTCCACTGTGGCCCAGCTGTCAGGTGGGAATGCCAGCAGCATCGTGTCTACGAGCGTGCGCTTGTACTCGCGCATCTTGCGATCACGCTCCAGTGAGTGAATTAAGGACGGTACGTTGTCCTTGTAACGGGGATCCACCAGCCTGGCCACCCAGTAATCAGCACAAGTTAGAATGTGGGCAACTCGGCGGCCATTGTGGAGACACTGCAGCATGTAATCGCTCATGTGTGCCAGGCTGCCCAGAGGCAACGAAAGGCTGTCCTCTGTAGGAGGTGTATCGTCTGTGTCCTCTGTATCCCCCCAGCCATGCACCAGTGATGGCCATGAGCTGGCCTGGGTGCCACCCCGCTGTGAACATGGTTCCATCTCCTCCTCCTCATCCTCCTGCGCCCCTGCTGGACAATTGTGTACCTGGAGTTTGTGGGTGCAGGAACCCACCCTCTGAGCCACTTGTGAATAACTGCCCTGAAAGCCTTGGAAATGATCCCTCTTCCTCCTCCTCCTCCTCCTGTGCCACATCCTCTTCCATCATCGCCCGAATCGTTTTTTCAAGGAGGCATAGAAGTGGGATAGTTAAGCTGAGAACGGCGTTATCGGCACTGGCCATGTTGGTGGAGTACTCAAAACAGCGCAACAAGGCACACAGGTCTCGCATGGAGGCCCAGTTATTGGTGGTGAAGTGGTGCTGTTCCGCAGAGTGACTCACGCGTGCGTGCTGCAGCTGAGAATCCACTATGGCCTGCTGCTGCTCGCACAGTCTTTCCAGCATGTGCAAGGTGGAGTTCCACCTTGTGGGCACGTAACATATGAGGCGGTGAGCGGGAAGGCCGAAGTTACGCTGCAGCACTGACAGGCAAGCAGCAGCAGGGTGAGAACGCCGAAAGTGCGCACAGACGGTCTGCAGCAGCTCTGACATTTCGGGGTAATTTTTAAGGAACCTCTGCACCACCAAATTCAGCACATGCGCCAGGCAAGGGATGTGCGTCAAACCAGCTAGGCCCAGAGCTGCTATGAGATTTCGCGGGTTTTCGCACACCACCAGGCCGGGCTTGAGGCTCGCTGGCAGCAACCACTCATCGGTCTCCTGTTTCATGCTCCTCCAACTCCTGCGCGGTGTGTGGTTTTTCCCCCAAACAGGCAAGTTTTAAAACTGCCTGCTGTCGTTTACCCCTGGCTGTGCTGAAGTTGGTGGTGAAGGTGTTACGCTGACCGGATGAGGAGGCGGGAGAGGATGAGGAAGAGGAGTAGGAGGAGTTAGGAACAGGAGGCAAACTGAAGCACCCTGCAAACCTCGGTGGTGGAAGGACATGCGCCAAATTGCTATCCGCCTCAGGCCCTGCCGCCACTGCATTTACCCAGTGTGCCGTTAGGGAGATATAACGCCCCTGACCGTGCTTACTGGTCCATGTATCGATAGTTAGGTGGACCTTGGCACAGATGGCGTTGCACAGTGCACACCTGATTTTTTTCCCCCACTTGGTTGTGCAGGGAAGGGATGGCTTGCCTGGAAAAGTGGTGGCGGCTGGGCACGACATACTGTGGGACAGCCACCGACATAAGGCTTTTAAAACTGTGCGTCTCCACCAGACGGAATGACAGCATTTCAAAGGCCAAGAATTTTGAAATGCTGGCATTCAGGGCCAGGGATTGCGGGTGGGTAGGGGGGTACTTCCTCTTCCTCTGAAGTGTTTGGGAGATGGAAAGCTGAACGCTTCCACGGGACATTGTGGATATTATTGGTGACCCAGGTGGTGGTGTTGCTGACAGATCCTCTGTTTGCGGAGTGACAGGTGCCGGTATCACTACAGAGGTGGACGAAGAGGCCGAGACTGCAGCAGAAGAGGAAGCAGGAGGAGCCAGAGACCTTTCTTGGTTTTGAAGGTGTCTACTCCACTGCAGCTCGTGCTTTGCACTTAGATGCCTGATCATGCAGGTTGTGCTCAGGTTGAGAAGGTTTATGCTTCGCTTCAGGCTCTGATTGCACAGCGTGCAAACCACTCGTGTCCTGTCATCAGCACATTGTCTGAAGAACTTCCGCGCTAGAGAACTCCTTTGACCTGGCTTTGGTGCGCTCTGTCCCTTGCTGCATTGGGCAGTAGCAGGCGTAGTGTCTAGGGCACGGCTGCTCCGCTTCTGCACCCTGCTCCCTCTTCTGCTGTGCTGGTGGCTCTGTGCGACCACCGCCTCTTCCTCCAAACTACTCAGGTCACCTGCATGACCTTCATTCCATGTGGGGTCGAGGACCTCATCGTCCTCCACATCATCTTTCACCCAGTCTTCACCCCTGCCCTCCTTGTCGGTCTCCACAATTCTGAGTGCCGCAGCAGTTGGCACCTTCATTTCGTCATCATCGGAGACGTGCTGCGATGGTCCTTCCATGTACTTATCTTGAGAAATAAGTGGTTGGGCATTGCTGCACTCAATCTCTTCCACTTCTGGAGCAGGGCTAGGTGGATGGCCCTGGGAAACCCTGCTGACAGAGTCATCAAAAAGAAGAAAAGACTGCTGCATGACTTGGGGCTCACACTGCTTGCCTGATTTCCAAGGGGGTGAGGTGAAAGACGGTTGGAGGTGCCAACTCTGACCTTTCTGCAGTAGACTGGGTGGGAGACAATGTGAAGGAACTGGGGGCACTGTCAGCAACCCAATCTACTATCGCCTGTACTTGTCCTTGCCTCAAAACTTGTAGAGGCGCATGATGCCCTACCAAATACTGCTGCAGGTTCTGTCGCCTACTCACACTTGAGGAAGGTGTTTCACTTGTGCGTGTAGCTGGCACAGATCGACCACATCCTCTCCTGGCAACAGGAGCTCTACCAGCAGCACCACAACCCAGGCCACGGCCCCTATTTGACGTTCTCATATTTCTGTAATTTATGATCTTGCCTTAGAAAGGTGTTTATTGAATAGCGGAACAAAACAACAACAGTTTTCCACGGGTGTATCTCATAGTCAAATATGCAAAGTATGCCGCAATTTAATTTTTTTTCACCCCAAAAGGGTGTATATTGAATAGCGGAATAGAAAAAAGTATATAAAACGGTGTATCTCACACGTACAAACACAGACTAGGCCCCCATTACAATTTTTTGTACCCTAAAGGGAGGATGAGGAAGAGGAGTAGGAGGACTCCAGAACAGGAGGCAAACTGAAGTGCCCTGCAATCCTCGGCGGTGGAAGGAGATGCGCCAAACAAATTTAAAAGGTGTATCTCATACGTACCGATACACACTATGCCGCAATTTAATTTTTTTCACCCCAAACAGGTGTATATTGAATATCGGAATAGAAAAAAGTATATAAAAGGGTGTATCTTACACGTACAAACACAGACTAGGCCCCGAATACAATTTTTTGTACCCTAAAGGGAGGATGAGGAAGAGGAGTAGGAGGACTCCAGAACAGGAGGCAAACTGAAGTGCCCTGCAATCCTCGGCGGTGGAAGGAGATGCGCCAAACAAATTTAAAAGGCGTATCTCACACGTACCGATACAGACTGTGCCGCAATTTCATTTTTTTCACGCCAAAAGGGTGTATATTGAATAGCGGAATAGAAAAAAGTATATAAAACGGTGTATCTCACACATACAAACACAGAATAGGCCCCGATTACAATTATTTGTACCCTAAAGGGAGGATGTGGATGAAGAAGAGGAGTAGGAGGACTTCGGAACAGGAGGCAAACTGAAGCGCCCTGCAATCCTCGGCGGTGGAAGGAGATGCGCCAAACAAATTTAAAAGGTGTATCTCACACGTACCGATACAGACTATGCTGCAATTTAATTTTTTTCACCCCAAAAGGGTGTATATTGAATAGCGGAATAGAAAAAAGTATATAAAACGGTGTATCTCACACGTACAAACACAGACTAGGCCCCGATTTCAATTTTTTTGTAACCTAAAGGGAGGATGAGGATGAGGAAGAGGAGTAGGAGGACTTCGGAACAGGAGGCAAACTAAAGCACCCTGCAATCCTCGGCGGTGAAAGGAGATGCGCCAAACAAGTTTAAAAGGTGTATCTCACACGTACCGATACAGACTATGCCGCAATTTAATTTTTTTCACCCCAAAAGGGTGTATATTGAATAGCGGAATAGAAAAAATTTTATAAAACGGTGTATCTCACACGTACAAACACAGACTAGGCCCCGATTACAATTTTTTGTACCCTAAAGGGAGGATGAGGATGAGGAAGAGGAGTAGGAGGAGTTCGGAACAGGAGGCAAACTGAAGTGCCCTGCAATCCTCGGCGGTGGAAGGAGATGCGCCAAACAAATTTAAAAGGTGTATCTCACACGTACCGATACAGACTATGCCGCAATTTAATTTTTTTCACCCCAAAAGGGTGTATATTGAATAGCATAATAGAAAAAAGTATATAAAACGGTGTATCTCACACGTACAAACACAGACTAGGCCCCGATTACAATTTTTTGTACCCTAAAGGGAGGATGAGGAAGAGGAGTAGGAGGACTTCGGAACAGGAGGCAAACTGAAGCGCCCTGCAATCCTCGGCGGTGAAAGGAGATGCGCCAAACAAATTTAAAAGGTGTATCTCACACGTAAGGATACAGACTATGCCGCAATTTAATTTTTTTCACCCCAAAAGGGTGTATATTGAATAGCGGAATAAAAAAAAGTATATAAAACGGTGTATCTCACACGTACACACACAGACTAGGCCCCGATTACAATTTTTTGTACCCTAAAGGGAGGATGAGGAAGAGGAGTAGGAGGAGTTCGGAACAGGAGGCAAACTGAAGCGCCCTGCAATCCTCGGCGGTGGAAGGAGATGCGCCAAACAAATTTAAAAGGTGTATCTCACACGTACCGATACAGACAATGCCGTAATTTATTTTTTTCCACCCCAAAAGGGTGTATATTGAATAGCGGAATAGAAAAAAGTATATAGACGGTGTATCTCACACGTACAAACACAGACTAGGCCCCGATTACAATTTTTTGCACCCTAAAGGGAGGATGAGGTTGAGGAAGAGGAGTAGGAGGACTTCGGAACAGGAGGCAAACTGAAGTGCCCTGCAATCCTCGGCAGTGGAAGGAGATGCGCCAAACAAATTTTAAAAGGTGTATCTCACACGTACCGATACAGACTATGCCGCAATTTAATTTTTTTCACCCCAAAAGGGTGTATATTGAATAGCGGAATAGAAAAAAGTATATAAAACGGTGTATCTCACACGTACAAACACAGACTCCCCTTTAAATTTATAATTTTTAAATAGCAGATTAGAACAGCACTGTGTGTAAAGGCTGTGTGTCACAGTAACTTATGAATGAAAAAATGAATAATTATTTTTCACTTTAATTGGTGATTTTTCAATAGCAGATGTGAACACAGCAGTGTCTTATGTTTTATGTCACGGTCAGCAGCAGACTATGAAGGGGAAAAAAAAAATTCCCCTTTAAATTTGTAATTTGTTAATAGCAGATTAGAACAGCACTGTGTAGTAAAATATAGCTGAACGCTGCACACAACAGACTGATAAAAATATATTTTTTTCTCCCTCCTCCTCCTCAGTGGGCTGAAGTGAGGGCAAAAAGATCGTTCACTGCACCACCCCCATACAGCAAAATCGATGTAGATCGCTAACGGACGATTGTTCTGTCCTGTGTCTCCTAATCTCTCCCTGCCTACTCTCTCCAGCCTGTCCCTAAAATGATTTTCTATCTTTCCCTGCCTACAGTCCGACCTGTCCCTACATTCTTTTCAGCCACAATGTTTTTTTTTCCTGTCTCTGTCCCTAATCAGCAGCAGCCAGCACCGTTGTGTGTGCTCTCTCCCTACACTAGAACAGACTGACGCGCACCGAGCAGTGTCTCTAGCTTATAAAGACCTGGGTCACATGCTTCCGCTGGCCAATCACAGCCATGCCATTAGTAGGCATGGCTGTGATGGCTTATATGGCACACCAGTTAAACGCTTGTTGATTGGCTGTTGAAACCGCGCCATTAAAACCGCGCCATTACATACAAAACAGGAAATAAAATTCCCGAACATGGATTTTAAACCCGAAATATACAGTAAAGTTTTCGGGTCCGTGTCCGGGTAACAAAAATCCAATTATCCGGTACGGATACAATAATACAATAATACAGTCCGTGTTCGCTCAACCCTAGTAAGTACTGTAACCGCTTGAGATACGGCATGTGTATTAACTTGCTACTTTGCAGAGTTGACACTCACAGGGAGACAGATGGTAATTGTGGTCAGGGAATAACTGAGTGAAATACCATTTAAAGAAGTACGGTTGAGGCGTGCTGAAACCGTGGTTCGGGCAGGCCTGTAAATCAGGAGGGCCCACCAAGATGGAATTGTTGAAAAAAGGGGAGTGGAGGGAGGGGTACCCAAAAACGTCAGCCCAGTGAGGAGGGCGGCCTGACGTTAAATAGGCCGGCCCCTCCCCTCCCACAACTGCAGGCTCCGCCTGCCCATTTGTGGTCAGGGAATAACTGAGTGAAATACCATTTAAAGAAGTACGGTTGAGGCGTGCTGAAACCATGGTTCGGGCAGGCCTGTAAATAAAGAGGGCAAAAAAGGAATAACTTAACCAAAACGACCTTTAATACATACATATCCCAAAACGGAAAGCAAGACCTGTAGTGCTATGTGGCCAGATCTCTAAAAGCCAGTCTGAGTTCATTCTCCGGCTGGGGAATGTACCGGCTGTAAGCAGAGGACTTCCATCGGCCCATCCTTTTGATAATATGCACTGGTATGTTGTGGCTAGATGCTGCCGAAGCTGCCCCTATACGGAAGGAATGACCCGAGAAAGCTGCAGGGTCACAACCTATTTTTGAGAGCAGGGTTCTCACGTATTGCATGAACTTCGAGGTGGTGAGTGGCAAGCCGTGGAGACTCAGAAGGGGGGCATCTGGGCCACGACCCGTCACGGATGGGAGAAGAGGATCCAATAACCGGACCGGGCACCATTGATTTCCTGTAGGGTACAGGGGAACGTCAACCGGCGGCCCCACCTGGTTGGTTTTGGAGTGACGTAGTGTCAGGAGGAAATGATCCCCTACTTTGGTCAAATCTGCCACATTCAGCGGGTTGGAGGCCCCGTCTAACCTACCCGCGGTGAACTCGCTGGGGCGCAAGAATCCATAGAAGGCCAGGTATATGGCAAACTTGATAACACGATTTGTTCCTGCCTCAAACGGCCGTGTGTCCAACACGTCAGACAAGGCCCTAAACCTGCAGCTGTTGATCGGTTGACGTCTCGCGGGCTTGCAGCCCTCCAAGCGAAGGATGCCTTTTAAGATGTTTTTAATTGGCCTGGAAGACATGAAAGTACTGTGACTGGGGTGTGTGTTGATCACATGAAACTGCACCCCTGCGAGATAAAGCTTGACCGTGCTGTGGGCGAGTTTCAGATTTAAGTGGCAAAAGGAGGTGAACGCCACCATGGTGTCTAAGGAAAAAGGATCCGAGATGCTGTACTCCGTGATGAATCTGGAGAAAATGGTCAGAGCCCGATCGTACGAGCGCCTAGTGTTGACGGAGAGTGCTGATTGAGCAAGCGTGCTCCCATGGGCCATGAGTTTGGCTAGTCCAGGATGAGATCTTGAAACCGAGGTGGCGTGTCTGGGATACTCGCGGCTGTGGGGTGCAACTGGAAAAAGACCTGCAATTTGCAACGAGAAAGGGCGTCAGCTGCTGAGTTGTGAGAACCTGGCACATGCTCGCAAATTAAGTGGAACTGTAGGGTGGCAGCGAGCCAAGTTAGTCTCCTAACTAGGCTCATGATGGTGAGGGATGAGGAACAGCCCTTGTTGATTATGTCGCAGGCTGCCGTGTTGTCCGTATAACATTTTACTGTCTGACCTCCCCACCGGTGTCCCCACACCCGGGCTGCTGCCACTATGGGATAAATTTCAAAAAGGGCGTTAGTGCGGTTAAAAGACGGTAGACTGGCAGTCTCGGGTGGCCAAAAGTCTCTGAACCAATTGTCCCCGCAAATGGCTGCAAATCCTGAATGCGCTGCCGCGTCGGTCCATAAGACTGGGGAGTGGTCGGTAAAAGGCGGGATGAACATATTCACCCCGTTCCAATGTGCCAGAAACTGCCTCCACATGGTCAAGTCCGCCTTGGCCTGCCCGTCCAACGAGACAGTACTCCCGTCGTGCGGGAGGCCAGGGAGCAGACAGAGAAGCCTGGAGACAAAAGCTCGACCTTGGGGAATAATCCTCATGGCGTAGTTCAGGGAACCTAGAAGGGACAGTAGGTCTTTCCAGGATGCAGAACCTTTGGCGAGGAACCCCTCGATCTCTGCCCTGATCCTCTGAACTTTGTCCGGGGGCAGGCTTGCCTGCATGGCGACCGAATCTAGGCAAATGCCTAGGAAGGTCAGTTTGGTGGAGGGACCTATTGTTTTCTTTTCGGCTACTGGAACCCCTAGGGCCGAAAAGAGTGCCACCGTTTTTACCAGGCTGAGAGGAGTGGCTGTGGGACTCTCCACTGTCAGGAAATCATCCAAGTAATGGATGATGACTGGACAGCAACCGACATTTAATAGGAGCCAGCACAGAGCCTCAGGAAATAAATCAAAAATCTTGGGGCTGCTTTTGGCCCCGAAGGTCAGGCGGATGGCAAAATAGTAAAACCCCCTCCATTTCGCACCATGCAGATGCCACAGTGATGGGTGTATGGGCAGCAGCTTGAAAGCATTGGAAATGTCCGTCTTCCCAAGCCAAGCTGCTTTCCCGGCTTTCAGGATAGCCTGAATGGCGTGATCCACTGTGGTGTACTGTAGTGAAAACTCTTCGGAGGGAATAAGAGAATTGAGGCTTGGCGTGGCGATGGAATGAGGAGCCGAGAGGTCTATGATCAATCGTTTTTTATTATTGTATTTCCCCGTGGCTACCCCCAATGGGTTGGTTCGCCAGCAGGAAAAAGGAGGGGTACAGAAAGGACCTAACATGAAACCCTTGTCTACCTCTGTTTTCAAAAGAGTGTCGACTACAGCCGGGTCAGCCAAGGCAGACTGTAGGTTTTTACACTCGATTGTGCCTGACGGGAGTGCCACCAGACCAGTGTGGAACCCTGTCGTGAACCCTGAAACTAAAAAGTCGACTAGGTCTGGAGAGGAATGGGATTTCAAAAAGAAGGCCAGGGAATCGACCTGTACCTCGGTCAGTAAGCTCTTGGGAAAAAGGCGACTGGGGCACATGGACTTGGCGTGGGCCCGGAAGCAGGTGGAGCAGATATGCAACAACCTACAGGCACTGAAGCTGCAGCCCCCCGCGTTCAAGTTGTTGCATACCTGTGCCTTGCCCAAGAACACTATCGGTCTCCCCAGTTTGTCTTTGGCGGACTTCTGATCAGACCTGCTGGGGCCCGGGGTGACCTCGCTGGTGGCAGAAGAACTGGGCTCGACGGTACACAAGTTGGTGGAGTGGGAGTTTGAAGCACAAGTGGCGCATGCAGGTGGCACAAGCCCGGCAAAGTGGTGACAGAACAACTCGGTGTCCAGCTGGCCCCAATCTATCCTGATGTTAAACTGGGCAAAGGTGGCCGCCGCCTTGGCTGAGAATGAGCGGTGATAATCGTAGAAGGTGGTGCCGCCGTACTTGTGCCCCAGGTCGACCAACTTGTGTAGATACAAATCCAGCTCTTCTCTGCGATGAGGGAAGTTAAAGCAGACCACGTCCCGGAACAGACCGAAGGCCAAGACAAACTGGAATGGAGAACTTCCTGTTTAGTCTGGGGTCCTTGGCCTTCAGAACCACAGACAGGTCCCCGTAATTGTAAGTCTTGATGTGAGGAATGGGGCCTGAAGGAGTTGGCATACCTGCAAAGGTGCCCTGAGGGGCTGGCAAGCCAAAGACCTGAGAGAGCAGGGAACCTGGGGAAGCTGCGGAGGCTGGTACAGGGGTTTCTAATTTTTCCAACCTCTGACTTAGGCTACTAACGGAAGCCAGAACAGACGCCATGGTGGCCTGGATTTCGGCTAAAGCGTCCTTGACACTGTCCCGTGCGTCAGTCCCTGGTAGCGGGTTGCTGGTATTGGATACCAAGATCCTGTACAACTCCGCCTTCCTGACTGTGGCCGGAAATGGTATCCCCCTCCGTCTTAACTCGGCGGCAATCTTAGGAATGGTCCATGTCCTCATGGAACCAGGACTTGACGGAACCAGGCTACCTCCTGCGACGGGAACGGAAACCGGAGTGGGTGGCCTGGCTGGCGTGCTAGGCAGGGAGAGGTCGTCTCCAAGGTCTGACGCGCGAGACATGCTGGGATGACATGAAAGGGAAAAGAAGAGATGAAAAACTCATACGACAGGGCGTTAACTGGCGCTTTTTTTTTTTTTTTGGAAACGGGGGACGTGAGGCCCTGCTAACCCCAGGGGCTGGTGGAGGCACGAACTATGATTTGGACCTAAGCTGTGCCATGAATGATGGCGGGGTGTAGGCCTCTGGGAAGGTGAAGCCCTGACTACCCTGACCAAATAGCGAGACGCTAGCTATGATTTGGGCCGATGGGCGAAAGTACCTCCGTGTGAGGATGGGTGTTGGTCTCGCGATAACTACAAAGTGACCTGCCTAAGCTCCTGACCCCCCACCCCTGCCCCCCCCCCTTGCGCCAGTTAACGAAGAGGGGAAACTCTTGGTAACGGAACAGCATACCTTAGATGACTCTTGAGGGGTCTTACTTGGTTGAACGTCTGGTAATGTTCAAGCAGACTACCTGTGGGTAAGCAAAACCGTGGTTGACGCCATGGATGGGAGATGACATGAGAACTGACTCAACCGAAGTAATGCCCTACGAGCGCCAACCCTAGTGTGCGAGGGGGGGGGGCGGCCTGCGTAGGTGCCCCCCCCGGACCTACCACTAAGGGGGGTGACCAGACTGAGGTATGAACCAGGAGATGTCGTGACCTGGCAGCGGTGTGAGCCAGTTGTGCGTCCGTGCAGTGATGGACGAGTGACCGTGGATGCGTAAGAAGGTGGGTCTCAGAGGTCGAAGACCCGTGGCGTGGAGACCGGAAAAGGACGGGGGACGGCAAGGCTTGCGGGAGCGTGAGTCCTGTGCGACCCCCCCCCCTTCTTACCTGTGGTTGGACGACCCCCAACCCCCCCTCCCTATCCACCTGCGGTTTGATGCGTGTGAAACCGATCCCCCCCCATGGAACAGGCATGGGTATCTAATTGAGTGTCAGCTCCCCTGCCTGAAGGCTGGTTTTAGAGGCCAGCAGGGCGCAGTACCAGTCTGGCCTGGGTGGCAGTGTGACAACTAGGGCAGTGTGACAACTGTGCAGTGTGACAACTGCCCCCCCGAAGCTCATGACTGAGGATTTGAATGAACAAGTAAACCCCTCTCTTGGACCCCCCCCCGGCAGGTGAGCAGCGATGGTAGGAGGGGGGGGGGCGGCTGCCTGCATGTCCCAGGTGCGGAACACGCCCCCCCCCCACCCCCAGAGATCGGCGCTGCTGCAAGAACATACACTGGGTTTTTTTTTTTGTTTTTTTTTCCTTTCCTTTCCCCTCCTCCGGCCGGAGGAGGAGGGACCATGGAGGAGGGACGAGGTTCGGTGCGTTAGTGAGGCTGCGAGCGGATGGAGCCTAGTGAAAGTGGGGGGGGGGGGGCGCGGCGCCGCTCCCCCCCCCCCCGAAGGAGGCGGTGTAGGGTGCCAGTGGAGCCGGGGGAGAGCGGGGTGAAGGCGGGGGTGTCCACGTGGTGCCGACCATTAGCGTGCGGCTGGCACAGGACATTCCCCGCATACTCACGGCTTCCTGAGGGCTCCTGTGGGTAGCTGACGGCGGTATGACGATCAATGGCTGCCCAGTGAGGAGGGCGGCCTGACGTTAAATAGGCCGGCCCCTCCCCTCCCACAACTGCAGGCTCCGCCTGCCCATTTATCATCTGCCAATGACACTTGCCATTCTAGATAAAGTGTAGTCAACATTCCTAAACTGTGTTACTTGAGCAAGAACACGCACCTCAAATCAGAAACATGTTGGTATTGTAAATAGTGGAGAGGGATGATAAGAGCTGGCAGGTGTTTAGTTGTGTCTATGCCACCTGTGTAGTTATTGACAAAATGAAAGGCTGCTTGGTATCTTATGGTGTCATAATTTTTCACAATCTGGACATCTTGGATTGTAATCATGGCACGTACCCTGAGAAGCATGTGGCGATGGGCTGTCTGGCGTCACAGGTGTGTATTCAAATGTTTGCATTAATGATTTCTGGTTTGTGTAAGTTGTGTGAAAATGTGTAATTTCACTCGTGATGTAGAAAATTAATGAAGTTAAAAATGAAGCAAGCGGGCAGTAAGATGTGATTTTCATGATGAAATGGCTTATCCTTTGCTTTAATTTTCCAGGAGTGGTACTGCTTGCGGTTGTAGCTGGTAGAGACCCACCTTCATGGACTCCACTCGTCTTCATTTGTGGTCAGTTTATATTTTGTGAGGCACAAGCCCAGAACTGTCCTCGATCACCAACATGAACACCCTGGAACTTCAGAAGTGGCTTGGAAGCTGAACAGCAACCTGGCCATTCCTGTCCTCTATGAGCTGGTAGAGGGGCAGAATTGCTTCTTGACTCTGCATGAACTTGCTCAAGATATCTGAATCCTGTATCTTTGCCTAATGTAGCCATGGAGCAAAGATCGTGGGCTGGCGCTGTAAAGGCACACGGACTGGAGACTGTCAATATTACCTGGCTGCATCCCTCCTTATGCTGTAATTCCATGAAAAATAAATACTTTTGAATGGAACATGTCTTTATTTTTTTGTGGGTGGCTACAGACTTAAGCTGCCAATGCCGGATTTTGCACTTTGCATGCTGCTTGTACTGGTGATGTGAGGGGTTGGAATGTAGGGTAGGGATGGGACAGTGTTGTGTTGAGGTGTGAGGCAAAGTGTAGTGTTGGACTATGAGGGTCTGTGTTGTTCAAATATGGAGAGAGTCCAATACCATACACATATGTTTGTTGTTCCTGAAATTCAACAACCATGGTAAATTTGTAAACAATCGCAGCTCCAGAAAAATAGGATCACACTCATACAGTTAAAATTGTGTTTGTTCCATTAGTGCTCTGTATATTTTTTTTTTTCCATAAACAAATTTTTATTTTGTTAAAAGCAAGATGTAACAAAAAATGAACACAATACAGTGAATTGGAAGATAATGAACCCACATAATATCAAGATACATAATAGCACAAAAAACTTATGAGATCACGTGGTTACAGACACAAGAAGACATAATCAAAACAAAAAACTTATAAGGTTGAAGCACTCTATTAAAGAAAGGGATGAAGCTTCAAATATTCTGGCAGAGAGATGTGTTGAGAAAAAATTATTGGGGATTAGTGTCCATCTGATAGGGTGGGTGATCTCGTTTGTTGTAGAGTAAGTAAGTTTGATGGGCAAGTTTTATTGCGGACAGAGGGGTTGCCGCAACGGTTCATGAGTCTGCTTCCTTCATGTGTCTGAAACAAGGGAGCTGTCTTCTTGGTAACCATCTGTGGGAGTGCAGAAATATAGCTTGTCAAAGAGATAGGAAAAGGTAGGTAGAGAGGAATAGAAAAGAGAGAAAAATAGAGAAGAAAATATTGGGAAGGTGGGAGAGGTGAGAGAAAAGAAAAAAAAAAAAAAAAAAAAAAAATGTAGGTATAAAGGGGGGGGGGGGGGGTGAGGGGGATTGGAGGGGTTTGTGGGTATGAGGATCAGGAGAGGAGATCAGAAGGGAGTGAATCTAATGGTGAATATGAGCATAATTTCCCTGCTCTTATTCCTCCGGGGAAACCGGCTCCATAGTAATATTAAAATCTATGGATTCAAATTAAGGAGAGCTGATGAAGGATTTGTATTCGTCTGTCTCTTTGTAACGGATCCAGTCCAGCCATTCCGCAGAGAACTTGGATATTTCTTCCCTTGAGATAGCTATCAGTTCTTCTATTTCTTCAATTCTATTTAGTCTGCGGAACCATTCTTTGAGTGAGGGTATATCAGATGTGCGCCAGTGGCACGGAACACAAAGTTTGGCAGCATTCATCATGTGTCGCGCCAATACTGTTTGAGGGTAGTTGGAGGTTCTAGGGGAGTAGTTAAGAAGAAATTTTTCCGGGGTGAATGGAATTTCACTGGATGTGACTTTTTTTATGGTTTCCTGCACTTTTTCCCAGAAGGGTTGCAATATTGGGCATGCCCACCATATGTGAAGCATGGTACCCGGAGACTCAGTGCATCTCCAACAGGTGTTGTCGACTGTTGGGGCAAATCTGTGGATTTTGTCTGGCGTCCTGTACCAACGGGTAAGGATTTTATATCCATTTTCTTGTGCAGTGACATTAATCGAGGTGCGATGGGGTGAGCGACAGATCGTTTCCCAGTCTTTTTCGGAAAGGGATAATTGTAGGTCTTTCGACCAAGCAAGGGCAAAAGTGGCAGAGGATGCAGACGGGGCATCAAGAATGTGACCATATAATTCTGAAATTATATGTCTTTGAGGAAGGGTGCGTTCACATATGGTTTCCAATGGAGACCGGGGTCTCGACCATAATGTTGGGTTGCCTTTGGAGGAGAGGAAGTGGCGTACTTGAAAGAATATCCACAGTGGTATGCCTGGGGGGGGTAATGAGGAGTTAAGTCTTTCCCATGAGATGGGTGCTCCATCTTTGTAAAAATGTTTGGCTAGAACTTCCTGGTGCGGCCATAGGGAGCGCAAAAAGCCGGTAGACATGCCTGGCGGAAAGGCAGGATTTAACCTAAGGGAGGTCAATGGACCACAACGGGGATCAATTTTCATCTTCTTACGCCAAGCATCATGAATGAGTAGCGGGGGCCCAATAAAAGGGTGTATTTTGAGAGGTTGAGGTATGTCTGACAGAGGAAGCCACGGTAGAAGATGTAGCGGAGTAGTTGTCCAGACATTTTCCATCTTAACCACCTCTTTTTGGTCGGCATGGAGGGTCCAATCAACTATTCTGGTGAGAAGACAAGCTTTATAATAACTGGTCACATCTGGCAGGTTGAGACCTCCTCTATGTTTAGGGGCTGTAAGGCGGGAAAATTTAATCCTCGGTGGTTTATCTTGCCAGATAAAAGTCCGCCATGAAGTGCGTAGAGAAGAAAAAAAGGCTGAAGGTATATGTATGGGAATTGTTTGGAAAAGGTATAATAGTTTGGGGAGAATGGTCATTTTAAGAATAGCAGCCCTTCCGAACCATGATACCTGAATGTTTCTCCATAATTTCAAATCTGTATTGATAGATGACAAAAGGGGTTGAAAGTTGGAAGCATACAGATGTGACAGGTCGCGAGGGATATGTATGCCTAAGTATGGGAGTGTTGTGTTTGCCCAAAGAAAAGGGAAATTAGATTGACACCGACTAACCTCAGCAGAAGGAAGGGAAATGTTTAGGGCCATTGATTTTGAATGGTTAACTTTAAGGTTGGATAGAGAACCATAATATTCCAGGTCTTTCATTAGGTTCGGGATAGAAATGTGCGGTTGTGACAGAAAAAGGAGCATGTCGTCCGCAAACGCAGCTACTTTATGGTTGGTATTACTTATCTGTATACCATGAATGTTAGGGTTTTGGCGAAGCATGTTCAGAAAGGGTTCGAGGGACAAAACAAAAAGGATGGGGGAAAGTGGGCATCCCTGTCTTGTGCCGTTGGATAGGCGGAAGGCGTCCGACAGGTGGCCATTGACCCTGACCCTAGCAGTTTGATCTGTGTAAAGCGCCTGAATGTTTGATAGCATCCTAGTTCGGAATCCAATGGACTCCAGGGTCTTCATTAAGTAGTCCCAGGCCACCCTGTCAAACGCCTTCTCTGCATCCAAGGAGAGAAAGAACCCAGGGGCTTGTTTTGTGGTCAACCAGTGGTGAATGTTGAGGGCCTTTGTGGTATTATCTCTCGCCTCCCTACCAGGAATAAATCCAACCTGGTCTAAGGAGACGAGAGACGGCAGAAAGGGGAGTATCCTATTAGCCAAAATTTTGGCATATAGCTTGGCGTCAACATTTAGAAGGGAGATTGGTCTATAGCTTGTAACCAGGGAAGGATCTTTTCCTGACTTCGGGATAACAGAAATATGTGCCTCCAGGAGTGAGGGTGGGTGGTTAGGGGATGTGGCTAAGCTCCCAAACGCACGGAGAAAATGTGGTGTGAGAGTATCAGCAAAGCAACGGTAGTACTGAAGTGTAAGCCCATCCGGGCCCGGGCATTTCCCCGGCTTCATTTCTTTAAGAGCGCGGTGCAGTTCTTCTCCAGTTATGGGGGCTTCCATGGAAATCGCATCGGACTCAGAAATGGGACTCATGCCGTGATCTTGGAAGAACTTATCCAGTTGAGCTTTTCTGGCTTCTGAAGAGGGTTTAAGAGCAAGTGAGTCAGTAAGATTGTACAATTTCCTGTAGTAGCACTCAAATTGCTTTGCAATGTCAGGGTTAGAGTGGTGGTCCTTACCAGAAGCATCTCTTATGAGGTGTACTTGGGACGATGTATGCTGTGGGCGTATGGAACGTGCCAAAAGGCGACCACTTTTATTCCCCTGCTCATAAAATAGTTTGCGGGAAAGAACGAGTCTGCGGTGAGCTTGCAAGCCCAACTTATCTCGCAGTTCAGTTCGCACCGCGGTTAGTTCTGATAGAGTGGATTGTGCCTGCGAATGTTTAAACGATTTTTCAAGTCCTTCGAGTTTGGAATAAAGATCCGTGAGGTCCTTCTGCCGGGCCCGTTTAAGTGTTGCTGATAATGCAAGGAATTCTCCCCGGATCACGCACTTGTGCGCCTCCCATTGGGTCAGTGCTGAGGTATCTGGGGTATCATTCAGATTAAAATATTCTTTCAAGGTGTTTTGAATCCTTGTGGTTGCCGCCGCATCTTTTAGGAGTGAGGTATTAAGTCTCCAAGACTTACATCTTGTCTCCACTTCTGGAAACAGCAAGGTTAAGGTGATAGGATTGTGATCTGATAGCACACTGGTTTCTATTGAGGAAGAAGAGAGGTAAGGAAGGTCTGGTTGGGATAGAAAAAGGTAATCGATTCTAGAGAATTTCTGATGAGGTGAAGAGAAAAAGGTGTAATCCCTAGTATCTGGATGGGTCAATCTCCATGTGTCATGGAGTCGGAGGGATTGGAGTTGTGTGATGATTTGTCGCAAAGCCTTGTAGGGGAGGACCGAATTGCCTGTGGAGGAGTCAAGTAAGGGGTTCAGAGGGGCATTGAAATCACCTCCAAGAATTAAAAGGCCGGATGTGAAATCTTGAAGCTCCTGTAAGGTTGAGCGAAAAAAGGCCACCTGCTTGGTGTTAGGGGCATACACATTTGCGATTGTAATTGGGCGGGAGGCAAGAAGTCCCTTTACAAAAAGGAATCTACCGTTAGGATCTTTTTTAATGTCAATCAGTTTAAAGTCTAGTTGACGTGCAAGTAGAATCGAGACTCCTCGTGATTTGGTGCCTTCTGTCGTGGAGTGAAATCCCGTAGGGTATCGTTTGTTGGAGAGATAAATTGGGTCACCAGTTCGAAAATGGGTTTCCTGCAGTAAAATAATTTGTGCCCGGAGTCTATGGGCTTCTGATAGTGTTTGCGAACGTTTTTCTGGCACATTTAGGCCATGTGCGTTCAGCGAGAGAATTTTGACGCGGTTTTGTATTTGTGTTAACTTGGGGTTGGTCATGATGAAAGGAGAGTATGGAAAGGGGAGCTAATTCGGAAAAGGAGGGAGAGAAAAAAAAAAAAAAAAAAGGGGAGGGGGATGAGGGGGGGGGGGGGTGAGGAAGAAAGGAAAGATCAGGAAATTAAAGATAAAGAAGGAAGAAGTCGAGATATGAAAGATGGAGGAGTTATTAGAAGTATCAGAAAAGTGATATAGAAGGAAATGCCCCCAGAAAGCTTACCAAGATTACCGGGAAAGCCTTATTCTAAGGGGCGAGGAAATGCGCACTTGGTGCTAGGGGTCAACGGGGGCCCGAAGTGAAACACTGGCACCCGTTGTGGTGTGGGGAGGGGTCTTAGAACAGAAACCAGATAACCGTGGGACTGCACGGCACTGGGGGATAGCAGGGTAATGTAAGGATAAGAAAAATAATAATTTCGGTGTCTCTAGAAGCAGATAAGAAGTGATTTGAACAGTGACAGATACAGATAATGGTCTTGTAGAGCCATAGTCATTAGAGGGTCTTCTAGGAGTCTGTATGGAGTGCCTAAAGAAGAAAATTGTCTCGGGAGGACCTAGGGGTCTGTGCAGTACGAGGTTGTGAAGACCCCCACGCCCATATTGGATCCAGGTCAAATGAAACGGTGACCGGCTCAAGATGGGCGCAGATCGGTGATATATAAACAGTGCAGTATATCTAAACTGTAAGGAAGGATGTAACATCAAAAAAAAATTGCATAACATTTAAGGTATTTGAATCAACCTGGCAAAAGACAGTAACAGTGTATAAACCTTTAACCAAGTATTTAAGATTGACAAAGAAGTTCTGGTGAGCCTGGATGTCAAGTTGCGGTTAACTGAGAGGTCCGGCAATGTTAAGCGGGTAGGGAGTGAAGCTAAATCACAGAGGAGGGTACAGGGGAATGAATGGGATATGGGGGGGGGCTATTGGGATGTGGGGTACTTTAGGGGGTAGGGAGGTGAGAACAAGAGGAGGGGGATTGGGGGAGGGGGGAAGGAATAAGGGAGGGGGGGAGGGGGGACGAGGAAAGGAGGGGGAAGAAGGGGGGAAGGGGAGAGAGAGAGTGAGGAAAGGGACAAGGGGAAGGGGGGATTGTGGAAAGGAGGGAGGTAAAAAGGAATGAGGAGAGGGCGAGGGGAAGTAATCTATGGGTCCAATATTCCATAACCTTAGATCATATCATGTCTGGATTACTATATTGTGTGTCGACTCTGGAGCCGTCTGATTGTGTTCTGTAGTCAGGTTAGGACATTAGACATATATCACCTTAATAGTTGCAGTACATTAGTTAACCTGATGATAGTTATTATCAACATATGCACTTTTAACAGAGTACCTCAGATTTAGCAGTATAGTTCTTATGAGCCTGGATGTAAAGTTGTATTCCGATGGGAGATTTAGCAAGGTTAAGTAGGGAAGAAGCAAGGTCAGATCACTGAGGGGATTATAGGAATTTATAGGAGTCTTGTAGACTATATATATAACCCATATAATATGATGTGACACAATGTAGTACAATACTATATCACACTAAATAGCACAACATAATATACACACATAATCCCATAGATTAAAGGAGTAGGAGTTTGACAGAGAAGGGCTAGTGTGAGGAGGGGGATTGGGGAGTAGGAGAGGTGAGAATTTAAGGAGGGGGAATTAAAGATAAGGGGATAGGGGGAAGGGAAGGAGGGGAAGGGGAAAGAGAAGGGGGGAAGAGGCGGATGAGATGATGGAGTGATTGGAGCGGAAAGATAGAAAAGTGTCAGCCGACAGTTATCAGAGGAGACATATAGCACAATTGCATTTTCTGCAGTTAACTGTCAGAATATCAAATCCCACTCATATCCACATCCCCCCCCCCCCCTCCCCAACCACACCAACACCACCAACCATCATTTAAACCACAGTTGAGAGGTGTAGAAGCCTGATTTCGCCAGCATGCACAATATTCCCATATCATACTTTACATTAAATCCTGCTGTGGGGACAGTAACCTTCTTACAGCAGGGGTTCAGGAAGCAGGGTTCAGCCGCCTCTACGATCGGTAGAAAGTTTCAGATTTGAGGAACTGGTCTGGAAATGCTTTCTAGAGATCTTCTCTGGGGTCAGACAGGTCCTGTAATCAGTTCAGCTAGAAGCAGTGACATCGGTATTTCAGGATGTCAGGGATAAGATTTATTGCTGAGGTGCGGTATGATAGTGGCTTGTGTGTGTAAGGGAATAAGCGGCAGGCTGTGGTGACAGTCTCATGCTCAGACTGATAGCGAGGGGGAGTGGGGGGGGGGGGAGAGGACTCCAAGTGGATGTAGCAGAGTCTGATTGTAGCTTCTATGGGGAGAATTCAGGGCTTGTGATCGGGCAAGGAGACAGGGGAGCAGTATTGTCAGGATCCATAGTAGGTATGAAATGGTTAGGAGGTCTGTGAATCAGGGGAAAGGGCATCTTAGGGGAAAGCAGGGAGATAGAAAAAACTCACATTTGCAGACATCCAGGCTGGGTGAAATAGAGGAGTCAGAGATCGGCATGTTCCCTCTGCTGAGCTGGGGAACGGAGAGGGCTGTTCCGATGGTCATCTCTTCCACGGTTGGGTGTTGAGCCAGGATGTGATTGGCGACGTCTATGTCGATGGCGCTGGGACTTCGGAGTTGATGAGGATGTTACTGAGATCCAGGGTTCCGGAGTATAGAAGGTGCTGTACCAGTCAGGTAAGTCCATTATCGGGACCTCCATGGCTTCACAAAAGGCGGGGAGATCTTCTGGGATTCTGAGAGCTGCAGATCTGCCACGGAATGATGCAGATAGGCAAAAGGGAAAGCGCCATCTGTAAGTTATGCCTTTAGAACGCAGGGTTTCTAGCAGGGGACGAAGAGCCCGTCTGTTTTGCAGGGTGATGGTTGATAAGTCCTGGAAAAGCTTTACCTCGGACCCCTCGTAGGAGATGTGATCTCGGGCTCTCGCTTTCTTCAGGATAGCCTCCTTCACTTGATAGCTAACCAGGCATGCCACCACATCTCTCGGGGGATCAGTTTCTGCTCCTCTTGGTCGGAGGGCACGGTGGGCTCTCTCGAATTCTACCGGAGTGTCTGCTGGGCGCTCAAGTAGATCGTTGAAGATGGCGGTCAGTGCAGGCACCAGAGCAGGGGGTTCCACTGACTCAGGGAGACCTCTCAGGCGAATATTGTGCCTCCGACCCCGATTATCAAGATCTTCCATGTGTCTGTTGATCTCGATAAGGTGTGCTGTGTGGGCATCTGTTGAACGCTGGAGCTGTTTAATGGCAGTAGCCTGGGTGACTGAAGACTTCTCTGTCTCAGTGAGGCGGGCTGTTACAGAACGCAGCTCAACTGAAAGCTCTGTGATAGCTGATCCCAGGGTATGCTTAATGTCGGCTGCAACTGATTGTAGGTCTGCCAGGCTGGGCAGTGGAGTCGCCATATTCGTCCCTAGTTGGAGTGGTGTGGAGGAGACAGGCAGCAATTCAGGAGAGCGGGGTGCTGGAGATGGTGAGGCCGCTCGTAGGCCTTCCCGCTGAGCTCTGAAGATCGCTGGAATGTTGCCAGAGTTCTGGATAGTCTGGTCGGGTGGTATTCGGCTGGCTGAAGCGCTGCGACCCGATCTGACCATGTTGGGGTGAAGATGAGACACCGAAAAGCTGATTTGTAATCCCCCAGTGCAGAGAGCTCCTCTACCATGCGGCCATTCAGGTCCGGTGCCAAGCCACGCCCCCCGTGCTCTGTATATTTATGTAGACCCCCCCCCCCTAAAAAAAAAATATACAAACAAAAACCAAAGAAAAATGATAGTGAATAGAGATCCAAGTGCAGTGATTGTTGGGATTTGAAACCATGACGTTGTTAACTGGAGTTAAGTTGCAAAGCACTTAGCTATTCTGCAGAATAGAGCTGTTTGGTGAAAAGAAAGGAGTGTGTTAAGGCTAAAATGCACATATAGCTAAAGTACTAAACATTGTAGGGCATCTAGGAAGAAGGCCATAAAAAAAGTGTGAGTTTTTTAATGTGGACCTGAAGTGGTCTAGTGGTTAGCATACTTTGCTCTGCACCGTGCAAGCATGAGTTTTAATCTACAGACAGATGAGATTATGAAATCGCTGAACATAATGTAAGTTTGCAAGCGCTTCACAGTGTACGCGATGTACATTTTGTAGCAATATAAATGATCCAATCCATTAGAGTTTTTAAACAAACAAAAATAATACACAAAAGAAGTTAGGTGGAGATGGTCAGTGTAACGCTCCGGCGTTTGTTTAGTGAACTGGATTTGCAGCTGCAGAATTTCCACTCAGTAGTCGTGTAGAGATGTGTTGAATTACCATATCCAACTCTCCAGACTCATCATTGTGGCCCAGCCTGTCTCAGCATGCAAATATACAGACACTCAGATAAGATGTTCCTGGAGTGATAGTTGTATACGATAGTATAGAGGTGATGTGCTGAAAGGACAGGCGTGAGTAGTGATAGCAATGATAGGCACTCAATAGTAATGTTCAGGAGTGTTAGCAGATGGTTATAGATAGTGTGCAGATAGGTTAGCATTCATGTACAAGTAACAGGTGGTAGGAGACAGCAGATGAAGTGTACAGGAATTGCTAACTTAGTGCAAGGATATAGATGGTAGTAGACTCAAGAGCTAGCAATCTATGTAACAGTGCAGATGATAGAAATAGTAATGCATAGATAGCAACAGTCCTTAGTATGCAAGAGTAGATAGTGTAAGTTGATAGGAAGGAATCCCCTGTGGGGTACTTATCACTAGTAGGTTTAGAGAGATGAGGGGTCCGGTAATGAGATAAAGATCAGGTAGCGAGATACAGGATCAAGTAGCGAGACTCCGGTCTATCCAGATACTGGGGAAATAGCTTGAAGCTTCGGCAGCGTCAGACAAGGCTGTATAACAAGCGGTTTGCATGAACACCTTGTGAGATAGAAATCATCAACACCTTGAAATAGCCGCTCAGAGCAGCGCCTAGTGATGACGTCATGCGGCTTAAAGAGATAGGCAGGTATATGCGTTCCACCTAGCTGAAAAGGTGGGACGCAATGCGGAAGAAATGGGCTGGAAGGGTACCGAAGGTACCAGAATCTTACAGTACCCCCCCCCCCTTAAGGCCGGCTCCGGAAGGCCTATAGCACTGGTCTCTCCGGGTATTTGGAGTGGAACCTTCGTATAAGCCTGGGAGCGTGAACGTCAGAAGTATCCAACCAGGTGTCGTCTTGGGGTCCATAGTTTTTCCATCTTATGAGATATTGGAGTTTCCCTCTGTGGATACGAGAATCCAAAATCTCCTTAATCTCAAATTCTTCTCCGCCCTCAACTTGTACTGGAGGTGGAGGCGAGATGGTAGGTCTTATTCCTTGGTTGGGAACATGTGGTTTCAGTAGCGACACGTGAAAGATGGGGTGTATTTTAAGATCTGCCGGTAAGGTGAGTTGAACTGCAGCTCTCCCAATGAGCTTCTCAATTGGGAAAGGTCCTAGAAACAAAGGCCCAAGCTTTTTACTGGGGATCTTTAACCTTAAGTTTTTCGTAGATAGCCAAACGAGATCCCCAATAGCATATTGAGGAGAAGGTCTTCTACGGAGGTCGTAGTACCTTTTTTGTTGGCTATGTGCATGTGAGATGGTGGTGTTAAGTAAACCCAGAGAGTCTTTTATTTGGGTAAGATAGTCAGAGGCTACTGGGTTACTTGATGGCAGGATGCGTGGTGGAAGAAGTGTGGGATGAAACCCATAGTTTAGGTAGAATGGACTTTGCTTAGTAGTACTATGGGTTGCGTTATTGTAAGCAAATTCTGCCAGAGGGAGGAGGTCCACCCAATCATCCTGTAGGTATGAGGTGTAGCAACGCAAATATTGTTCAATGCACTGGTTGACTCTTTCAGTTTGTCCATTGGTCTGAGGGTGGTAGGGAGAAGTAAGTTTTCGCTCAATTCGTAGTATATGACATAGAGCTTGCCAAAACTTGGAGATGAACTGTGAACCTCGGTCAGATAAAAGAGTCTTTGGAATTCCATGTAGCTTGAACACATGTTTCACTAGTAATTCCGCTGTTTCCTTAGATGAAGGTAGTCTGCGAATAGAAATGAAATGTGCCATCTTTGTCAGATGGTCCACTGACACTAGAATGGTAGTAAATCCTTTGGAAGGTGGTAATTCTACTATAAAGTCTAAGGCAGTGGCGGCCCGTGCATAGCGGGCGCCAGGGCGCCGCCCCCCTACCCCTGAAAAAAAGAAAAAAAAATGACAAAGTTTTACGGGTTTGCCGGCCTTTGTAATGGAAGTGGTGGCTGGGGGGGTGGGGTTACGTCCCAGAAAAGGCGCCGATCGGCAGCCTTCTGGGGGCATAACCCGATCGCAAGTCCTTGCGATTGGACACCCCCACTTTCGGATATCCTGGCTGTGATTGGTCCAGTCTCCAGCCTGGACCAATCATCATCCAGGACATCCGATCCCTGACGTCACAATGGGGGCGGTGCCGGTGCGTGAGTCAGTCACTCACCGTCACCGCCGCTCGGAGGACGAGGGAGAAGCCGCTCTCCTTGCCGCCGCCGCAGAGAGGACGGACTGGATCGAGGAGGGAAGAACCCGCCGCCGCCGCCAGGTAAGTGCATTAAATTGAAGGGAGCACGCACGCTGCACTCTGCATTGATTGGGGGACAATGCTGTGGCACTCTGCATTTATTGGGGTACATTGCTGTGGCACTCTGCATTTATTGGGGTACAATGCTGTGGGCACTCTGCATTGATTGGGGGACAATGCTGTGGGCACTCTGCATTTATTGGGGGACAATGCTGTGGGCACTCTGCATTTATTGGGGTACAATGCTGTGGGCACTCTGCATTTATTGGGGTACAATGCTGTGGCGCTCTGCATTTATTGGGATACAATGCTGTGGCACTCTGCAATCATTGGGGTACAATGCTGTGGGCACTCTGCATTTATTGGGGTACAATGCTGTGGCGCTCTACAATCATTGGGGTACAATGCTGTGGCACTCTGCAATCATTGGGGTACAATTCTGTGGCACTCTGCAATCATTGGGGTACAATTCTGTGGCACTCTGTATTTATTGGGGTACAATGCTGTGGCGCTCTGCATTTATTGGGGTACAATGCTTTGGGCACTCTGCATTTATTGGGGTACAATGCTGTGGGCACTCTGCAATCATTGGGGTACAATGCTGTGGGCACTCTGCATTTATTGGGGTACAATGCTGTGGGCACTCTGCAATCATTGGGGTACAATGCTGTGGCACTCTGCAATCATTGGGGTACAATGCTGTGGGCACTCTGCATTTATTGGGGTACAATGCTGTGGGCACTCTGCAATCATTGGGGTACAATTCTGTGGCACTCTGCAATCATTGGGGTACAATGCTGTGGCACTCTGCAATCATTGGGGGACAATGCTGTGGGCACTCTGCAATCATTGGGGACAATGCTGTGGGCACTCTGCATTTATTGGGGTACAATGCTGTGGCACTCTGCAATCATTGGGGTACAATGCTGTGGCACTCTGCAATCATTGGGGTACAATTCTGTGGCACTCTGTAATCATTGGGGTACAATTCTGTGGCACTCTGCAATCATTGGGGTACAATGCTGTGGGCACTCTGCAATCATTGGGGTACAATGCTGTGGGCACTCTGCATTTATTGGGGTACAATGCTGCGGGCACTCTGCAATCATTGGGGTACAATTCTGTGGCACTCTGCAATCATTGGGGGACAATGCTGTGGGCACTCTGCAATCATTGGGGACAATGCTGTGGGCACTCTGCATTTATTGGGGTACAATGCTGTGGCGCTCTGCAATCATTGGGGTACAATGCTGTGGCACTCTGCAATCATTGGGGTACAATGCTGTGGCACTCTGCAATCATTGGGGTACAATTCTGTGGCACTCTGCAATCATTGGGGTACAATTCTGTGGCGCTCTGCATTTATTGGGGTACAATGCTGAGGCACTCTGTATTTATTGGGGTACAATGCTGTGGCGCTCTGCATTTATTGGGGTACAATGCTGTGGGCACTCTGCATTTATTGGGGTACAATGCTGTGGGCACTCTGCAATCATTGGGGTACAATGCTGTGGGCACTCTGCATTTATTGGGGTACAATGCTGTGGCACTCTGCAATCATTGGGGTACAATTCTGTGGCACTCTGCAATCATTGGGGTACAATGCTGTGGCACTCTGCAATCATTGGGGTACAATTCTGTGGCACTCTGTAATCATTGGGGTACAATTCTGTGGCACTCTGCAATCATTGGGGTACAATGCTGTGGGCACTCTGCAATCATTGGGGTACAATGCTGTGGGCATTCTGCATTTATTGGGGTACAATGCTGTGGGCACTCTGCAATCATTGGGGACAATGCTGTGGCGCTCTGCAGTGATTGGGGACAATGCTGTGGCGCTCTGAATTGAAAGGGGCATGCACACTGAACTCTGCATTGTGGGGGCACAGCACAGTGTTCATTGCATTGAAGGGGGCACAGCACAGTGTTCATTGCATTGAAGGGGGCACAGCTTCAAAGTAACAAGCAATACCTATTATATTTTTCTTTTTGCGCCCCCCCAAAAATTTTGAGCACCAGCCGCCACTGGTCTAAGGACACAACTTCCCATGGAACTTTGGGTATTGGTAGACTGCAAAGTAGACCAGATGGTTTTGTAGTGTCAATTTTGGACCTTGCACAGATGTCACATGAGGAAATAAATTTTTGTACAGACGTCTTCATATCAGGCCACCAAAATTGCCTGGTGAGCAAATTGAATGTCTTAGTCATACCCATATGTCCTGCCATAGGTACGTCATGTGATAATTCCAAGATCTTGGTACGCATACCAGGAGGTATGTAGAGTTTGTCGTTAAAGTAGAGGAAGCCTTCTGCATCAGCACTTAGTTGTGGTGGTGGTGAATCCAGTCCTATACTGTGCAGAATCTCTTCCTTCAAGGAATTGGAGATTCTTATGATCTGTATATATGAGTATTGGCAATTGAGTACCTTCAAGTAAATGTCGCCAATTTTCTAGTGCCAGTTTTATGGCAAGCAACTCTTTTTCACCCACTGGGTAATTCACCTCTGGGCTACTTAGTGATTTAGAGAAAAAAGCAACTGGATGGAGTGGTGAAGTATTCGTTGGTCGTTGGGAAAGAACTGCTCCTACAGCCATATTTGACGCATCTACCTCCAGGATGAATTGGAGGGATGGGTCTGGATGGCGTAGTATGGGAGCAGAAGTGAAGCTTGATTTTAACAAGCGGAAAGCTTTATTTGCTTCTTCAGACCATTTGAATGGTTTCTTTACACTTGTAAGTTGTGTGAGCGGTCTCACAATAGAAGAGAAGTTCTTGATGAACTTCCTATAGAAGTTTGAAAATCCAAGGAATCGTTGTAATGCCTTACGAGTTGTTGGTACAGGCCAATCCAGTATACACGATATCTTGCTCATATCCATCTTGATACCGTTCTTAGATATGATGTATCCTAGGAATAGTACTTCTTCCTTGTGAAATAGGCATTTTTTCAATTTCACGTATAAATTGTGTGCGAGTAATCTGGATAGCACAAGTCTTACATGTCTTACATGTTCGGACAAGGACTGAGAATAAATGAGTACATCATCCAGATATACCACAACACAAACATCAAGTAAGTCTCTGAAGATGTCATTTATGAATCGCTGAAATGCTGCGGGAGCATTACACAACCCAAAAGGCATCACTAGATATTCGAATAATCCGTATTTGGTTCTGAATGCCGTCTTCCACTCATCCCCATTACGGATTCGGATGAGGTTGTATGCCCCTTTTAGGTCCAATTTTGAAAAGTAGGTAGCTCCGCGCACTTGTTCAATGAGTTCGGGAATGAGAGGTAAAGGATAGCGATCCTTTATCGTAATGGTATTTAATTGCCTATAGTCAATAATAGGCCTGAGACTTAAATCCTTATTGCGGACAAAGAAAAGTCCTGCAGCTGTGGAAGAAGTAGAGGGCCTAATAAACCCTTTCGCTAAATTCTCATCCAAGTATTCCTTGAGATGAGAAAGTTCATCCTGAGAAAGAGGATAAACATGACCGAAAGGTAGTTTACTATTAGGGAGTAGATCAATAGAACAATCGTAGTCCCTATGGGGAGGCAATACTTGAGCATTTTTCTCAAGGAAGACTTCTGATAAATCCTGATAACATGGTGGTGGTGAAATTTCATCTGACACCATGGACAGGATTTTTTTTATATGATTGGAGGTTACACGTGGTCTCGCAGTAGTGAGAGGGGAAGGTTAGAGTCCGTGTTTTCCAATCAATGATTGGTTGATGTAAGTGTAACCAGGGAAGTCCCAAAATAATGGGAAAATGTGGTGAAGGTAATACATCAAAAGTGGTGGTCTCAGCATGAGACTCGTTAGCAGTAGCAAGGAGTGCTTGTGTCTGATTGGTGATTGGACCAGAAGATAACGGAATACCGTTAATAAAACTAACAGAGACAGGTTTAGATTTTGAAATAATAGGTATTTTATTTAAAGCAACAAAACTAGTGTCATTGTAGTTCCCACAAGATCCTGTGTCGATCATAGCCTTGGTGGTGATCCTATTGTGGTCCCACTGTAAGGTCAAATGAATAAAAAGATAGGGATTAGAAAAAGAAGTCGTTAATCCCCCCAGCAAGACATGTGAACACTCACCCTCTTTTTTGCGGACAAGGGGAAAGACGCTTATCAAATGATCCGGGGAGGCGCAGTACATGCAGAGATTTTCAGATCTTCTCCTGGCTCGTTCAGTAGACGATAATGGTGGGCGTATCGTTCCTACCTCCATAGGAGTAGGGTCAACGGGCGTAACCTGAGAAGGATTGGATAATGGTACTCCCATTTTCTCAGCCTTTCTTTCTCGCAGTCGCCTGTCAATATTGATGCTGAGTTGTATTAAGGCATCCAAAGTGCCAGGTAAATCCGCTTGGGCGAGCTCGTCTTTAACTGCTTCTGATAACCCGAGTCTGAACTGGGTTCGCAAAGATGCATCATTCCACCCTGAATCAAGGGTCCATCTTTTGAACTCTGCTACGAAGTCTTCAACAGGTCTCCTTCCTTGTTTTAAAGCCCTCAATTGGCTGTCAGCAGTACTCTGCCTATTTGGGTCTTCATATAAGCTAGCGAGTTCTGCTAAGAATAAAGGATAGGAGTTAAGAAGAGGGTCATTTTTCTCAAAGAGAGAGTCTGCCCAAGCCCGTGGATCACCCGACAAATATGAGATAGTGGTGCAGACTTTAATTTGGTCTGTAGTGTAAGTACGAGGTTTTAAATTAAAAAGCAATTGACATGCGTTTTTAAATTCACAAAATTTTCTCCAATCACCTGTAAACACTAGAGGAGGGTTTATTTTGGGCTCACGAGGTTGAGCAGCAGTGAGCTGTGAAACACGGGCTATCTGCTGTCTCAAAGTCTGATTTTCATTTTTCACTTTGGCAAGGGAAAGGATTAATGCATCTACCTTTTGTGTTAGTTGTATCATATGAGTGGCTAATTCTGCTGAATCCATTTTTTTTTTCTGGTTCGTGCAATCTGTAACGCTCCGGCGTTTGTTTAGTGAACTGGATTTGCAGCTGCAGAATTTCCACTCAGTAGTCGTGTAGAGATGTGTTGAATTACCATATCCAACTCTCCAGACTCATCATTGTGGCCCAGCCTGTCTCAGCATGCAAATATACAGACACTCAGATAAGATGTTCCTGGAGTGATAGTTGTATACGATAGTATAGAGGTGATGTGCTGAAAGGACAGGCGTGAGTAGTGATAGCAATGATAGGCACTCAATAGTAATGTTCAGGAGTGTTAGCAGATGGTGATAGATAGTATGCAGATAGGTTAGCAATCATGTACAAGTAACAGGTGGTAGGGGACAGCAGATGAAGTGTACAGGAATTGCTAACTTAGTGCAAGGATATAGATGGTAGTAGACTCAAGAGCTAGCAATCTATGTAACAGTGCAGATGATAGAAATAGTAATGCATAGATAGCAACAGTCCTTAGTATGCAAGAGTAGATAGTGTAAGTTGATAGGAAGGAATCCCCTGTGGGATACTTATCACTAGTAGGTTTAGAGAGATGAGGGGTCCGGTAATGAGATAAAGATCAGGTAGCGAGATACAGGATCAGTAGCGAGATACAGGATCAAGTAGCGAGACTCCGGTCTATCCAGATACTGGGGAAATAGCTGGAAGCTTCGGCAGCGTCAGACAAGGCTGTATAACAAGCGGTTTGCACGAACACCTTGTGAGTGAAAGCCGGCAATTGAAATAGGTACCAGAATCTTACAGTCAGCCTCAAACCTACAGCAGAGAGAGATGCATTACTCAGAGGATATGTGCACAAACCCATTAGACCACAGTCCTATGTGAGACTACTTTGTGCACAGCTTAACGCCGCTGAATGCGGAATTCATTGCTGCTGTCACGCTTTCCAATTCGCCACTGCGGGAGTTAATTGATTAGAATGTGGCGAGAAATAAACAAGCCAAAGCAGTCTTAAGCTGGAGGTTTAATAAATTCAGCCCCCCCGTAACAATTGATGGTTCACTGCTGGATTTTGCTTGTTCATTTTATGCAATACATGGACTTTCAAATACAATAACGTGGATTATTGTCTATTGTAACTGGCATGTATTAGACATTCTGTCCCATTCTCACACATAAAGTGAAGGCTCTTCTCCCTAAAATACCATACACACCAGTAGCCTACAAAGGGTGTACAAATAGGGCAACATAAGGAAAGACTTGGAAACCAGGGATGAGGTAAAGCTACCTGGGTTTGGGGCAGATTTGCAGAACATAAGTAAAGTTTGGGTGCTGAATCTGAACCCCATCAAAATCAATCAGAAAAAAAAAGTAATTTCCATTTTCTAGGCTAGTAGGATTATCAAATAAATGGCACCTGGGGCTGAACACTGCCTTGGGAAACATGTGCCGAATAAAAAAAAAAAAATCTGTTCAGCAGGGAGCAGCAATTTTAACCACTTAAGCCCCGGAGGATTTGGCTGCTCAAAGACCAGGTTTTAATTGGATATGTTTTATAACAGAAAGTAGAAAATATTGGGTTTCTTTTTTTCAAAATTTTCAGTCTTTTTTCATGTATATAGCAAACAAAAAGGAAAAAAAAACCCAGTGGTGACCAAATACCACCAAAAGAGATCTCTATTTGTGTGAAAAAATTATAAAAGTATAAGTTTGTGTACAGCGTTGCATTAGACACAAATGGCAGTTAACCAATTCAGCCCCGTATTCATTAATTAAATTGGCGTCCTTTTTTTCCCACAAACAGAGCTTTCTTTTGGTGGTATTTGATCACCTGTGCGATTTTTATTTTTTGTGCTATAAACAAAAAAAAAAGTGACAATTTTGAAAAAATAACAATATTTTTCAAATTTTTTTTATATGAAATTCTCCAAAAAATGTAAAAATTTGTTTTCTGCTACATATTTTTGGTAAAAAAAATCGCAATAAGCGTATTTTGATTGGTTTTCACAAAAGTATTTGCGTTTACTAACTACAGAAAGGATTTATGTCATTTTCATTGTTTTTTCTTTAACTAGTAATGGTGGCGATCTGCAATTTTTTTTGCAGGACTGCGACATTGCGGCGGACATATCGGACCCCTGACTGACATTTTTGACACTTTTAGGAGTACCAGTAATATTACTACAGTAATCAGTGCTATAAATATGCACTGTTACTGTAAAAATGACACTGGCAGGGAAGGGGTTAACTTTATTGGTGATCAGTGGGTTAAATGTATCCCTAGGGGCGTGATTCTAACTGTGGGGGGGCGTGGCTTGTGATGTAACCACAAAGACATACGATCCTACATAGCAGGATCGCATAGCCTCTGTGCTTACATCAGGGAGAATGACAGACGGCTGTGTTTACATCAGCCATCCGTCCTTCTCCCTCTCCTGTGGAAGATCGCGATTGGCCGGCGGACATCAGAGCCGCCGGTCACATGCGCGGGGAAGGCAGGGAACAAGCGGGGGCAGGAGCACGCCCCCGGCGGCACGTGCTCGCCCCCTACAGGCTCCTTGGCGAGCATCGTAGGTCTACGTCGCTTTGCCCAGGAGCGGCTGACTGCCGCAGTAAATAGTCGTGCGGCGGTCGGCAAGTGGTTAAAAATGTTTTAGGGATAAAAATATAGAATTTCAATGTATACAACCTACTACACAAAAGGGAACATATATAGAGCAAAAATGCCATTAAATTGCTGGCAAATGACAGCTTTGAACTCTTTACTTTTGTTTTTAAACAAACGGCTGGGGATTTCCTTCTTCTATATCATGTTTCAGCAAACTATGGCTGTCCAGTTGTTCAGGAACTACAATTCCCATCATGCGTTGTCATGTCTGTGAATGACAGAGTTTTACAATGCCTCATGGAAAGTGTGGTTCTGCAACAGCTGGAGGCCGTAGTTTGGTGATCCCTGATCTATATCATACCTGTATTCTAGATGAGAGTCTGGTATAGATGTCAATATGGGACCCTCACTCACAAAGAAAAAGTGTGTGTAGGGATCGTTAATGAGTGTCTGGTATAAATTTGAAGGTGGAAATCCACACAAAAAAACAATGAACAAAAAGCATGCCCCCCCCTTTTCCTCCCCCAAAAAATGTAGCAGCCTGCAGGCCAGGAAAAGAAAGAATGTAGGGGACGAGCATGTGGCCTCTCCTCCTCCTTAACCATATCAGGCCACATGCCCTCAACATAGGGTACCAGGCCCCATGACCTCAACATGGGGTTCTGTGCACCTGGCAAAGCACCTTGTCTTTATGTTGATGGGCCTCTTCCCCAAAACCTTGACTAAGTGGTTGTGGGGGTCTGCAGATGGGGGGCTTATCTGAATGCTCCTTTAACAATAAGGGGTAACCCAGATATTGCCCCCTATGAACAAAAAACTCCTACTCATTCACACAAAAAAAAGGTATAGGTAAATAAACACACGCAGTTTTTCACAACTTCATATCTAAAAATAAAAAAGGACCACAATGTAAATCAATCATCAATCACGTCGTCCAGCAGTGCAGTTCTATGTTGATCCTGTCGCTGACTTTGGCTGTATCTCCTGGGCTCCTCTGCTGGAAGTAGACCAGGGGAGGTGGGGGATGGGTTTCACGCCAAACCTGCCCCTTTGTTTACATGGCCAGGGATTCCCAGCTTGTAAACTTGTCAGGATTATTGGGGTAATTAAATAAAAGAAAAAATGGAAATATTTAAAAGCCATGTAGGCTATAGAGATTTTGAACAGCACAGCATCCATGTTGTTAGAAGTTCATGGAAAGTTCATGTTCTTTTACAAAATGCCTTACAGAGTGTCTTGAAAATGTCAACAGATATCTTTGTATTTCTTTTAAATCGTAAATAAGTGGTACGTGGACATCTTATCAGATAAGAGTCATTTTAGCCAGACACCAATAGTTACTGATGGCCAGTGTCGCTTGTAATCTTATTTGTATTTAACAATGGACAATAGTTCAGTTCATCAGACATTTAAACTATATAAGTTTTAAAGATACATTATATCCTGTGTAAGAAAATATGAGTAATAATTATACGTATATGTATACATATGTATTTAGGAATGTTATATCACATTTTGGTTTTATATTCTTGCACATAATAATCTTACTTAGGTAAAACGAATTACCTTATTTTAGAAACATTTGTGTAGGTCTAGTTTAAGTTTTTATGACCGCTATAAATCCTACAATCCTAGCCTAAGAGTCTGAAGTGTATGACGAAATTCAAATAATAAATGGATCTTCACTAGTCAGAGGTCAAAAGGTTATCAGTATAATAATAGTATTATTGTTTAAGCTAGCAGCCATCTTAAGTGTGGTAAATATACATTGCTGTTTATTTGATTTTATTCAATATTGTTTATTTCCTTCCTTATAAGTTTTATATTTCATATTTAAGGGTAATAAGATTACAATCCCAGCCGTATAAACCATAGTAGATTTTTCTCTAAAAAACAGATTTTTGTTTTATACATTTTTATTAATATCAGATTTAGCGCAATATTTGCGCTTTTAGTCTCCCGTTTTGCATAGCTTATTCTCGCTCCATCTGCAGTGGAGTGACTGTCGGCTGGGCAATTCGCAGACAATTGTGGTCTGTTTATATAGAACACCTACCTATGGTTTATGCTATACCTGAGAAAAGGTAATCTTGCTTTCATTTTTAAATTTCATCATTGAGCTACATATCACATTGCATTTATTGTTTGAAGTTCATATTTTATGTAAAGTTATCTCTTTGTGTTACCTCAAGTTTAATCATTTATTTTGAATACGGTACATGTCTTGTGAATAAATATTCTTATATATTCCCTACTGTAGACTGTACTCACTAAGATTGGTATATGCTATGGTTTATGCTATACCTGAGAAAAGGTAATCTTGCTTTCATTTTAAATTTCATCATTGCGCTACATATCACATTGCATTTATTGTTTGAAGTTTGTATTTTCTGTAAAGTTATCTCTTTGTGTTACCTCAAGTTTAATCATTTATTGTGAATACATATCTTGTAAATAAATATTCTTATATATTCCCTACTGTAGACTGTACTCACTAACATTGGTATATGCTTTTAAAAAGAAATTAATCAATTAAAAATAACTTGTTACATATTGATTTGTGGAAATAAGTTGAGATTCTCCTACCTTACAGATCTTTGCTTATTTACATAAATAGACACTGTTATATTCAGAGCAGTATAAATATTCTGACAAACTAATGGGTTGGGCGATATCATTGGTTGTTCCTTAGCAAATACTGACATCAAGAAAGCTGTCATGTGTATTAGAGGTGAGGATAACAAAGGACAGTCTGCTGCCGGAGTGTAGGTGAGTACTATTTGCTGGGGGTGCAGAGAATCGGGTAAGTAAAAGTGCTTTTACTGCCCCCTAGACCTAAACAAGCAGTTAACCCTTGCAGTGCAGAGCTCAGTCCCACTACAGGAGAGGACCTTTACTTTTCCCAGAGTTGGGCTTTAAAATACTGCAGGATAACACAAGATACATCAACTAAGGTTAATAACTTATATTCTGTGTTTGACTTCTCAGTTAAAGCTCCTCAGCATCTATATCTATGTGTCCGTTATTTCCAGCAATGCTGTCAAAGAATCTGTGCTGTGGAAAGTTAAAAGGTTGGCAATTGTGGGGTGGATGATAAGCAGGAAGGAACAGGAAAGAGGCCTCCTGTGTGTAATGTGACCAAGAGGTGAAAGCCATGTCTGCAGAGGATAGGTTAAAGAGGAATCAACGGCTTCCATTTCTTTTTTTTTTTTTTGTCTGACCTGCAAAGTAAAGGCATAATGTGCTCTTATGCATCACATACTAACACAATATGTGAAACTTAACTGCAAACGAAGTAGAGATCGACCGATTATCGGCAAAGCCGATATATCGAGGGCCGATATGCACTTTCCCCCGATATATCGGAATCGGTCCCTGCGGTTACCGATATTGCCTTGACATCATCGCGTATGTTGCGCCACGTGCCTCCGCGCACTCTGGGGCAGCTTCTGCCTCTTAGGCCGCCTCCCTCAGCCTCGTCTGGACTGTGGAGTCGACTCGGAATGCATGCATGCACAACACCAGTGTGTGTTTAACAGCCACCGCGGACACAAGCCAGTGGAGTCTCTCTACTGTAGTACTGTACTGGAGTCGGGACAGTGAGTGTCAGACAGTGTTTGCTCATTCAATGACAGTCACACAGTTTAACACAGCTGCCGCGGCCACTTACAGGCCTGTATCAGCCAGCAAGCCACAGACCCTGCCTGACTGTGCCAGCCAGCCACCCACCACACAGGGTGCCAGCCAGCCACCCACCACAGGGTGCCAGCCAGCCACCCACCACAGGGTCAGTGGTGTATTTAGGTTTTGTGCTGCCCTAGGCCTGACTAAACTTGTGCACCCCCTAGTTTAAATAACATACCGGCAGGTAGCAATGTTACCGCTTTATTGGGGGTGCCAGACTGATGCTTCCGGGACCCTGCCCTCTGGCCCAATTCACCCCTTAAAACTGCCACTATACTAAAAGTGTAGTACAAGCCGGCAGGGACCCTTTTCGGAGCCGTGAGGAGGCAGGTTTTTTTCAGTGCGGGGTGAAGCTTTTTTGCTGCCCCCCTGCAAAGTGCCTCCCTAGGCCTGGGCCTTGTAGGCCTAGGCCAAGATACAGCACTGCACAGGGGGCCAGCCAGCCAGCCACCCACCACAGGCTTGGTGCCAGCCAGCCACCAAAGGGTGCCAGCCAGCCACCCACCACGGGGTGCCAGCCAGCCAGCCACCCACCACAGGGTGCCAACCAGCCACCACAGGGTGCCAGCCAGCCACCCACCACAGGGTGCCAGCCAGCCACCCACCACAGGGTGCCAGCCAGCCAGCAACCAAAGGGTGCCAGCCAGCCAGCCACCACAGGGTTCCAGCCAGCCACCCACCACAGGGAGCCAGCCAGCCAGCAACCACAGGGTGCCAGCCAGTCACTCACCACAGGGTGCTAGCCCGCCAGCCAGACACCAAAGGGTGCCAGCCAGCCACCCACCACGGGGTGCCAGCCAGCAAGCCACCAAAGAGTGCCAGCCAGCCAGCCACCACAGGGTGCCAGCCAGCCACCAAAGAGTGCCAGCCACCACAGGGTACCAGCCAGCCAGCCACCAAAGGGTGCCAGCCAGCCACCCACCACAGGGTGCCAGCCAGCCACCCACCACAGGTAGCCAGCCAGCCACCAAAGGGTGCCAGCCAACCACCCACCACAGGGTGCCAGCCAGCCATCAAAGGGTGCCAGTCACCCACCAACCACAGGGTGCCAGCCAGCCACCAAAGGGTGCCAGCCACCCACCACAGGGTGCCAGCCAGCCACTACAGGGTGCCTGCCAGCCAGCCACCACAGGGTGCCAGCCAGCCACCAAAGGGTGCCAGCCAGCCACCCACCCACCACAGGGTGCCAACCAGCCACCCACCACAGGGTGCCAGCCACCAAAGGGTGCCAGCCAGCCACCCACCACAGGGGGCCAGCCAGCCACCAACCACAGGGTGCCAGCCAGCCACCCACCACAGGGTGTCAGGAACCCAGCCACCCACCACAGGCTTGGAGCCAGCCAGCCACCAAAGGGTGCCAGCCAGCCACCCACCACAGGGAGCCAGCCAGCCACCACAGGGTGCCAACCAGCCACCAAAGGGTGTCAGCCAGCCACCCACCACAGGGTGACAGCCAGCCACCCACCACAGGGTGCCAGCCACCAAAGAGTGCCAGCCACCCACCACAGGGTCCCAGCCAGCCACCCACCACAGGGTGCCAGCCAGTCACCCACCCCAGGGGGCCAGCCAGCCACCAACAACAGGGTGCCAGCCAGCCACCAAAGGGTGCCAGCCACCCACACACCACAGGGTGCTAGCCAGCCACCCACCACAGGGGGCCAGCCAGCCAGCCACCAAAGGGTGCCAGCCAGTCACCCACCACAGGGTGCCAGCCAGCCACCCACCACACGGTACCAGCAAGCCACCAAAGAGTGCAGGTCACCCATCCACCACAGGGTGCCAGCCAGCCACCCACCAAAGAGTGCCAGCCAGCCACCACGGGGTGCCAGCCAGCCACCCACCACAGGGTGCCAGGCAACCACCAACTACAGGGTGCCAGCCAACCAGCCACCAAAGGGTGCCAGCCAGCCACCCATCACAGGGTGCCATCCAGCCACCAACCACAGGTTGCCAGCCAGCCACCAAAGGGTACCAGCCAGCCACCCACCCACCACAGGGTGCCAGCCAGCCACCAAAGGGTGCCAGCCAGTCACCCACCACAGGTTGCCAGCCAGCCAGCCACACACCACAGGGTGCCAGCCAGCCACCCACCACAGGGTGCCAGCCAGCCACCAAAGAGTGCCAGCCACCCACCTACCACAGGGTGCCACCCACCCACCAAAGGGTGCCAGCCAGCCACCCATCCACCACAGGGTGCCAGCCACAGCCAGCCAGCCATCCACCCACCCACCCACCAAAGGGTGCCAGCCACTCATTACCACAGGATGCCAGCCAGTCAGTTTTTTTAAACCTAATATTCAATTTCAGTAGTAGTGTCTTCCAAATGTCAATGGAGATGGATGCAGATGGAAAAATGAAAAGTGTGGTGTGGGATTTTTTCTCATCTCCATCTCCAGGAAAATCAGCAGCACTGTGCAAGGTGTGCAAAAACAATGTAAGCATGGGATCAATAACAGCAAAAACCAAAAATACGTCAAATCTTTGGGCCCATCTAAGAGTTCATCATGTTGAACTGTTTCATGCAGGACAGAAAAAAACAAAATGAATCACAAGGTGAAACATCACTATCGCAGGCAACAATAACCGATATGTTTCAGAAAAAAACAGGTGGCTAAAATCGGATGGAAGATCCCAACTGCTGGACAGAGTAATCCCAGAGATGATGGTCACTGATAACCAGCCATTTACAATGATGTCTGACTGTGGATTTATGCGGTTGATGTCCATAGTTGAGCCAAGGTACACACTGAAGAGTGACAAGTTTTATCGAACCAAAATGCTGGGAAAGATTAATCAAAAGGTTGTTGAGAAAGTAAAGGCTATGCTGAAACCAGAGAATGCTGGCAACTCACTCTCATTCACGACTGACTGCTGGTCAGGACAAACTGAATCACTAATGAGTCTTACATGCCAGTACATTGACAGCAGATGGACAAGAAGGCATGTGGTGTTGAATACAAAGAGATGCAAGGATCCCACACTGGGGAGTACATAAAAGAAATGTTTCTAGGCATGCTAGATGAATGGGGAATCACCAAAGACCAAATGATGCTTGTGCTTGAGACAGCGGAGCGAACATGGTGAAAGGAATTTGACTTGCTGAAGTGTCAAACTTCAGTTGCATGGCACACACCCTCCAACTTGTGGTAAATGATGGTGAAACCAGAAGCTTTGCTTGACATAATTAGCATGCTGATGAAGTGTGCAGGCCATTTCCACCATTCAATCCTTGCCAAGCAGTGACTAAGGTGCATTCAGGAAGACCTTGGCCTACCCAAAAACAACTTGATACCGGCTGTTCCAACACAATGGAACTCAACGCTACACATGCTGCAAAGGATGCTGGAGCAGAAGCGAGCTCTTACCATATATTACGGTGAATATGGACTTGGAGGATATTCTTGTCTGACTGCTGATCAGTGGGACATTGTAGCCAATGTCATTGAGACCCTCCTACCCATAGAGGAAGTGACACTAGAGGTGAGTCATTACGACTCATCTGTGTAATTTGTCATCGTATGTGTGAGAGTGCTGAAGATGCTTCTTCAACGGGAAGGACCCAACACAAGTGGCACTAAAACATGTAGGCAGGCCATGAGGGACAGCCTCACCAAACATTTTGAGAAGGCAAAACAATGTCTGACAGAAGATATTCAACAGGAGGTGCAGGAGGTTCCTGCCGAAAAGAAAAGTCAAAAAGGGCAGGTTTCTGATGTGGAAGAGCAGGATGCTAAAGGAGAAAAATGTCCAAAAATTCAACGGACAGAAGAAGAGAAACTGCATCATGGTAAAATAGATGACATGTTCAGTGTTATATTGGGGCCTCATGCGGAGGATTCTTCTCAATCTGCAATAATGAGCCTGGATGATGAAATTCATCTCTATTTGAAGGAACCAGTAATTGACCGAAAAAGTGGTGATCCTCTTCAGTGGTGGAAAGAAAATGAGGCACGCTACAAAAGACTTGCTTCTCATGCTAGCCACTACAGGGTACTGCTCCTCCTTCCTCAGTACCAAGTGAGCATGTTTTTAGTGAAGTGGCAGCAATTTATGAAAAGAAAAGAAGCTGTTTAACTGGTGAACATGCTGAAATGTTATGCTTTCTGCACTATAATATTGTTCTACTTAACTGGGAGTATTAAAGTGTAGTAGTAGTGTCTGTCCAGTCCACTGAGTCCACTCCAATCCACTGTCTAGTTTTTTCAAGCTTTTGTTCTAGCAGTTTGGCACTGACTGCACTGCAGTCAGTGCAAAAGTGCTAGAAAAAAAGTTAGACAGTGGATTGGAGTCAGTGGACTACTGCTGCAGTAGTGCGCCACTCACTGATGCAATCATTTTAAATCACTTCTGCAGTCACTGCAATAGTGAATTTTTTTTTAATTTCTTTATTGAGAAAAACAAAGTACCAAGTAACAACAATGCCATGAGTGGTTAATACATGGGCCAACAGCAAGTATAACAAAAGAACAGCATGATGCAATTATGCGTTGGCAACCTAGAAGTTGCAGTAACAGATTTATGAGTTAGGGTACTATGTGAAAGCAGCATGAGAATTTCAAAAGTGGTAGGTGCACTCGGCGTGCACGGTGTATGTGGTGGAGAGAAAAAAAAAGGAAAGAATTTACCAGGCAGGCCCGAGTGTATCCGGGGAGGCGTCCTGGCAAGGACGCATCCTGATATACTTTATACCAAATACAGGTTGGTTAGCCAAGAGTACAGAGGAGGGCCTTGAAAACAGAGTATTAGAGAGAGGAGTTGGGGTTAGAGGGAGGAAACGGGAGAGAGGAAACAAGGGGAGAAAAGAAGTAATAAGGGAAGACAAGATGGGAAGGAAGGGAGGGGAGACCCTGAGCCTGGCGATCCGGACATACCCCTCAGCGGAGAGATGCACACTGTGTTGCAGATCAGCCTGCATCCTGCAGGTACGCATCAGTGCCAGTGAAGTATATCTACGGCCTCCACCGGTCCCAGGTCTGCTCCTCAGTGTTTTTCAGGGTGGCAGTCAATTCCTCCATCCGGTGAATTTAGTTGATTTTGGAATACCATAGTAGGAGGTTGAGTCTGTCTCCATATGGCCAGAATACAGGCCTTTTCAGCGTTAAGGTGTTGGGTCATTAAAGATTTCTTATATTTCTGAACTGGTCTCCTCGTATGGGGGAGTAGGCACAGCGCAGGATCGTCTCCCACCTCAACCGCTGTGAGCTGGCAGACGACCGAGGCGACTTCGTTCCAGAAAGCCCTAAGTGGGGGGCATGCCCAAAACAGGTGAAGCACAGCCCCCCCCCCCCTTTGGAGCCACATCTCCAACACTTATCAGGGCAACCAGCATCCATTTTGTGTAAGACTGCAGGGACTCTGTACCACCTGGTAAGGATCTTGTACCCCACCTCCTGGATTTTGCTGGCCATAGAGGCCTTGTGGGCTAAAGTCAAGATTTTTTCCGTTTGTTTGGGTGTAAAAGTGAGGTCAAGTTCTCGCTCCCACTGCCGCAGGAAATGTAATTGTTGCCGCAGTAACAGATTTATGAGTTAGGGTACTATGTGAAAGCAGCATGAGAATTTCAAAAGTGGTAGGTGCACTCGGCATGCACGGTGTATGTGGTGGAGAAAAAAAAAAGGAAAGAATTTACCAGGCAGGCCCGAGTGTATCCGGGGAGGCGTCCTGACAAGGACGCATCCTGATATACTTATACCAAATACAAGTTGGTTAGCCAAGAGTACAGAGGAGGGCCTTGAAAACAGAGTATTAGAGAGAGGAGTTGGAGTTAGAGGGAGGAAACGAGAGAGAGGAAACAAGAGGAGAAAAGAAGGAATAAGGGAAGACAAGATGGGAAGGAAGGGAGGGGAGACCCGGAGCCTGGCGATCCGGACATACCCCTCAGCGGAGAGATGGGCACTGCGTTGCAGATCAGCCTGCATCCTGCAGGTACGCATCAGTGCCAGTGAAGTATATCTACGGCCTCCACCGGTCCCAGGTCTGCTCCTCAGTGTTTTTCAGGGTGGCAGTCAATTCCTCCATCCGGTGAATTTAGTTGATTTTGGAATACCATAGTAGGAGGTTCAGTCTGTCTCCATATGGCCAGAATACAGGTCTTTTCAGCATTAAGGAGTTGGATCGTTAAAGATTTCTTATATTTCTGAACTGGTCTCCTCGTATGGGGAGTAGGCACAGTGCAGGATCGTCTCCCACCTCAACCATTGTGAGCTGGCAGATGACCGAGGCGACTTAGTTCCAGAAAGCCCTAAGTGGGGGGCATGCCCAAAACACACGAAGCACAGTTCCCCCCTCAGAGCCACATCTCCAACACTTATCAGGGCAACCAGCATCCATTTTGTGTAAGACTGCAGGGACTCTGTACCACCTGGTAAGGATCTTGTACCCCACCTCCTGGATTTTGCTGGCCATAGAGGCCTTGTGGGCTAAAGTCAAGATTTTTTCCGTTTGTTTGGGTGTAAAAGTGAGGTCAAGTTCTCGCCCCCACTGCCGCAGGAAAGGTAATTGTTGACCCTCGGACGCGTCAAAGAGGAGGGAGTAAAAGAAAGAGTGGGCATGTCTGAGAGGATCACCCGCCTCGCAGACAGTTTCGAAGGGGCGTGGGGAGTGACCGGACTTCTGCAAGGAGAGGAGAAAGTGTTGGATCTGATTGATACTAAGAGGGTCAAGAGAGATCCCAGGCCAGGCAGCGATCTCTGCATGAGTGGGGGCAGGGCCCCGACGCCAGACATCGAGAAGTCGAGTCATACCAGCCCGGGCCAAGCCTCGGACCCTGGTGCTTGTACAGCCTGGAGGGAAATTTGGGTTATCCAGAATGGGTGTCAGGGGGGGAGGGCGCAGGTGCTACCATAGGGTGATGTCGGATTTGCTAGGATTCCCGAAAAGGAGTTCCAATCGGGTGAGAGAGAATGGGGTGAGATGGTAAGAGGGGGGGACCAAGGGACCGGAGGCGTCAATTGGCCCGTCTCCCCAATCTCGAGACCCAAACACTGCTTGGCCACTGTTTTACAGTGCCAATGGAGGACCCTTACAAGATGCCAGGCTCAGCAGTAGCAGAAAAGGTCCGGCAGGATCACAAACCCCCCCCTCCCCCCGCGCTTTGGGGAGAGACAGAGCCTGTAGCCTACTTCTAAGGGATTTGGAGGCCCAGACAAAGGATCTGAACTTCTTCCGGACTTGATAAAAGAAAGATAGGGGGACTGTGGTCGGGAGAGCTTGGAGGACATCTAGTCTGGGCAGCACGTTTATTTTAAGCACATTGCAGCGCCCAAACCAGGTCAATGTCAGGGATTGCCAGGCGCGCAGATCCGATTCGATGATCCCCAAAAGGAGTGGAAAAACTTGCCTGATAAAGATTGCACAGGTCCGACGTGATGTGTACACCCAGATAAATCAGCGACCCGTTAGCCCACTGGAATGGGAAAGAGGCCCGGAGTGACTGTTCGATATCCACGGGGGGAAGAGATGTTGAGCGCCTCCGACTTTGCGAGGTTGATTTTGTAATTGGAGAGCAAACCGTATATATGGAAGGCGCTTAAAATGTTCGGGAGAGACGTGGATGGGTTAGAGACGAAAGATCAGGTCATTTGCGTAGGCAGCCACTTTGTGATGGCAACTGTAACCCGGTAACATCCTGGTTCCCGCAGGGCGTACAGAGGAAAGGCTCCAGCGCCAATATGAAGATCAGGGGGGACAACGGGGACCCTTGGCGTGTGCCGTTGGTGATCGGAAAAAAAGTCTGATCGCCAGTCGTTCACTCATACCGCCGCCGAGGGGGAGGAGTACAGGGCCATGATACACTGCATCATCCAGGGACCCAGGCCAATATGGGACAGGGTGGGACGGATGAAATTCCAGGCCACCCTGTCAAAGGCCTTCTCTGTGTCGGTGGAGAGGAGGACCATCGGGCAGCAAGACACAAGAGCAGAATGGAGAAGATTAATGACTCTGGTCGTATTGTCCCTAGCCTCTCAGGATGGCACGAAGCCCACCTGGTCGTAATGTATCAGGTGCAGGACATGAGGCAGAAGTCGGCTCACTAAGACCTTAGCAAATAGTTTGAGGTCTGCGTTGAGGAGGGAGATAGGGTGGTAACTGCTGCATGCCAACGGTTCCTTCCCCTCTTTATGTATAAGGGTGATGTAGGCCCGGAGGGAATCGGTGGGGAATAGACCGCCCTCCCTAACCGCATTGAAATGGGCGAGAAGGGGCTGACTAAGACCCGTGGCTAACTGTTGATAATAGGGCAGGGTGAACCCATTGGGGCCCGGTGCTTTCTGGGGCCTGGATTGGGATAGAGCCAGGGATAGCTCATCTTCAGTTATTTCCCCCTCCAAGGCAGACGCCTGCTCCACCATGAGAGTTGGCATGCCCAAGTCCCGGATATAAGGCTCAGCTGCCCCCGAACCAGTCGGGGCAGATGAGGTAGGGCCGTGCAAGGGTAGATTGTACAGGGAGTGAAAGAAGGAGCAGAATTTGTCCGCAATAGCCGGCGAGGTGTGGACCTTCCGCCCGGACGCCGAATGTAGCTGGGTGATGGACGTATGCTTTCTCGAACCCCGCAGGGCCCGCGCCAGCATCGCCCCAGTTTGTTGGAGAATTCAAAGAAGTGCCGTCTGGCCCAAGCCATGCCCCGCCCAGTCTTCTGGAACAGTAGGCCGTTCAGTTCCTCCCTAGCCCGTGTGAGGGGGAGCAGGTGTTCCGCCAACAGGGATTGCTTATGATGTTTACTGAGGACCTCGATACGCGACAAGAGGGTAGCCACCTCGGCCTCCCGCTCGCGCTTCCGACGAGAACCAATGCGGATAAAGACCCCCGGATCACGCACTTATGAGCCTCTCAGACAACCGATGGTGAGAGGGAAGGGTCCGTGTTATCTGCGAAGTAGGCGGAGAGGGCATCGTCGATCTCTGCTCGAACATCAGGAAGCTGGAGGAGCGACTCGTTTAGTCACCAGGTCGGGGGCCTAGGCGGTCTGGAGTCCCAATTGATGGTAATATGAACCGGAGCATGGTCCGAGAAGGAGAAAGAGTCAATGTGGGGGGAGGTGACTAGGGGGAGTTCGCCTTAAGGGACTAGGATGCGGTCTATTCTGGTATAGGTGTTGTGTGTGGCAAAATAATAGGTGTTTTCACACTCACCTGGGTGCATTAGTCGCCAGGAGTCAGCCAGGTAGAGGAGGGAGAGTTCCTTCTTCAGTCTTCGCAGCTGCGCATAGGAGATGTGTGAAGTCCCCTTGGCCGTATCAAGGAGAGGCTCAGGGGCAAAGTTGAAGTCTCCTCCCATCATGAGGTGGCCCTCTCCGAACCCCAGTACAACCGGAGTCAAAAGCTGTAAAAAGGACAAATGATCAGTGTTAGGCAGGTAGACAATAAGCAAAGTGATCGCAACATGGCCAATGCACCCCTTCACAAATAAATACCTGCCCGAGGGGTCCCGCCTGTTCTGCCTTAAAGGTCCAGGGAATGGATTTGGAAATGAGAATACTCACCCCTTTTGGACTTTGGTATGGGAGAGGGGGCATGATATACCCAGGGGAAGTCTCTATTGTAGCGCTTTGGTATGGAGTCCTGCCGGAAGAATGTTTCCTGCAGGAACCCCACATGGGAGCGGCTGCGTCTAAGGTCAGAGAGCAGCAGCGAGCGTTTCTCCGGGGTAGACAGCTCCCGAATGTTAAACGAGGTCACCTGAAAACCCACGGCCACTGGAGCAGCAGGCATCGACATGGCTAGCCCCGGTGGCCCCGCCCCAGCCCGAGAAGAAGGGGAGGGAATGTCAGGAAGGGGGATGGGTAGAGAGGGGGGGAAGAAGGGAAAAGTGAGGGAAATAGAGAGAGGGGGGAGAGAACAGTAAGAATGGGGGGACGAGTGCAAGCAAGAGAGAAAGGAGATAAAGGAGAGATGAAAGGCACGAAAAAGAGAAGAGAGGAAAAGGTCAGGAAGAACTGTATATCAGTATATACACTAAATGTGGTTTCAACTAAACCTAAGGCAACCAGGCACAACCTAGTGCGGGGTTGTGTCGGAGTTTAGACTCTATGAGAAGGTGGGAGACGTGACGTGGGGGTGCCAGCACCGTGAAAGGACACACAAACTGAGACCCCAGGGTCAAGTGACAAACATTAAGCAAAATAGACATATGAGAAAACTGCAAACAAATAAGCCCGTAACAACATTACCAGTAAAATGAACCCGGCAACCCCCCACAGTGAGAGGCCCCCCGCCAAATTCGCACTGAGCCGGACTGGGAGAAAGCGTAGAGAAGATACCCCCTCTGCCAATGGATGTAGATCTGCTCCTGGAGAGTCAGTAAAAAACACCAGACCAATCAGTACAAACCAGCAGGGGGGGAACGTAAACAAGGTAAGTAAGCCCGGACCTGCGCAAAACCAAGGAAGTGAACGGCAATCTCAGTGGGACAGCTAGGGACAACGGTGGAGAGGGCAGGGGGGGAGATGCGAAGAGGCCAGGGGGCCCGTCAGGCAGGCCAAGTGTAGGTGGGGAAAAGTCCCCAGCTGGTCCTACAGTTCATGCGAGGCAGGCGCGTCGTCCAAATTCCGCTGCATGGTGGACCTTGAATGGCGTCTCCTGTGGCGTTGAGATCTTGGCAAGGGGGGTCTCAATGCACCCTGGTTCCATGGACTGCGGAGCCAGTCGGGAACCAGAATCGGAGGGATCTCCAGAAAAGAGAAGAGCTCAGGTAGTTGGTCCGGCCACTGAAGGGCAAAGGAGCCCCAGTGATACGTGGCACCTGCAGTGCAGACAGTCTCCAGCAGGGGTTTCAGAATGGCCCTCATCCCCAAGGTTAGGCGGGACAAGTCAGGGAACAGTTGAATGGAGGCTCCATCAAAATCCAGGGGGCACCTTGTCCAGGCCCTTCTCATAATTTCCTCCTTGAGGGAGTAAAAGTGGACCCTGGCCAGGAAATTGCGCGGATGATCTGCCCCAGCACTGCGAGGGGCCTGCAATCTGTGCACCCAGTCAATTTCTATGTCCTCAGTAGGTGGTCTGTCCAGCAGCTTATTAAAGATGGTGGTCACGGTGGCCTTTAGGCCTGGGCCCAGGATAGCCTCAGGGAAGCCCCATAGCCTGATGTTGTTTCTGCAGCTACGGTTTTCCCCGTCATCCTGCTACAAATGTAAGGTAATGAGGTGTTTCTGAAAAAGAGTCTGTGAATGTTTTAATGCAGCCATCCTGGTAGTTAAGGAGGCCTGGGCTTCCTCCACTACCTCAATCCTGCTGTTTACGTGAGCTATCTGATGTTTAAGCAATTAATCTCCTATGAGAGGGTACTCACAATAGAAGCAGCCATTTCAGTAAAGTCCTGCTTTGTTGGGATCAAGGAGAGGCTGCAGTTGCTGGCTGGAGGAGGCTGAGTCAGCAGAATAGTCTGCGGGTGGCAGCACAGGTGAGGGCATAGGAGAGGGAGACCCCCATGTAGGAGAGGTCCGTGCCGAGGGCTGGGAGGATGCCGCTTTCCCTGTCTTCTTCTGTGTGGCGGTGCCTGCTGCTGTCGGGCGCGGCGGCACTATCTTGCCAGGCAGAAGGATGCCGGAGGAAATATGAAGATATGTCCGGTCTCCCAGGTGCCGCTGGAGACCTCGGAGGCTTGCTGCTAGTGGGCATGTAAAGAAGGGACGGAGAAGTAAGCTGCAAAGGGCTGTAGCACTATCGCGGGTCACGGAGCTCCCTGTGTGAACCTCTTCACAGCGCCATTGCCGGGTCACGCCCCCCTGCAATAGGGATTTAAAATTTTTGCAGTGAGTAAGTGCCCTACTGCAGCGGTAGTCCACTGGCTCCAGTCCAATCCATTGTGTAGCTGTTGCCTAGCCTTTTACTAGCAGTATTGCACTGACTGCAGTGGTTGCAGTAAGTGACCTACTGCAGCGGTAGTCCACTGACTCCAATCCACTGTCTAGCTGTTGTCTGTTTTTTTTAGCAGTTTTGCACTGACTGCACTGCAGTAGTGATTTAAAATTATTGCAGTGAGTGAGTGCACTACTGCAGCAGTTTATTATGCATTAATGCACAACCAGAATGATGTGAAACTAAATGTCCCTGCAATTGAAGTTTTCCTATCGGTTCTCATGCAGTTAGGGTGTGAAGAACGAGCCCTTAATGTAAAAAATGTTAAGAAATAAAGTTTTTCATGTTCAGTAACAGATTTGTGTGGAAATTTTTGTTTATTTTGCAAATTTGAAATATACAAAAATATCGGCCAATATCGGCCGATACCGATATGTGATCGCCAAAATATCGGTATCGGCAAGGAAAAGCCGATATCAGTTGATCACTAAAATGAAGCCCTCACTGTCACCGCTGGAGGCCACATCCATCTTATCCCTGTCTGCCTTCCGGGTCCACAGTGTGTGACTGGCCAGAGCCTCGTGACGTCACTCCTGCGCATGCGCACGGGAGCCGACAGTCTTGGCACAGGGCTCTGAAGAAATGGCATGTCTGGCCATTCCTTCAGAGCGTATGCGCCGATGACGTCATCGGCTGTATATACAGTAAATATCTCCTAAACGGTGCATGTTTAGGAGATATTTACAGTACCTATAGGTAAACCTTATTATAGGTTTACCTACAGGTACAAACAATTGATAGAAGTTCACTTCCTCTTTAGGTCTCAGATCAAGGAGCCCACTGGTTTTTACAGGAGGTAGCATGGAGACATTGGCTCCATAGCATTAAAAAACGTATTAGGGGAAAAAAATTGGCCTTCAGGAAATATAAATCAGAAGGCACAGTATTGGCTTTCGACCAATACAAGGAGGCAAATAAGAAGTGTAAACACGAAATCAAGATGGCTAAAATAGACTTTGAGAGACAAATAGCGGAGGATAGTAAAAAAAACCCAAAGAAATTCTTTAAGTATATCAACAGCAAAAAAACTAGGGCAGAGCATATTGCACACATAATTAACGATGATGGATGGTTACAGAGGACATTGAAAAAGCAACCGTGCTGAATGCTTTTTTCTCGTCAGTATTTACACAGGAAACGGAGGGGTACACTGACCATGACTGTATGGGGTACACTGACCATGACTGTATGGTTAGTAGTAATACACAGGACTTGCCACTATGGCTAACAGAGGGTGAAATCAGGGAAAGGCTGGATAAACTTAACACAAACAAATCACCAGGCCCGGAGGGCGTACATCCGAGAGTACTCAAGGAACTCAGTAAGGTTATATCCAGACCACTGTTCCTGATCTTTGCGGACAGTATTAGGACAGGAGATGTACCAGGGGAGTGGAGGAAAGCAAATGTGATTCCGATATTCAAAAAGGGTCAGAGGCATATACCGGGAAATTATAGGCCTGTCAGTCTGACATCAGTAGTATGTAAACTTCTGGAGGGGATGATAAGGGACTATATCGTAGAGTTTGCAAAGGACAACAGCATCATCAGTAGTAACCAGCACGGGTTTACAAATGGGCGTTCTTGTCAAACCAATCTCTTAACATTCTACGAGGAGGTAGCTGTGAGCTAGATGGGGGCAGACCAGTGGATGTGGTATACCTAGATTTCGCTAAGGCGTTTGATACAGTTCCCCATAAGTGCTTAATTTATAAAATAAGGTCTGCAGGTATCGACAGCAGGGTTTGCTCTTGGATACGGAACTGGCTAAAAGGGCGTGTCCAAAGGGTGGTAATAAACAGCGCATACTCAGACTGGTCTGAGGTAGTAAGCGGGGTCCCCCAAGGCTCAGTCCTAGGACCAACCTTGTTCAATTTATTCATAAACAGCATTGAGGATGGGATCAGTAGTTCAATATCAGTTTTTGCAGATGACACAAAATTAGGCAGGGCAATAACTGCACAGCATGAAGCAGATATCCTACAGAATGACCTGGACGAAATAACGGAGTGGGCAACAACTTGGCAAATTAGGTTTAACGTGGAGAAGTGTAAGGTTTTGCACTTGGGGACTAGAAACATAAAAGCACAATACACGTTAGGAGGGGAACCCTTGGGGGAATCAAAAATGGAGATCTGGGAGTCTTGGTTGATGATAGACTAGGCAACAGCATGCAATGTCAAGCGGCAGCTGCCAAGGCTAGCAGAATATTAGCATGCATAAAGAAAGGGATGTATTCCAGAGATAAGACTATAATCCTTCCACTTTATAAAACTCTGGTCCGACCGCATCTGGAGTATTCTGTTCAGTTCTGGTCGCCAGTCCTCAGAAGGGATGTGTTGGAGCTGGAGAGGGTCCAGAGAAGGGCAACTAAACTAATTAGGGGATTGGAGGACCTTGATTATGAGGAGCATCTGCAATCGCTTGATTTATTCTCCCTGGAGAAGAGACACCTGAGGGGGGACATGATAGCAATTTTTAAATATCTCAATGGGGATCTAGGCTTAGAAAAAAAGCTGTTCAGTCAAAGGGATTGCATGAGGACTCAGGGGCATACAATGCGATTAGAGGAATAGCGTTTTAACCTCAGGCAACGTGGGGGGTTCTTTACTGTTAGGGCTACAAGTTTGTGGAATTCTCTACCACAAGAGGTGGTTTCTGCGGGTAGTATGGTGGCTTTCAAAAGACTATTAGACATACATCTCAAGGATCAGAACATTCAGGGGTATGTGAGATGATTACAGCCACACACACCTACACAGGTTGAACTGGATGGACTATTGTCTTTATTCAACCTCACCTACTATGTAACTATGTAATTGTGCAGCCTGTAAGCTCCCGATGAGGTGAGAAAAGGTCTTGGCTCAGAAAATGTGAAGTGGGTTCTACTCCTTCAGTATGGGTTATAGCTCTCTGGGCATGACACTGAATTCCTTTACTCTTCAAAATTGGCACCACAGCAAGTAGTTATTGGTCCACACAAGGATATTGAATTTTCTGCAAAGATAAGCTGACTTCACACTTTAGCCATGGTCTTGGCTCTGTTGTACCACATTCTGAATTTCTTATTGAAATGAAAATAGTGGTCACTACACCAGAAATTCCCAATTTGCTTTTCCAGAGTGTTGTCTACATTCAGACTCAACGTAAATTTTTTCAGCTTCAGCAAGCATAATTACATTACTGGATTTTCCAGACATCATTTGTTTTCCCTTGTGTTTGGGCACTGGAGTAATTGGTGAGAATGTTTGTTTTTTCATTTAGATGAACTGGATCATCAGCTGTTAGTACAAACTGTGACCACTTACTTAACTTCAAAATTTTCAGATAGAACAGAAGGAAATTTTAGGAATTATAAATATATAAACACCCAGGCATCCTCTAACTCATGGTATATGAAGTCAGGGCTGCCTTTATAAATAAGTGTGTAGTTGTAGTACTGGGCAGTGAGTAGTGTGTAGTCACAGTGCAGTATGAGTGCCAGGGCAGTGGGTAGTGTCTAGTGGCAGTGCCTGGCAGGGCCATCTTTAATATTGATTGGACCCTGGACAAACATTTTCTTTGCCTCCCCCCGCATGCAATTTCACTCTCCACCTGCTTTGAGACATACAATAAATAGCAGCTAAACTTAAAATCAGTTTAGTGCAGCAGATCAGGCAGCAATTGTGATTGGTTGCCAGAGGTTACAGCATAACCTTACTGCTCAATGATTAGTTGCTAGAGGTTACAGTACATCATTTCTACTTGCTGATTGGTTGCTAGAGGTTACTGCACATCTTTACCACTCACCCATTGGTTGCTGAGATGAGTGGTGGTGGTGCTGGAATGGTATCAGTGGCAGTGCTGAGGGAAAGGATGGGATGAGTGGCAGTGCTGGGGGGGGGGGGTGATCAGTGGCAGTGCTAGGGGGGTTGATGGAATCAGTGGAAGTGCTGTGGAGGATGAGTGGCAGTGCATGAGGGGAGGGGGATGGGATCAGTGGCAGTGCTCAGTGGAAATGGGATCAGTGATACTCGCTTGCGGTCACCTGTCAGTCAGTGTCCACTCAATTCCCCTTGCTTGCATGTGAGAGGGGGGGGAGAAATAGGGTGAGAGAGAGAGAGAGGGGTGTGAAAAAGTGAGAGGGGTGAATGAGAGAGGGGGAATGAGTGAGGGATGAGAGAGAGAGGGTGAGTGGATGAAAGAGAGAGAGGGGGGAAGAGTGAAAGAGAAAGAGGGTTAGGAGAGGGAGAGAGACAGGGGGATCAGAGAGAGGAGATTAGAGAGAAAGAGAGAGATAAAGAGGGGTTGAGCAAGGAGGGTGAGAGAGAGGGGGGGGGTGAGGGAGAGAGGGTAAGAGAGGGGTGAGGGGGTTGAGAGAGAGATGGGGATGAGAGAGAAAGTTAAGAGAGAGTGGGTGAAAGAGATAGAGGTGGGTGTGTGTGTGAGAGAGAGAGAGAGAGAGAGAGGGGTGAGAAAGAGAGAGGGGGTGGATAAAAGAGTGAGGGAATGGGTGAAAGAGAGAGAAGGTGAGAGAAACAGGGGATTGGGGATGATAGAGAGAAGGAGGGGATGAGAGAGGGGTGAGAGAGTGGAGATAGAGAGGGGTGGAGTGAGGGTGGGTGGGTAAAAGAAAGAGAGGTTTAGAGACAAAGGGGTTGAACAAGAGAGAGGAGTAGAGAGAGGGGTGTGAGAGCAAGAGGTGAGAGAAGGAGAGGGTAGGTAAAAGAGAGAGAGGGGGTAGGGGAAAGACAGAGAGAGATGTAGAGATAGAGGGGGTGAGAGAGAAATAGAGAGAGGGGGGTGAGAGAGGGAGGATTAGAGAGAGAGGGTAAGAGGGGGGAGAGAGAGGGGTGAGGGGGGGTGAGAGAGAAAGAGAGAGAGAGAGATGAGGGGTGAGAGAGAGAAGGGAAATAGGGGGTGAAGGGGGATCAGATAGGAGGGTGAGAGAGAGAGAGAGAGGGGGTGGGTGAAAGAGAAAGGGTGTGAGAGAGGGGGTGGGTGAAAAAGGGAGGAGTGAGAGAGAGAGTGGTGTACGAGAGAAGGTTAAGAGAGGGGTGAGGGAGGATGGGAGAGAGGGGTGGTGAGTGAAAGAGAGAGTCTTAGAGATAGAGGGGGTAAAAGAGAGAGAGAGAGAAAGAAAGAAAGAAAGAGAGGGGGTGAGTGAGCGGGAGTTGGTGAGAGGGGGGCTGAGAGAGACTGGAAGGGATGAGAGAGAGAGAGAGGAGGTAGAGAGAGGGGGAAGAAAAAGAAGGTAAGAAAGGGGTGGGGGGAAAAAGAGAGAGAGAGGGGTGAGAGAGAGAAGTTTAAGAAATAGGAGAGGGAAATGAGAGAGGGGGTGTGGGAGAGAGGAGGGGATGAAAGAGAGAGGGTGTAAGAGAGGGTGATGAGAGAGATACACAGGGGTGTGGGGGAGAGAGGTGAAAGAGAGAGGGGGTGAGTGAAAGAGAGAGGGGCTGAGAGAGAGTGGCGGAGAGAGAAAGGGTATGAGAGAGAGGGGATTGGGGATGAGAGAGAGGGGGGTGAGAGAGAGGTGAGAGGTTGGGATTTGAGAGAGAGAGGGGTAAGAGAGGGGGTGCAAGAGAGAGTGGTGGGTAAGAAACAGATTTGGGGGGTGAGAGAGAGAGGGGTGAAAGGAGAGGATGAGAAAGAGGGACCCCTAGCTCTGTCTGCAGTCCCTTCTGTGCACCTCCTGTCCCAGTACCTGTCTGTGGGTAGGTGTGTGTGATGCCCAGTACCTTCCTAAGGATGTTCACACTGGCCAGCAGCGGGAGGGACCCTTCTCCTTCTGAGTGAGAATGGGGGTGCTCTGCTCCTTCCAGCGGATCAATTTTTATGTGATAGACCAAAGACTGTCCCAGGTAGCAGTCCCTGGCTGCCTGCAGATATTCCTTGGGGCAGAGGCGTAACTAGAACCGTCAGGGCCCCGATGCAAGAAACCATGAAGGGCCCCCCCCCCCCGGACCCCTGGCCGGTGCCCTTCCCTTCAAGCCTGGGGCTCTTCCCACTGATCCTGGGGCCCCTTACTCTTGTTGCGGGGCCCTTTATTACGGTCCCGCAGCGGGACCCCTTCACAAGTCCTGAAGTGGGCCCCCTTCATGCCATCTTGGGGCCTCCCCACGGTGGTGGAATGCCAGGGCCCGGTGTGACCTTTGCGATCCTGGAAGTTCACCCACTGGTGTCAGTAGTTTTTATTTTTTGGTATTTTAATTGTATTATTTTTTATAATTTTATTAAATTGTTTTACAATGTCACTGACCATGACTCTGTCCATTCAGAAAAGGAAAGAGCTGGTAAATTATATATTTACCGACCCCTTTCTGGTTCTCTATTGTGACACATCCCCTGCAGCAGCTGGCAGGAGACAGGAGGGAGCACAGGGGGGGGGGGGGGGGGCAAGGGAGCACACAGGGGTCCAGACACAGCAGAACACAAGTGAACTGAATAGGAGGACTGGCGGAGGCAGCATACAGAGGAACCAATCTCCTCCATTTCCTCCTGCAGCTACAGGAGGAAAAAGGAGGACAGTGATTTCTCTACATGCTGCCCCTCCTATCCAGGTATATAGGGGAGCTGCACAGGCCCCCTGGAGCATTGGGCCCTGTTGCAATTGCAACCCCTGCAACCCCTGTAGTTACGCCCCTGCCTTGGGGACACCGGTCAGGAGGACCCCGGTCCTCCGGGCTGCTGTCGGAGCTGGTAATGGAAAGAAGGTTAGAGGAATTCAGCCTCTAGTCTCAGCTTAATTGAACAAGCTCAAGTTAGGAGCCAATTGGCTTCCATGCTTAGTTTTGCATGCACCAGATTTTAAACTCTCCAGTTTTAGTAAATCAACCCCAATATCTGGACAGGGCCTTAAAGCGGAGTTCCACCAAAAAAAAAAAAAAAATGACATAAAAATACCCCCGGGACAGTCAGGGCTAGTGCATTCCACAATGGATAGCCTCTGAACTGTCCCGGGTTGCACTTACCTGCAAGAAGAAATACTTACCTTGAAAATGTATTGTCCTGCCATCTCAGGTGTGGGCAGCTTGAAGCCAGCGCGATCCTCTTCTGCGTCCTCTTTCTTCCTCTTCGGTCCCACGATGCACTGCACCGGCCCCGCCGTCACTTCCGGTGCGGGCGCGTCATCCCTCCACAGCTTCTGGGCATGCCCAGAAGCTGTTTAGAAGGGAATGACGAGCGCGCATCGAAACTGACGTCGGGGCCGGTGCAGGCGCATTGATTCCTGGGAGCGATGACGTTCAGCTCCCAGAAATCATTGCAAGCCAGGAAGTGACGACAGGCCGTGGCTGCCGAGGGGAGGAAGAGGAAGTAAGGTAAGTATATTTTCTTCTAATCCAAGGTAAGTAAAAATAAAAAAAAATAATGCGATTATCCATTTCTTTTTAAGGTGACCCGGACCAAGAAGATGGACAGAAGTGTAATTTAGGGTGGAACTCCACTTTAATGAAACAGTTTACAGTATCCCAGAGACTTCTCCTTTTATCCCCTTCAGCCCCAGAGCCTATAAGGGTGGGGTTTTTTTTTTTTCATTTAGGGGAGCTTTTACAGTATTTGGTAACAGTTTTGGATACATATATTTTTATTTTTTAGGTTTTAATTAAAAAAGAAATACTGAAAATGTAAACAATGCATTTTCCTGCAATTTCTTTTCTAACACTACCTTTATGTAATTTGTACAGCCCCGGTGTTTGAGCCAAAATAAAACTGCCAAATGATATTGATCCCACACGTTTCATAAATATCCCACACACAAGTTTAATGTATTTATGTATTGTAGCAGAATACTAAGGTTCAAAGTTAACATTTGCGTTTTAAAGGATCAGATCACCTTCGGGAACATGTTTACATGTTCAACCCATTTTTGGGGTGGAACATACAAGTTCTTGCTCCTGGGGACCCAAGCACCTGGTATGACAGCAGTACGAGGAGAAGTTCCCTGTACCAGCAGTCCCTTTTTGAAAAGTTCTGCAATGAATGAACTACAAGTACCGACATCTTTTGTCAGCTTTTAGTTCTCAATGAACTACCACGGCACTGTAGAGTGCTCTGGTAGTTCATTGATTCTTCCTGCCACTGTGAAACTGCCTGCCCATATGATGTATACTGCACTGACAGGCTTCTCGGCCTTTTGGCTAAGATCATATGTAGTATCTGTTCTTATCAGTGATCCAGTGGGGCGCTGTGCTGTCATCTGACCTGACCAAGGTTGGGTGGCAGCTATGCAAACCTGCTAGAGTGATGGGGGCTTGGAAGGTTAGTACCGGCTGGAACAGAAACCAGGGCGCTCACAGGCTGTTGAGGCATAGGAGTTTTTCCCCTGGGAAAGCTTGAAGAGCCCATTACCTCCTGATTTGAACAGTCTACCTTGTCTGGCCAGAGGCCGGGAAGGCAGAAGGTCTGCGTTCTCTGTGCTCCCTGGGAATGGTCGACTAGGAGTGCTCTTAGTAACACTTGGGTGTGGGACCCCATGGTGTGAAAAGGCACATGGTCACAGCCACAAAATTGCTTTCTTTCTGCACTGCGCCTTATTTGGGCCTAGCCTTTTGGCTATGTCCGGGGGGCAATTTTTGTTTACCAGGCCTCAGGGCCTAGGCCAATGCACATTCGGCACGGCCACTGTTTTTTATTTCTATTTTCTCCCACGTTTTGTCACTCCTTCACTTTTGTGTATGTTTTTCTCATGGATGAAGGATGTGAGTCCTCTGGCTTCCCCTGACATCTAGGGGGAGGATGTGTGGCCCTCAGGTTCCTTCCTCCCTTGCCTCTGGGGGGGTCTCTCTTCGGGAGAGACCCTCCACAAAGTATTATGGGTCGGCTTTGGCTGGCCTAGAAGAACGGGGTCTGCCAGGCCTTCTGGCTAGGCAAGACATGTAAACCCTCTGTCCCTATCAGGAGCCTTGCGCCCTGGGGAATCAGGGTACTCCTTTGGGGGGTGGACTAAAAACACACTCTTAAGTGAATTCTTTAGTGTGTTCACATGCACGTTTTTTTGTACACTTACGAGTTTTTTTGGTTCTAGGTTTTTGCACCACCGCACACTTAAGAACAGAAAAAAAAGACTGAACGAGTCTTGCATGGCACCAGTGATCTGCTGATCGCTGCTGCATTTCTTTCCAGGCTGCAAAAAAATGTGCATTTATTTTTTATTTTTTTTAAACTTTGTAAACTCATCCTTTAAAGCGGTCATAAACCGCTGTTTTTTTTTTTTTTTTCTTGGACCTGCAAGGTAAAGGCATAATGTGAAACTTACCTGCAAATGAAGCCCTCCAGCGATGTAATGTAATCACTGGAGGCAGCATCCATCTTCACCCGGTCTTCCTTCGGGGTCCGCGGTCTCCGGCTGTGTGACAGACTGGAGCCGCGATAACATCACTTTCGCGCGTGCATGGGTGGCCGTTCCTTCAGAGCGCATGTGCCAATGACATAATCAGCTTCATCTAATGTAAATATCTCCTAAACGGTACATGTTTAGGAGATATTTACAGTACCTATAGATAAGCCTTAATATAGGCTTACCTATAGATAAAAATTAAGAGTTTGAGTTTACTTTAACTCCTTAATGTTGGAGAGATTTTTTTTCCCCTTTTCGATGCTACATGGAGATGTATGAAGGAAAAACAAATGTATTTGTGTAAATTCTGACTATTGTGTGATTATTCCTAAGCATAGCCAATTTTTTTAAAAATGTTCTCATCCATTGTTTGTAAAAGATTGATCACTGTTTTGGAAACGTTTAAAGTGGTAGGATGGCTGAGTAACTCTCATTCAATTCTGTAGAATGAGGCTGTATTTTCCATGCATATGCCAACTACCAGAGGTGGGGGACTTGAGTCACATGACTTGACTTAAGTCACCAGTTTGAGGACTTGAGACTTGCTTGACTAAAATTAATAAAAGACTCGACTTGACTTTGACTTGGTATTCATGACTTGAGACTTGAGACTTGACTTTGACTTGAGACATATGACTCCATATGACTTTACTTTTTAAGTAATATTTGCATTTTCTCAATATGTGTTATAGCAAAATGAATGTGCCTGTTATGTTTCTGACACCACAGTCACTTAAAACACCTCAGTGTGTTCTGATTTTTAGGACACTGGGTGTTTAACAATGGAAATACTTAACATGTTTTTAGTAACTGTGGTGTTAAAACATGACCGGACGAAGGATTTTGAGCTGTTTGGGCATTCAAAGTGTTTCTTTAACCACTTTACCCCCGCTCACTTTGCTGCTACTGCAGCAAAGTGGCTCGTTCCCGTCCAGCGACGCAGACCTACGTCGCTGAACTCCGCCCCTTGTGGGCGGCGCGCGCGCCGCCAGAGGCTCGCTCCCGCTGTTTTCAGTCACAGCGGGAGTCGGGCCAGGGGAGGAGCGGCGGCGATCGCCGCTGCTCTTACCCGATCGTCGGGGATCGAGTCTGGAGATCCGCCCGCTGTGTGTAAACACAGCGGGCGGATCTCTGAAGTGACAGGCAGGGTCAGATTGCAGGGTTCAGCATAGCTGAACCCTGGATCTGTCCTTGTGTCACTCAGTCACCTCCCCCCCCCCCCCCACACGTCAGTAAGCACCAGGCATACATTAACCCCTCCCTCTCCAATAAAATTAACCCCTTCCCTGCCAGTGTCATTTTTACAGTAACAGTGCATATATATAGCACTGATTACTGCAGTAATGTCACTGGTACCCCCAAAAGTGTCAAAAATGTCAGTCAAGGGTCCGATCTGTCCGCCGCAATGTCGCAGTCCCGCAAAAAAAATTGCAGATCGCCGCCATTACGCGTTAAAAAAAAAACACCACAAATGACAGAAATCTTTCCCTTTGTTAGTAAACGCAATAACTTTTGCGCAAACCAATAAAAATACGCTTATTGTGATTTTTTTTACCAAAAATATGTAGCAAAAAACAAATTGGCCAAAAATTAAAAAAAATTTTGATTTTTACATTTTTTTGGGGGGAATTTCATATAAAAAAATTTGAAAAATATTGTTATTTTTTCAAAATAAACGCTCTTTTTTTGTTTATAGCGCAAAAAGTAAAAATCGCACAGGTGATCAAATGCCACCAAAAGAAAGCTCTGTTTGTGGGAAAAAAAGGACGTAAATTTCGTTTGGGTACGGCGTCGCACGACCGCGCAATTGTCAGTTAAAGTCGCACAGCACGGAATCGCAAAAAGTGGCCTTGACGGAAGACAGCAAAATCCTCCGGTGGTAAAGTGGTTAATATGCCAAGAAAAAAGCACTAAGCAGTTTTGTTAATGTTGAAAATCAAACAAAACCTTTCCTGACCTCTGACTTTTAACTGATTTAAAAGTGAAAATTTGGGTAGATCAGTATTTTGACTTGATTTGTGACTTGACCAAAATAAATGACTTGACTTCTAGCAGGGACTCGACTTGAATTGCTTGCTTTTTGCCACAGTAACTTGGGACTTGCTTGAGACTTGAAGGTTAAGACTTGAGACTTGCTTGGGACTTGCGCATGTGTGACTTACTATGTCTGCCAACTACTGCTCAGAAGCTTGCAGTATGCCATACTTTCATTACTAGGGTTGAGCGAACCCGGACTGTATTGTTCTTGTTCGTACGGGACTTTTGGGTATTTGGTACCCGGACCCGAACCCGGACATTTCACTGTATGTTCGGGTACTGTCCGTTGTTCAGTAACGTTATTTTAATGTTTTGACGCGGTTTTAATGGCACGCTTTCAACAGCCAATCAGCAAGCCTTTAACTAGTGTGCCCTAGAAGCCATCACAGCCATGTCTAGCAATTGCATGGCTGTGATAGGCCAGTGCAGCATGTGACCCAGACTCTATATAAGCTGGAGTCACACAGCGCCGCGCATCACTCTGCTAATACTACTGTAGGGAGAGGTTCCTGACTGCTGCTGCTGAGGGACAGATAGGACCAGTGGCGGCTGGTGCTCAAAATTTTTGGGGGGGCGCAAAAAGAAAAATGTAATAGGTATTGCTTCGCGTCAAAAAACGCAGTAAAAAATTGCGTGACTTTGAAGTCATGGTACAGGCATGGCACAGGTGATGGTATAGGCATGGCATAGGTGATGGTACAGGCATGGCACAGGTGATGGTATAGGCATGGCACAGATATGGTATAGGCATGTCACAGGTCATGGTGCAGGAGATGGTATATGCCCCCTTTCAATGCAGTGACCAGCGTACATGCACCCTTCAATGCAGAGTTCAGCGTGCGTGCCCCCTTCAATGCAATGAACATTGTGCTGTGCCCCCTTCAATGCAATGAACACTGTGCTATGCCCCCTTCAATGCAATGAACACTGTGCTATGCCCCCTTCAATGCAATAAACACTGTGCTGTGCCCCCACAATGCAGAGTTCAGCGTGCATGCCCCCTTCAATGCAACTGTGCTGTGCCCCCTTCAATGCAATGAACAATGTGCTGTGCCCCCTTCAATGCAATAAACACTGTGCTGTGCCCCCTTCAATGCAATAAACACTGTTCTGTGCCCCCTTCAATGCAATGAACACTGTGCTATGCCCCCTTCAATGCAATGAACACTGTGCTGTGCCCCAACAATGCAGAGTTCAGCGTGCATGCCCCCTTCAATGCAATAAACACTGTGCTGTGCCCCCTTCAATGCAATAAACACTGTGCTGTGCCCCCTTCAATGCAATAAACACTGTGCTGTGCCCCCTTCAATGCAATAAACACTGTGCTGTGCCCCCTTCAATGCAATAAACACTGTTCTGTGCCCCCTTCAATGCAATGAACACTGTGCTATGCCCCCTTCAATGCAATGAACACTGTGCTGTGCCCCAACAATGCAGAGTTCAGCGTGCATGCCCCCTTCAATGCAATAAACACTGTGCTGTGCCCCCTTCAATGCAATGAACAATGTGCTGTGCCCCCTTCAATGCAATAAACACTGTGCTGTGCCCCCTTCAATGCAATAAACACTGTTCTGTGCCCCCTTCAATGCAATGAACACTGTGCTATGCCCCCTTCAATGCAATGAACACTGTGCTGTGCCCCAACAATGCAGAGTTCAGCGTGCATGCCCCCTTCAATGCAATAAACACTGTGCTGTGCCCCCTTCAATGCAATAAACACTGTGCTGTGCCCCCTTCAATGCAATAAACACTGTGCTGTGCCCCCTTCAATGCAATAAACACTGTGCTGTGCCCCCTTCAATGCAATAAACACTGTTCTGTGCCCCCTTCAATGCAATGAACACTGTGCTATGCCCCCTTCAATGCAATGAACACTGTGCTGTGCCCCAACAATGCAGAGTTCAGCGTGCATGCCCCCTTCAATGCAATAAACACTGTTCTGTGCCCCCTTCAATGCAATGAACACTGTGCTATGCCCCCTTCAATGCAATGAACACTGTGCTGTGCCCCAACAATGCAGAGTTCAGCGTGCATGCCCCCTTCAATGCAATAAACACTGTGCTGTGCCCCCTTCAATGCAATAAACACTGTGCTGTGCCCCCTTCAATGCAATAAACACTGTGCTGTGCCCCCTTCAATGCAATGAACACTGTGCTGTGCCCCCACAATGCAATGAACACTGTGCTGTGCCCCCACAATGCAATGAACACTGTGCTGTGCCCCCTTCAATGCAATAAACACTGTGCTGTGCCCCCTTCAATGCAATAAACACTGTGCTGTGCCCCCTTCAATGCAATGAACACTGTGCTGTGCCCCCTTCAATGCAACTGTGCTGTGCCCCCTTCAATGCAATGAACTCTGTACTGTGCCCCAACAATGCAGAGTTCAGCGTGCATGCCCCCTTCAATGCAACTGTGCTGTGCCCCCTTCAATGCAATGAACACTGTGCTGTGCCCCCACAATGCAGAGTTCAGCGTGCATGCCCCCTTCAATGCAACTGTGCTGTGCCCCCTTCAATGCAATAAACACTGTGCAGAGTTCAGCGTGCGTGCCCCCTTCAATGCAACTGTTCCGTGCCCCCATCAATGCAGAGTTCAGCGTGCGAGCCCCTTTCAATGCAGAGCGCCACAGCATTGTCCCCAATCACTGCAGAGCGCCACAGCATTGTCCCCAATCACTGCAGAGCGCCACAGCATTGTCCCCAATCACTGCAGAGCGCCACAGCATTGTCCCCAATCACTGCAGAGCGCCACAGCATTGTACCCCAATGATTGCAGAGCGCCACAGCATTGTCCCCCAATGATTGCAGAGCGCCACAGCATTGTCCCCCAATGATTGCAGAGCGCCACAGCATTGTCCCCCAATGATTGCAGAGCGCCACAGCATTGTACCCCAATGATTGCAGAGCGCCACAGCATTGTCCCCCAATGATTGCAGAGTGCCAGCATTGTCCCCCAATGATTGCAGAGCGCCACAGCATTGTCCCCCAATGATTGCAGAGCGCCACAGCATTGTCCCCCAATGATTGCAGAGTGCCACAGCATTGTCCCCCAATGATTGCAGAGCGCCACAGCATTGTCCCCCAATGATTGCAGAGGCCACAGAATTGTCCCCAATGATTGCAGAGCGCCACAGCATTGTCCCCCAATGATTGCAGAGCGCCACAGCATTGTCCCCCCAATGATTGCAGAGCGCCACAGCATTGTCCCCCAATGATTGCAGAGCGCCACAGCATTGTTCCCCAATGATTGCAGAGCGCCACAGCATTGTCCCCCAATGATTGCAGAGCGCCACAGCCTTGTCCCCCCAATGATTGCAGAGCGCCACAGCATTGTCCCCCAATGATTGCAGAGCGCCACAGCTTTGTCCCCCAATGATTGCAGAGCGCCACAGCATTGTCCCCCAATGATTGCAGAGCGCCACAGCTTTGTCCCCCGATGATTGCAGAGCGCCAGCTTTGTCCCCCAATGATTGCAGAGTGCCACAGCATTGTCCCCCAATGTTTGCAGAGTGCCAGCATTGTCCCCCAATGATTGCAGAGCGCCAGCTTTGTCCCCCAATGATTGCAGAGTGTCACAGCATTGTCCCCCAATGATTGCAGAGTGCCAGCATTGTCCCCCAATGATTGCAGAGCGCCAGCATTGTCCCCCAATGATTGCAGAGTGCCAGCATTGTCCCCCAATGATTGCAGAGCGCCAGCATTGTCCCCCAATGATTGCAGAGCGCCAGCATTGTCCCCCAATCGATGCAGAGTGCCAGCGTGCGTGCTCCGTTCAAACTTACCTGGCGGCGGCGCGGCTCAGCTTCTTCCTCCTCTTCTGCGGCAGGTCCTCCTCCCTCGTCTCGGCGGCGGGAACCGGCGGGTGGCCTCTCCTCTTCTCTGAGCGGCGGTGACGGTGAGTGACTGACGCACGCACCGGCACCTCCCCCATTGCGACGTCAGCGATATCCTGGATGATGATTGGTCCAGGCTGTAGACTGGACCAATCACAGCCAGGATATCAGAAAGTGGGGGTGTCCAACCGCAAAGACTTGCGCCCAGGATATCCCCCTACCCCCCAGAAGGCAGCCAATCGGCGCCTCTTCTGGGACGTAACCCCACCCCCCCCCCTAGCCACCAGTTGCTTGGGTTTTTTTTAGGGGTAGGGGGGCGGCGCCCTGGCGCCCCCTATGCACGGGCCGCCACTGGATAGGACTTTACTATAGGGTGAGGCTGAAGAGATTGCTTGTAGGGAAAGCATAGGAGGAACAATCTGCTTTATCATACAGCGATCTACATTGATTTGATTTTGTGGGGTGCAGTGAACAATGTTTTTGCCAGGAGGGAGAGATAGCAGTTTACTGTAGGGCCAGGCTGGAGAGATTGCTTTTAGGGAAAGCAGAGATAGGAACAATCTGCTTTAATCAGACAGTGATCTAAATTGATGGTATTGTGTGAGGGTGCAGTAGAACGATCTTTATGCCCTGACCTGAGCCAAGTGAGGAGGAGAAGGGAGAAACAAAAAAATGTTATCAGTCTGTTAGGCGTGCGGTGCTGCACATTTCATGCAACCTCAGTGCATATGTGTGTGCTTAATCTGCATTTAAAAAAGAAAAAAAAAAATTTCCTTCATATTTAACTTTAAAGACTGTATGTCAGACAGACATTGCTTTTCTACCCTGCTCTTCAAAAAGCACCAATGTGAGGGGAAAATAATTGTTTTACAGTATTTAGGGTAAAAAAAATATTTTTCAGTTTTTATTCATACATTACAGTGAGATACACACATTGCATACTGTTGTATTGCGCCTTGCAATAAGAAAAAAACTATTTAGGGGACAAAAGAGTTTATTGCGGCCCTGTCCGCATATGTTACAGTGACATACACCCATTGCATACTGTGGTATTGCGCCGTGCAATAAAAAAGACTATTTAGGGGACAAAAGAGTTCATTGCTGCCCAGTCCGCATATGTTACAGTGACATACACCCATTGCATACTGTTCTATTGCGCCGTGCAATAAAAAAAACATTTAAGGGCAAAAAAGTTGATTGCGGCCCTGTCCGCATATGTTAAAGTGACATACACCCATTGCGTACTGTTGAATTGCGCCTTGCAATAAAAAAAACTATTTAGGGGACAAAAGAGTTTATTGCTGCCCTGTCCACATATGTTACAGTGACATACACCCATTGCATACTGTTCTATTGCGCCTTGCAATAAAAAAAACTATTTAGGGGACCAAAAAAGTTGATTGCGGCCCTGTCCGCATACGTTACAGTGAGATACACCCATTGCAGACTGTAGAATTGCGCCTTGCAATAAAAAAAACTATTTAGGGGACCAAAAAAGTTGATTGCGGCCCTGTCCGCATATGTTACAGTGAGATACACTCATTGGGTACTGTTGAATTGCGCCTTGCAATAAAAAAAACTATTTAGAGGACAAAAGACAAAAGAGTTTATTGCTGCCCTGTCTGCATATGTTACAGTGACATACACCCATTGCGAACTGTTGAATTGCGCCTTGCAATAAAAAAAACTATTTAGGGGACCAAAAATCTTGATTGCGGCCCTATCCGCATATGTTACAGTGAAATACATCCATTGCGTACTGTAGAATTGCGCCTTGCAATAAAAAAAACCTATTTAGGGGACAAAAGAGTTTATTGCTGCCCTGTCCGCATATGTTACAGTGACATACACCCATTGCGTTCTGTTGAATTGCGCCTTGCAATAAAAAAAACTATTTAGGGGACCAAAAAAGTTGATTGCGGCCCTGTCCGCATATGTTACAGTAAGATACACCCATTGCGTACTGTAGAATTGCGCCTTGCAATAAAAAAAACTATTTAGGGACAAAAGAGTTTATTGCTGCCCTGTCCGCATATGTTACAGTGACATACACCCATTGCGTACTGTTGAATTGCGCCTTGCAATAAAAAAAACTATTTAGGGGACAAAAAAAATTGATTGCGGCCCTGTCCGCTTATGTTACAGTGACATACACCCATTGCATACTGTGGTATTGCGCCATGCAATAAAAAAAACTATTTAGGGGACAAAAGAGTTTATTGCTGCCCTGTCCGCATATGTTACAGTGACATACACCCATTGCGTACTGTTGAATTGCGCCTTGCAATAAAAAAAAACTATTTAGGGGACAAAAGAGTTTATTGCTGCCCTGTCCGCATATGTTACAGTGACATACACCCATTGCATACTGTTCTATTGCGCCGTGCAATAAAAAAAACTATTTAGGGGACCAAAAAAGTTGATTGCGGCCCTGTCTGCATATGTTACAGTGACATACACCCATTGCAGACTGTAGAATTGCGCCTTGCAATAAAAAAAAATATTTAGGGGACCAAAAAAATTGATTGCGGCCCTCTCTGCATATGTTACAGTGAGATACACCCATTGCAGACTGTAGAATTGCGCCTTGCAATAAAAAAAATATTTAGGGACCAAAAAAATTGATTGCGGCCCTGTCGGCATATGTTACAGTGAGATAAACCGATTGGGTACTGTTGAATTGCACCTTGCAATAAAAAAAACTATTTAGGGGACAAAAGACTTTATTGCTGCCCTGTCCGCATATGTTACAGTGACATACACCCATTGGGTACTGTTGAATTGCGCCTTGCAATAAAAAAAACTATTTAGGGGACCAAAAAACTTGATTGCGGCCCTGTCCGCATATGTTACAGTGAGATACACCCATTGGGTACTGTAGAATTGCGCCTTGCAATAAAAAAAACTATTTAGGGGACAAAAAAGTTTATTGCTGCCCTGTCCGCACATGTTGCAGTGACATGCGCCCATTGCGTACTGTTGAATTGCGCCTTGCAATAAAAAAAAAATATTTAGGGGATCAAAAAAGATGATTGTGGCCCTGTCCGCATATGTTACAGTCAGAGTTGTATAAAGTACTCAAAACCCTTACTTGAGTAAAAGTACAAGTGCTCGATCAAAAAGTGACTTGAGTAGAAGTGGAAGTGCTCAATCAAAAAGTGACTTGAGTAGAAGTACTAAAGTATTCAACATTTTTTGTACTTAAGTATTGCAAGTCCTTTTTTTAAAAAATTTGCTACTCAAGTACTGAAAGTAAAAGTACCAGTAGTTTTGAAAAAAAAATTGCTACTCAAGTACTGAAAGTAAAAGTACAAATACTGTGCTATGTAGTTATTAAAGAAAGAAGTCAAAATTTTGAACATAATATTGTTTTTTATTATTTCAAATGCAGCTTTTATTTATACATACAGTAGCATTTATTTTCGTATGCGCTGATAATACACATGTTTTGAGCTTCATGAAACCTGCCATCTACTGTTCTGGCAGTGGTAATTTTTATAATAGTAACGAGTAACTATGCAGCACAAAAAACAAAATATTGGAGTAGAAGTATTGAAATCATCGAAAAAATGTAGTGAAGTAATAGTGGAAGTAGGAGAAAAAAATTCTACTCCAGGAAAGTACAGATACCGCCTTTCGGTACTTAAGTACAGTAGTGAAGTAGTTCTACTTAGTTACTATACATCTCTGGTTACAGTAACATACACCCATTGCATACTGTTCTATTGCGCCGTGCAATAAAAAAACATTTAGGGCCAAAAAAGTTTATTGAGGCCCTGTCCGCATATGTTACAGTGACATACACCCATTGCGTACTCTTGAATTGCGCCTTGCAATAAAAAAAACTATTTAGGGGACCAAAAAAGTTGAATGCGGCCCTGTCCGCACATGTTACAGTGACATACACTCATTGCATACTGTTCTATTGCGCCGTGCAATAAAAAAACCATTTAGGGGCAAAAAAGTTGATTGCAGCCCTGTCCGCATATGTTACAGTGACATACACCCATTGCGTACTGTTGAATTGCGCCTTGCAATAAAAAAACAATTTAGGGGACAAAAGAGTTTATTGCTGCCCTGTCCGCATATGTTACAGTGACACACACCCATTGCACACTGTTCTATTGCGCCGTGCAATAAAAAAAAACATTTAGGGGCAAAAAAGTTGATTGCGGCCCTGTCCACATATGTTACAGTGACATACACCCATTGCGTACTGTTGAATTGCGCCTTGCAATAAAAAAAAATATTTAGGGGACAAAAGAGTTTATTGCTGCCCTGTCCGCATATGTTACAGTGGCATACACCCATTACATACTGTTCTATTGCGCCGTGCAATCAAAAAAAACTAGGGGACCAAAAAAGTTGATTGCGGCCCTGTCCGAATATGTTACAGTGAGATACACCCATTGCGTACTGTAGAATTGTGCCTTGCAATATAAAAAACTATTTAGGGAACCAAAAAAGTTGATTGCGGCCCTGTCCGCATATGTTACAGTGAGATACACCCATTGCATACTGTAGAATTGCGCCTTGCAATAAAAAAAAAAACTATTTAGGGGACAAAAGAGTTTATTGCTGCCCTGTCCGCACATGTTACAGTGACATACACCCATTGCGTACTGTTGAATTGCGCCTTGCAATAAAAAAAACAATTTAGGGGACAAAAAAAGTTGATTGCGGCCCTGTCCACATATGTTACAGTGAGATACACCCATTGGGTACAGTTGAACTGCGCCTTGCAGTAAAAAAAACTATTTAGGGGACAAAAGAGTTTATTGCTGCCCTGTCCGCATATGTTACAGTGTGATACACCCATTGAGTACTGCTGAATTGCGCCTTGCAATAAAAAAAAACTATTTAGGGGACAAAAGAGTTTATCGCTGCCCTGTCCGCATATCTTACAGTGACATACACCCATTGCATACTGTTCTATTGCACCGTGCAATAAAAAAAACTATTTAGGGGACCAAAAAAGTTGATTGCTGCCCTGTCCGCATATGTTACAGTGACATACACCCATTGCGTACTGTTGAATTGCGCCATGCAATAAAAAAAACTATTTAGGGGACCAAAAAAGTAGATTGCGGCCCTGTCCGTGTATGTTATGGTGAGATACACCCATTGGGTACTGTTGAATTGCGCCTTGCAATAAAAAAAACTATTTAGGGGACAAAAGAGTTCATTGCTGCCCTGTCCGCATATGCTACAGTAAAACACACCCATTGCACACTGTTCTATTGCGCCGTGCATTAAAAAAAACATTTAGGGGCAAAAAAGTTGATTGCGGCCCTGTCCACATATGTTACAGTGACATACACCCATTGCGTACTGTTGAATTGCGCCATGCAATAAAAAAAACTATTTAGGGGACCAAAAAAGTAGATTGCGGCCCTGTCCGTGTATGTTATGGTGAGATACACCCATTGGGTACTGTTGAATTGCGCCTTGCAATAAAAAAAACTATTTAGGGGACAAAAGAGTTTATTGCTGCCCTATCCGCATATGTTACAGTGACATACACCCATTGGGTACTGTTGTATTGCGCCGAGCAATAAAAAAACTATTTAGGGGACAAAAGAGTTTATTGTTGCCCTGTCCGCATATGTTACAGTGACACACACCCATTGCATACTGTTCTATTGCGCCGGGCAATAAAAAAAACATTTAGGGGCAAAAAAGTTGATTGCGGCCCTGTCCTTATATGTTACAGTGAGATACACCCATTGCGTACTGTAGAATTGCGCCTTGCAATATAACAACACTATTTAGGGGACCAAAAAAGTTGATTGCGGCCCTGTCCGCATATGTTACAGTGAGATACACCCATTGGGTACTGTTGAATTGCGCCTTGCAATAAAAAAACTAATTAGGGGACCAAAAAAGTTGATTGCGGCCCTGTCCGCATATGTTACAGTGGGATACACCCATTGCTTACTGTAGAAATGCGCCTTGCAATAAAAAAAACTATTTAGGGGACAAAAGAGTTAATTGCTGCTCTGTCCGCATATGTTACAGTGTAATACACCCATTGAGTACTGTTGAATTGCGCCCCTTGCAATAAAAAAAAACTATTTAGGGGACAAAAGAGTTCATTGCTGCCCTGTCCGCATATGCTACAGTGACACACACCCATTGCACACTGTTCTATTGCGCCGTGCAATAAAAAAAACATTTAGGGGCAAAAAAGTTGATTGCGGCCCTGTCCACATATGTTACAGTGACATACACCCATTGCGTACTGTTGAATTGCGCCTTGCAATAAAAAAAAACAATTTAGGGGACAAAAGAGTTTATCGCTGCCCTGTCCGCATATGTTACAGTGACATACACCCATTGCATACTGTTCTATTGCGCCGTGCAATAAAAAAAACTATTTAGGGGACCAAAAAAGTTGATTGCTGCCCTGTCCGCATATGTTACAGTGACATACACCCATTGCGTACTGTTGAATTGCGCCATGCAAAAAAAAAAACTATTTAGGGGACCAAAAAAGTAGATTGCGGCCCTGTCCGTGTATGTTATGGTGAGATACACCCATTGGGTACTGTTGAATTGCGCCTTGCAATAAAAAAAACTATTTAGGGGACAAAAGAGTTTATTGCTGCCCTAGCCGCATATGTTACAGTGACATACACCCATTGGGTACTGTTGTATTGCGCCGTGCAATAAAAAAACTATTTAGGGGACAAAAGAGTTTATTGTTGCCCTGTCCGCATATGTTACAGTGACACACACCCATTGCATACTGTTCTATTGCGCCGGGCAATAAAAAAAAAATTTAGGGGCAAAAAAGTTGATTGCGGCCCTGTCCGCATATGTTACAGTGAGATACACCCATTGCGTACTGTAGAATTGCGCCTTGCAATATAACAACACTATTTAGGGGACCAAAAAAGTTGATTGCGGCCCTGTCCGCATATGTTACAGTGGGATACACCCATTGCTTACTGTAGAATTGCGCCTTGCAATAAAAAAAACTATTTAGGGGACAAAAGAGTTAATTGCTGCTCTGTCCGCATATGTTACAGTGTGATACACCCATTGAGTACTGTTGAATTGCGCCCCTTGCAATAAAAAAAAACTAGGGGACAAAAGAGTTCATTGCTGCCCTGTCCGCATATGCTACAGTGACACACACCCATTGCACACTGTTCTATTGCGCCGTGCAATAAAAAAAACATTTAGGGGCAAAAAAGTTGATTGCGGCCCTGTCCACATATGTTACAGTGACATACACCCATTGCGTACTGTTGAATTGCGCCTTGCAATAAAAAAAAACAATTTAGGGGACAAAAGAGTTTATCGCTGCCCTGTTCGCATATGTTACAGTGACATACACCCATTGCATACTGTTCTATTGCGCCGTGCAATAAAAAAAACTATTTAGGGGACCAAAAAAGTTGATTGCTGCCCTGTCCGCATATGTTACAGTGACATACACCCATTGCGTACTGTTGAATTGCGCCATGCAAAAAAAAAAACTATTTAGGGGACCAAAAACGTAGATTGCGGCCCTGTCCGTGTATGTTATGGTGAGATACACCCATTGGGTACTGTTGAATTGCGCCTTGCAATAAAAAAAACTATTTAGGGGACAAAAGAGTTTATTGCTGCCCTAGCCGCATATGTTACAGTGACATACACCCATTGGGTACTGTTGTATTGCGCCGTGCAATAAAAAAACTATTTAGGGGACAAAAGAGTTTATTGTTGCCCTGTCCGCATATGTTACAGTGACACACACCCATTGCATACTGTTCTATTGCGCCGGGCAATAAAAAAAAAATTTAGGGGCAAAAAAGTTGATTGCGGCCCTGTCCGCATATGTTACAGTGAGATACACCCATTGCGTACTGTAGAATTGCGCCTTGCAATATAACAACACTATTTAGGGGACCAAAAAAGTTGATTGCGGCCCTGTCCGCATATGTTACAGTGAGATACACCCATTGCGTACTGTAGAATTGCGCCTTGCAATAAAAAAAACTATTTAGGGGACAAAAGAGTTAATTGCTGCCCTGTCCGCATATGTTACAGTGTGATACACCCATTGAGTACTGTTGAATTGCGCCCTTAAAATAAAAAAAAACTATTTAGGGGACAAAAGAGTTCATTGCTGCCCTGTCCGCATATTCTACAGTGACACACACCCATTGCACACTGTTCTATTGCGCCGTGCAATAAAAAAAACATTTAGGGGCAAAAAAGTTGATTGCGGCCCTGTCCACATATGTTACAGTGACATACACCCATTGCGTACTGTTGAATTGCGCCTTGCAATAAAAAAAAACAATTTAGGGGACAAAAGAGTTTATCGCTGCCCTGTCCGCATATGTTACAGTGACATACACCCATTGCATACTGTTCTATTGCGCCGTGCAATAAAAAAAACTATTTAGGGGACCAAAAAAGTTGATTGCTGCCCTGTCCGCTTTTGTTACAGTGACATACACCCATTGCGTACTGTTGAATTGCGCCATGCAAAAAAAAAAACTATTTAGGGGACCAAAAAAGTAGATTGCGGCCCTGTCCGTGTATGTTATGGTGAGATACACCCATTGGGTACTGTTGAATTGCGGCTTGCAATAAAAAAAACTATTTAGGGGACAAAAGAGTTTATTGCTGCCCTATCCGCATATGTTACAGTGACATACACCCATTGGGTACTGTTGTATTGCGCCGTGCAATAAAAAAACTATTTAGGGGACAAAAGAGTTTATTGTTGCCCTGTCCGCATATGTTACAGTGAGATACACCCATTGCGTACTGTAGAATTGCGCCTTGCAATATAACAACACTATTTAGGGGACCAAAAAAGTTGATTGCGGCCCTGTCCGCATATGTTACAGTGAGATACACCCATTGCGTACTGTTGAATTGCGCCTTGCAATAAAAAAAAATATTTAGGGGACAAAAGAGTTAATTGCTGCCCTGTCCGCATATGTTACAGTGTGATACACCCATTAAGTACTGTTGAATTGCGCCCTTGCAATAAAAAAAAACTATTTAGGGGACAAAAGAGTTCATTGCTGCCCTGTCCGCATATGCTACAGTGACACACACCCATTGCACACTGTTCTATTGCGCCGTGCAATAAAAAAAACATTTAGGGGCAAAAAAGTTGATTGCGGCCCTGTCCACATATGTTACAGTGACATACACCCATTGCGTACTGTTGAATTGCGCCTTGCAATAAAAAAAATATTTAGAGGACAAAAGAGTTTATTGCTGCCCTGTCCGCATATGTTACAGTGACATACACCCATTACATACTGTTCTATTGCGCTGTGCAATAAAAAAAACTATTTAGGGGACCAAAAAAGTTGATTGCGGCCCTGTCCGCATATGTTACAGTGAGATACACCCATTGCGTACTGTAGAATTGTGCCTTGCAATATAAAAAACTAATTAGGGGACCAAAAAAGTTGATTGTGGCCCTGTCCGCATATGTTACAGTGAGATACACCCATTGGGTACTGTTGAATTGCGCCTTGCAATAAAAAAACTATTTAGGGGACCAAAAAAGTTGATTGCGGCCCTGTCCGCATATGTTACAGTGGGATACACCCATTGCGTACTGTAGAATTGCGCCTTGCAATAGAAAAAACAATTTAGGGGACAAAAAAAGTTGATTGCGGCCCTGTCCACATATGTTACAGTGACATACACCCATTGGGTACAGTTGAATTGCGCCTTGCAGTAAAAAAAACTATTTAGGGGACAAAAGAGTTTATTGCTGCCCTGTCCGCATATGTTACAGTGTGATACACCCATTGAGTACTGCTGAATTGCGCCTTGCAATAAAAAAAAACTATTTAGGGGACAAAAGAGTTTATTGCTGCCCTGTCCGCATATGTTACAGTGACATACACCCATTGCATACTGTTCTATTGCGCCGTGCAATAAAAAAAACTATTTAGGGGACCAAAAAAGTTGATTGCTGCCCTGTCCGCATATGTTACAGTGACATACACCCATTGCGTACTGTTGAATTGCGCCATGCAATAAAAAAAACTACTTAGGGGACGAAAAAAGTAGATTGCGGCCCTGTCCGTGTATGTTATGGTGAGATACACCCATTGGGTACTGTTGAATTGCGCCTTGCAATAAAAAAATTTATTTAGGGGACAAAAGAGTTTATTGCTGCCCTATCCGCATATGTTACAGTGACATACACCCATTGGGTACTGTTGTATTGCGCCGTGCAATAAAAAAACTATTTAGGGGACAAAAGAGTTTATTATTGCCCTGTCCGCATATGTTACAGTGACACACACCCATTGCATACTGTTCTATTGCGCCGGGCAATAAAAAAAACATTTAGGGGCAAAAAAGTTGATTGCGGCCCTGTCCGCATATGTTACAGTGAGATACACCCATTGCGTACTGTAGAATTGCGCCTTGCAATATAACAACACTATTTAGGGGACCAAAAAAGTTGATTGCGGCCCTGTCCGCATATGTTACAGTGAGATACACCCATTGGGTACTGTTGAATTGCGTCTTGCAATAAAAAAACTATTTAGGGGACAAAAGAGTTAATTGCTGCCCTGTCCGCACATGTTACAGTGACATACACCCATTGCGTACTGTTGAATTGCGCCTTGCAATAAAAAAACTATTTAGGGGACAAAAAAAGTTGATTGCGGCTTTGTCCGCACATGTTACAGTGACATACACCCATTGCGTACTGTTGAATTGCGCCTTGCAATAAAAAAAACTATTTAGGGGACAAAAAAAGTTGATTGCGGCCCTGTCCGCATATGTTACAGTGAGATACACCCATTGGGTACTGTTGAATTGCGCCTTGCAGAAAAAAAAACTATTTAGGGGACAAAAGAGTTTATTGCTGCCCTGTCCCCATATGTTACATTGTGATACACCCATTGAGTACTGTTGAATTGCGCCTTGCAATAAAAAAAAACTATTTAGGGGACAAAAGAGTTTATTGCTGCCCTGTCCGCATATGTTACAGTGACATACACCCATTGCATACTGTTCTATTGCGCCGTGCAATAAAAAAAACTATTTAGGGGACAAAAAAAGTTGATTGCGGCCCTGTCCGCACATGTTACAGTGACATACACCCATTGCGTACTGTTGAATTGCGCCTTGCAATAAAAAAAACTATTTAGGGGACAAAAAAAGTTGATTGCGGCCCTGTCCGCATATGTTACAGTGAGATACACCCATTGGGTACTGTTGAATTGCGCCTTGCAGAAAAAAAACTATTTATTGGACAAAAGAGTTTATTGCTGCCCTGTCCGCATATGTTACAGTGACATACACCCATTGCATACTGTTCTATTGCGCCGTGCAATAAAAAAAACTATTTAGGGGACCAAAAAAGTTGATTGCTGCCCTGTCCGCATATGTTACATTGACATACACCCATTGCGTACTGTTGAATTGCGCCATGCAATAAAAAAAACTATTTAGGGGACCAAAAAAGTAGATTGCGGCCCTGTCCGTATATGTTACAGTGAGATACACCCATTGCGTACTGTTGAATTGCGCCTTGCAATAAAAAAAAACTATTTAGGGGACCAAAAAAGTTGATTGCGCCCTGTCCGCGTATGTTATGGTGAGATACACCCATTGGGTACTGTTGAATTGCGCCTTGCAATAAAAAAACTATTTAGGGGACAAAAGAGTTTATTGCTGCCCTATCCACATATGTTACAGTGACATACACCCATTGGGTACTGTTGTATTGCGCCGTGCAATAAAAAAACTATTTAGGGGACAAAAGAGTTTATTGTTGCCCTGTCCGCATATGTTACAGTGACACACACCCATTGCATACTGTTCTATTGCGCCGGGCAATAAAAAAAACATTTAGGGGCAAAAAAGTTGATTGCGGCCCTGTCCGCATATGTTACAGTGAGATACACCCATTGCGTACTGTAGAATTGCGCCTTGCAATATAACAACACTATTTAGGGGACCAAAAAAGTTGATTGCGGCCCTGTCCGCATATGTTACAGTGAGATACACCCATTGGGTACTGTGGAATTGCGCCTTGCAATAAAAAAACTATTTAGGGGACAAAAGAGTTAATTGCTGCCCTGTCCGCACATGTTACAGTGACATACACCCATTGCGTACTGTTGAATTGCGCCTTGCAATAAAAAAAACTATTTAGGGGACAAAAAAAGTTGATTGCGGCCCTGTCCGCATATGTTACAGTGAGATACACCCATTGGGTACTGTTGAATTGCGCCTTGCAGAAAAAAAAACTATTTAGGGGACAAAAGAGTTTATTGCTGCCCTGTCCCCATATGTTACATTGTGATACACCCATTGAGTACTGTTGAATTGCGCCTTGCAATAAAAAAAAACTATTTAGGGGACAAAAGAGTTTATTGCTGCCCTGTCCGCATATGTTACAGTGACATACACCCATTGCATACTGTTCTATTGCGCCGTGCAATAAAAAAAACTATTTAGGGGACAAAAAAAGTTGATTGCGGCCCTGTCCGCACATGTTACAGTGACATACACCCATTGCGTACTGTTGAATTGCGCCATGCAATAAAAAAAACTATTTAGGGGACCAAAAAAGTAGATTGCGGCCCTGTCCGTATATGTTACAGTGAGATACACCCATTGCGTACTGTTGAATTGCGCCTTGCAATAAAAAAAAACTATTTAGGGGACCAAAAAAGTTGATTGCGCCCTGTCCGCGTATGTTATGGTGAGATACACCCATTGGGTACTGTTGAATTGCGCCTTGCAATAAAAAAACTATTTAGGGGACAAAAGAGTTTATTGCTGCCCTATCCGCATATGTTACAGTGACACACACCCATTGCATACTGTTCTATTGCGCCGGGCAATAAAAAAAACATTTAGGGGCAAAAAAGTTGATTGCGGCCCTGTCCGCATATGTTACATGAGATACACCCATTGCGTACTGTAGAATTGCACCTTGCAATATAACAACACTATTTAGGGGACCAAAAAAGTTGATTGCGGCCCTGTCCGCATATGTTACAGTGAGATACACCCATTGGGTACAGTTGAATTGCGCCTTGCAATAAAAAAACTAATTAGGGGACCAAAAAAGTTGATTGCGGCCCTGTCCGCATATGTTACAGTGGGATACACCCATTGCGTACTGTAGAATTGCGCCTTGCAATAAAAAAAACTATTTAGGGGACAAAAGAGTTAATTGCTGCCCTGTCCGCACATGTTACAGTGACATACACCCATTGCGTACTGTTGAATTGCGCCTTGCAATAAAAAAAACTATTTAGGGGACAAAAAAAGTTGATTGCGGCCCTGTCCGCATATGTTACAGTGAGATACACCCATTGGGTACTGTTGAATTGAGCCTTGCAGTAAAAAAAAACTATTTAGGGGACGAAAGAGTTTATTGCTGCCCTGTCCGCATATGTTACAGTGACATACACCCATTGCATACTGTTCTATTGCGCCGTGCAATAAAAAAAACTATTTAGGGGACCAAAAAAGTTGATTGCTGCCCTGTCCGCATATGTTACATTGACATACACCCATTGCGTACTGTTGAATTGCGCCATGCAATAAAAAAAACTATTTAGGGGACCAAAAAAGTAGATTGCTGCCCTGTCCGTATATGTTACAGTGAGATACACCCATTGCGTACTGTTGAATTGCGCCTTGCAATAAAAAAAAAAACTATTTAGGGGACCAAAAAAGTTGATTGCGCCCTGTCCGCGTATTTTATGGTGAGATACACCCATTGGGTACTGTTGAATTGCGCCTTGCAATAAAAAAAAATATTTAGTGGACAAAAGAGTTTATTGCTGCCCTATCCGCATATGTTACAGTGACATACACCCATTGGGTACTGTTCTATTGCGCCGGGCAATAAAAAAAACATTTAGGGGCAAAAAAGTTACATAGTTACATAGTTACATAGTTAGTGAGGTTGAAAAAAGACATCAGTCCATCCAGTTCAACCTATGATGTGTGTGTGTGTTTGCTTTTAGCCGTACATTGTATACCCCTGTATGTTGTGGTCTTTAAGGTGTCCATCTAAACGTTTTTTGAAACTATCAATGCTCCCTGCTGATACGACTGCTTGTGGAAGAGAATTCCACATCCTTACCGCTCTTACAGTGAAGAACCCCTTACGCACTTTAAGGTTAAACCGCCTTTCCTCTAGTTTTAGTGAGTGGCCACGTGTCTTATTGTATCTCCTTTCTCTGAATAGTTTGTTCCTTATGCTCGGGTCGCCAGTACAGTATTTGTACATTGATATCATATCCCCCCTCAATCGTCTTTTCTCCAGAAAGAATAAGTTCAGGGCTTGTAGTCTTTCTTCATAGCTGATGTCCTCCATCCCCCTAATTATTTTTGTTGCCCTTCTCTGGACTTTCTCCAGTTCCAGCACATCCTTTCTGAGGACCGGTGCCCAGAACTGGACAGCATACTCCAGATGTGGCCGGACCAGAGTCTTGTAGAGCGGGAGAATAATCTCTTTATTTCTGGAGTGAATCCCCTTTTTTATACATCCCAGTATTCTGTTGGCTTTGCTTGCTGCGGCCTGGCATTGCATGCCACTGCCAAGCCTGTTGTCTACCAGTACCCCTAAGTCCTTTTCCATCCTAGACTCACCCAGAGGTTCCCCCCCTAGCGAGTAGCTTGCTTTCTGGTTTCTGGCCCCCAAGTGCATTACTTTACATTTTTCAACATTAAATCTCATCTGCCATGTAGTTGCCCACTCCGTTATTTTGTTCAGGTCCGCTTGCAAGGTTTCCACATCCTGCATAGAAGATATTGGCATGCCTAATTTAGTATCATCCGCAAATACTGAGATTGTACTAGATATCCCCTCCTCTAGATCATTTATGAATAAATTAAACAGGATTGGTCCCAGGACAGAACCCTGGGGGACCCCACTTTCCACACCCGCCCAATCCGAGTACTCCCCATTAATCACCACCCTCTGTACTCTCCCCTGGAGCCAGTTCTCTATCCAGGTACTCACCTTATGGTCCATACCTATCTTCCTTAGTTTGTACAGTAAGTGTTTGTGGGGAACGGTGTCGAAGGCCTTTGCAAAGTCCAGATACACCACATCCACAGGCATACCTTTATCTAGGTGGCAGCTCACTTCATCATAGAAGGTTAATAGATTGGTTTGGCACGAACGATTTTTCATGAATCCGTGCTGATTAATACTTATAATACCGTTTTCATTACTAAAGTCTTGTATGTGGTCCCTTAACATCCCCTCCAATATTTTGCAGACTACAGATGTTAGGCTGATCGGCCTATAGTTACCCGGGATATATCTCGGCCCCTTTTTAAATATTGGTACCACGTTGGCTTTTTTCCAATCAGCTGGCACCATACCCGTCTGTAAACTATCCTTAAAGATCAAGAATAATGGTCTGGCAATCACCTGGCTGAGCTCTTTAAGAACCCTCGGGTGCAAGCCATCCGGTCCTGGGGATTTATTTATGTTAAGCTTCTCTAGTTTAGCTCTAAGTCTATCTTCTGTTAGCCATGGCGGCACTTCCTGGGGTGTATTATTTAGTTCGGCCTTACAAGCTGGGTTCGTGTAGACCCCCGATTCCTTTGTGAAGACTGAAGAAAAGAAATTATTTAACACTTCCGCCTTTTCTCTGTCCTCAGTGGCCATTTTTCCTTTATCATCTTTTATGGGGCCAATGTGTTCTGGCCTCGCTTTCTTACTGTTTATATACTTAAAGAACTTCTTGGGGTTCTTTTTACTCTCCTCCGCTATATGTCTCTCGTGTTCTATTTTAGCCGCCCTGATTTCATCTTTACATTTCTTATTACACTCTTTATAATGCTTAAATGCTGCCACTGACCCCTCAGTCTTGTATTTTTTGAAGGCCTTTTCTTTAGCTCTAATATACATTTTTATGTTGGAGTTTAGCCACCCAGGGTTTAGTTTTGTTCTTTTAAATTTATTTCCCAGTGGAATGCACTGGCCCACCCCCTTGTTAAGTATGCTCTTGAAGCACTCCCATTTTTCCTCCGTGTTCTTTGTTCCCAGGGTTCTATCCCATTTTATATTTTCTAGCAGTGAGCGCAGTTTAGGGAAATTGGCTCTTTTGAAATTCAGCGTCTTAATATTACCCTTGTGTTTCCTATTACTGTAATTAATACTGAAACCAATTGACCTATGGTCACTGCTCCCTAAGTTTTCCCGTATTTCTATATCCGTGAGCAGGTCTGTATTGTTGGTAATCAGTAGGTCAAGTACCGCATTGTTTCTTGTCGGTGCATTCACCATCTGACCCATGAAATTGTCCTGCAAAATATTTAGGAACTGCCTAGCCTTGGCTGAGTGCGCGGTTCCTTCTGCCCAGTCTATATCCGGATAATTAAAGTCCCCCATTATAATGACATTTCCCATCCTTGCTGCCAATCCTATCTGTAACATGAGGTCCGCCTCCCCCTCCTCACTCTGGTTGGGGGGCCTATAGCATACGCCCAATATTACCTTCCCCACCGTGCCTTCCCTTTGAAGCTCTACCCATAGGGATTCTGCCTCGTCCATAGCTCCATTATTAATATCATCCCTCATATTTACCTGTATACTGTTCTTAATATACAGACATACCCCTCCCCCTTTTTTACCCTCTCTATCCCTGCGATAAAGGGAATACCCCTGAATGGTCGCCATCCAATCATGAGAGCTGTCGAACCAAGTCTCAGTTATCCCCACAAAATCTAAGTCCTCCTCAAACATCAGCAGCTCCAGCTCTCCCATCTTGTTGGCCAGGCTTCTGGCATTGGTATACAAGCCTCGTAATTTAGATCGGTTACATTTATCCTCATTTGATGTTTTTAGGCTGCTCTCTTGATTTTTCCCCGTACCCACCCTGGGTTTAGGAGCTCCGAACACCCTACCGCTAATGCCCCCATTTCTGCCCTCTGAATCTTGCTTTCCACTGGCTAATTCTACATCTGTACCCTCCCCCCCATTCCCTAGTTTAAAAGCCCCTCTAACTTTTCGGCCATCCTCGCACCCAGTACGGCTGCACCCACCCCATTTAGGTGCAATCCGTCCCTACCAAAGAGCCGGTGACCGACTGAGAAGTCGGCCCAGTTCTCCAGGAACCCGAAACCCTCCTTACTACACCAGCTCCTCAGCCACTCGTTAACTTCCCTAATCTCCCGCTGCCTCTCTGGTGTGGCTCGAGGTACAGGTAGTATTTCGGAAAATACTACCTTGGAGGTCCTAGTCCTCAACTTAGCGCCTAAGTCCCTGAAATCGTTTAGGACTCTCCGTCTTCCTCTGCCTATGTCATTGGTACCCACGTGTACCATGACAGCTGGGTCTTCCCCAGCCCCACCCAGTAATCTGTCCACCCGATCCGCGATGTGCCGAACCCGAGCGCCAGGCAAACAACAGACTGTTCGGCGCACACGGTCTATGTCACAGATTACACTGTCTGCCCTTCTAATAATTGAGTCCCCTACCACCAGCACCTGTCTTTCCTTTCCCTTTCTCCCGGCCTCACTGGAGGAGTTCTTCCCCTGGCAGCTAGGGGCGTCACTCTGCTCCAGCAATGCTGGTCCCTGACTGGTTTCCCCAACATCACTCAACGGGGCGAATCTGTTGGGGTGCTCCAGCCCAGGATCAGCCTCCTTGCCTTGTTCCCTTCTACCCCTCCTAACTGTCACCCCTCTACTCTGCTCTGATGCCTGTACTTCCGATACTCCGCCCACCTCTGTGCAGACCCCTGCCTGCACCTGACTGGTACAATCCTGGCTCTCCTCCGGTATGGACATTCGTCTCAGTGTTGCCAGCTGCTTTCCCTAGATTCAGGACCTGAGCTTCCAGAGAAGCAACGTGCTTACATTTTGCGCATTTGTATTCGCCCTCGATCACCTGTCCGAGGAACGCATACATATCACAAGATGTACACCGAGTCGCATCCCCACACCCGCCGGGCATTGTACCTACTAATCTAATCTAATGGGGATTCAGCGATTTAAGTCTATCCTATGTGGCTATTTCCTGGCTTCCTAACGCTACCTTCTCACCCTCTGGTATTCCGCTTCACTCACTTGACGCTCAGTTGCACAACACTCACAATCTCACAGCCCAGTCAGTCGCACAACACTCCCAGTCGCACCACCCGGTCAGACGCACAGCCCGGTCAGACGCACAACACTAAGTCGCACAGCCCGGTCAGACGCACAACACTGAGTCGCACAGCCCGGTCAGACGCACAACACTGAGTCGCACAGCCCGGTCAGACGCACAACACTGAGTCGCACAGCCCGGTCAGACGCACAACACTGAGTCGCACAGCCCGGTCAGACGCACAACACTCTCAGTCGCACAGCCCGGTCAGACGCACAACACTCTCAGTCGCACAGCCCGGTCAGACGCACAACACTCTCAGTCGCACAGCCCGGTCAGACGCACAACATTGGGTCACACAGCCCGGTCAGACGCACAACACTAAGTCGCACAGTCCGGTCAGACGCACAACACTGAGTCGCACAGCCCGGTCAGACGCACAACACTGAGTCGCACAGCCCGTTCAGACGCACAACACTCTCAGTCGCACAGCCTGGTCAGACGCACAACACTCTCAGTCGCACAGCCCGGTCAGACGCACAACACTCTCAGTCACGCAGCCCGGTCAGACGCAAAACACTGGGTCACACAGCCCGGTCAGACGCACAACACTAAGTCGCACAGCCCGGTCAGACGCACACCACACTGAGTCGCACAGCCCGGTCAGACGCACAACACTGAGTCGCACAGCCCGGTCAGATGCACAACACTCTCAGTCGCACAGCCTGGTCAGACGCACAACACTCTCAGTCGCACAGCCCGGTCAGACGCACAACACTCTCAGTCGCACAGCCCTGTCAGATGCACAACACTCTCAGTCGCACAGCCCGGTCAGACGCACAACACTGAGTCGCACAGCCTGGTCAGACGCACAACACTGAGTTGCACAGCCCGGTCAGACGCACAACACTCAGTCACACAGCCCGGTCAGACGCACAACACTCAGTCGCACAGCCTGGTCAGATGCACAACACTGAGTCGCACAGCCCGGTCAGACTCAGTCGCACAGCCTGGTCAGATGCACAACACTCAGTCGCACAGCCCGGTCAGACGCACAACTCTCAGTCGCACAGCCCGGTCAGACGCACAACTCTCAGTCGCACAGCCCGGTCAGACGCACAACAGTCGCACAGCCCGGTCAGACGCACAACAGTCGCACAGCCCGGTCAGACGCACAACAGTCGCACAGCCCGGTCAGACGCACAGCTCTCAGTCGCACAGCCCGGCCAGTCGCACCACTCCCAGAACACTCAGGTAGCAACAGGTACTCCCAGACACTCAGGTACTACACTACACCCTCAGTCACTGTTCAATCTCAGTCACCAGTCTTACTTACCTAGTGTGTGTCCCTTTAAGCCTGTCACTAGCAGTTCCTGGCTGTGATTCCTCCCTCAGTCGGTCAGTCTCCTCTCACCACCCCGCTTCCCTCGGTCACTTCCCGGCCAGCTAGTCTCCTCTGCTCCTCTCTGAGGGGGGGGTTCCCGCACCGCTCGCCGCAAGGGACAGTTTACTGTACGCCGCCCTCAACAAGGGGGGGGGGTTACCGCACCGCTCGCCGCCCGCTCTTACAAGGGGGGGGGGTTACCGCACCGCTCGCCGCCCGCTCTTACAAGGGGGGGGGGTTACCGCCGCCCGCTCTTGCCTCGGTGGGGGGGGGGCCTCTTAGCACCGGACGCCGCCGCCGCAACAATGGAAAGGGGGGGGTTACCGTTCCGCTCACCGCCCGTTTCCTTTCTGGGGGGGGGGTTCTCGCCCGGACGCCACCGCTCCTCTGAGGGGGGTGGGGGGGACTCACACACCCGGTCTGTCACACCCCGCTCCTCTCACTCGCACACAGACACTGATCCCGCGCACTCTGCTCTGCTCTGCTCTGCTCCACAGCACCACCTGCCGGCCTCCTCTGAAGTATATGCCATACAGGAAAGTTGATTGCGGCCCTGTCCGCATATGTTACAGTGAGATACACCCATTGCGTACTGTTGAATTGCGCCTTGCAATAAAAAAAAACTATTTAGGGGACCAAAAAAGTTGATTGCTCCCTGTCCGCGTATTTTATGGTGAGATACACCCATTGGGTACTGTTGAATTGCGCCTTGCAATGAAAAAACTAATTAGGGGACCAAAAAAGTTGATTGCGGCCCTGTCCGCATATGTTACAGTGGGATACACCCATTGCGTACTGTAGAATTGCGCCTTGCAATAAAAAAACTATTTAGGGGACAAAAGAGTTAATTGCTGCCCTGTCCGCACATGTTACAGTGACATACACCCATTGCGTACTGTTGAATTGCACCTTGCAATAAAAAAAACTATTTAGGGGACAAAAAAAGTTGATTGCGGCCCTGTCCGCATATGTTACAGTGAGATACACCCATTGGGTACTGTTGAATTGCGCCTTGCAGTAAAAAAAACTATTTAGGGGACAAAAGAGTTTATTGCTGCCCTGTCCGCATATGTTACAGTGTGATACACCCATTGAATACTGTTGAATTGCGCCTTGCAATAAAAAAAACTATTAAGGGGACCAAAAAAGTTGATTGCTGCCCTGTCCGCATATGTTACAGTGACATACACCCATTGCGTACTGTTGAATTGTACCATGCAATAAAAAAAACTATTTAGGGGACCAAAACGGTAGATTGTGGCCCTGTCCGTATATGTTACAGTGAGATACACCCATTGCTTACTGTAGAATTGCGCCTTGCAATAAAAAAAACTATTTAGGGGACAAAAGAGTTTATTGCTGCCCTGTCCGCATATGTTACAGTGACATACACCCATTGCGTACTGTTGAATTGCGCCTTGCAATAAAAAAAAACTATTTAGGGGACAAAAGAGTTTATTGCTGCCCTGTCCGCATATGTTACAGTAACATACACCTTTTGTGTGTACTGTTGAATTGCGCCTTGCAATAAAAAACTATTTAGGGGACCAAAAAAGTTGATTGCAGCCCTGTCCGCATATGTTACAGTGAGATACACCCATTGCTTACTGTAGAATTGCGCCTTGCAATAAAAAAAACTATTTAGGGGACAAAAGAGTTTATTGCTGCCCTGTCCGCATATGTTACAGTGACATACACCCATTGCGTACTGTTGAATTGCGCCTTGCAATAAAAAAAAACTATTTAGGGGACAAAAGAGTTTATTGCTGCCCTGTCCGCATATGTTACAGTAACATACACCTTTTGTGTGTACTGTTGAATTGCGCCTTGCAATAAAAAACTATTTAGGTGACCAAAAAGTTGATTGCAGCCCTGTCCGCATATGTTACAGTGAGATACACCCATTGCTTACTGTAGAATTGCGCCTTGCAATAAAAAAAACTATTTAGGGGACCAAAGAGTTTATTGCTGCCCTGTCCGCATATGTTACAGTGACATACACACAATGTGTACTGTTGAATTGCGCCTTACAATAAAAAAAAAACTATTTAGGGGACAAAAGAGTTTATTGCTGCCCTGTCCGCATATGTTACAGTGATATACACCCATTGCATACTGTTCTATTGCGCCGTGCAATAAAAAAACTATTTAGGGGACCAAAAAAGTTGATTGCGGCCCTCTCCGCATATGTTACAGTGAGATACACCCATTGCAGACTGTAGAATTGCGCCTTGCAATAAAAAAAAATATTTAGGGGACCAAAAAAATTGATTGCGGCCCTGTCGGCATATGTTACAGTGAGATACACCGATTGGGTACTGTTGAATTGCACCTTGCAATAAAAAAAACTTTCCTGTCTGTCTCCATGGCAGCCTACGTGTGGGTTAACCCCGCCTCCACTCCAAGGGTATAGGACCCCCCTCCCATAAATTTCAGCTCTCAGGTACAGCAGGTGTTCATTTTTTGTCCTCCTCCAAGGACCTACACTTCTGATGTCTTACTACGTCCAGCTTACCTTAGGATACTTTGGATGGTGTCTGCATGTCCAGAGCCCAGCCACGGGCGGGTGAGTGACATTTAAAATCCCCTGCTCTCTGCGGTTGACTGAAGCTTGATTGGCATTCTCTGACATGGGTCTGAAGATTCGCATTGCTTCCCTTCATGGCAGCGGTACTTGTTATTTATGTACACTTTGTTTGTCTCTCTTTCTATCACTGTACAATTTGTTTGTCTGGCCCAATGGCGCTGGAACGCTTCCTGCGTTCCAGCAAACCCTTCCTGCGTTCCAACAAACCCTTCCTCTTCCTCCTCTGCTTCTAGCGTCCAATCGGTAGACGCTTCGTGGTCCCGCGCATGCGCAGTGCGCCGCGAGCGAAGTCGAGGCTTGGTTCGCACATGCGCATTAGCGATCGCGGCTGCATCACCGCTGACGTCATTCCGGCGGGAGATTTAAACAGCTGACGATTCCCCTGTACCTTGGGAATGTACTGTGGGCGTTGCGGCAGCTTCCCAGTGTCTCTGGATTCCTTGCTACAGGTATGTGCAATGGAGACTTGACTGCAGAGGGGGGGGGGGGGGGGGCGGAGGGTTGTCACCTCACAATGTATCACTGACATGGTGTCTGATATGTATTACCTTTCTTTATCAGTCTGGTTGTTTGGCCTGAAGTATGGATCCTGCGTCACCGCCCTCCTGTGGCCAGCCCTCTCACAACAGGTGGGTGCTGGCATTTTTCAGAGGGGGGGGCGGGGAGGGCTTGCTGGTCCCTAGGTCATGGCTAAATCCAGTGTCTCCCCGATTTTCTTTTTTTCCATCAGCTCTCCCAGGCCTGTTTTACCACAAGAAAGAGACCCTGTCAGACCTCGTGGGAGTTCATCCTCCAGATTTAAACGCCGTGAATCTCCATCAGGGAGTAGGCAACAAGGGAGAAGCTCCAATTCCTCCCCCAGACACCATACACGATACCAGAGTCACCGCACACACCAGAGAGCCTGTTGGGGTTGTGGGGCGCATGTCCCGGAGGACAAGTCCCTATGTGAGCCATGTTTTGCTCATGCAGCCGGTGAGAGGGGGCAAAAGGATCAAAGATTGGAATCTCTAGTGAAGAGAATAGTACAACAGTCCCTGAAAGAATGGGGTACAGTCCCACCACTTGGTCCCACCACATCCAGTTCTCCTGGGGAAGTGCAGGAAGATCAAGGCCCCTCTCAACCGAGTATTACTTCTGCAAAGTCATCTGACAGTGATTCGGAAGAAGAAGGGGCTGTAGGCGGCTTTGAGTTCGCCCTAGTTTCACCCCTGATCAGAGCCATTAAAGAAGCTCTCAGATGGGAGGATCCTGTGTCTCCTCAGAAAAAGCAGCGGAAGTTCTTCAAGCACCTTGGTAAGGAGCGTATCAACTTCCCTTCCCTCTCTGAATTACAAGAGGTGATTACTGAGGAATGGAGTAAAGGGGATAGTAAGTCTTCCTTATCCTCCAAACTTGGGAAATTATATCCCTTTAAACCTGAAGATGTCGCCCGTCTGGAATCTGCTCCTCTTGTGGATGCGGCAGTTACAAGATTAGCAAAGCATGTCACTTTGCCACTAGATGACGCGGTCTCTTTCAAAGACCCTTTGGATAGGAAGATAGATCTGGACCTGAAGAGGATCTTTGTGACGGCCGGCGCGGCCTGCAAACCTGTGATGGCATTAGCAACAATGTCTAAAGCCATGGAAGTCTGGGTTTCCGATATAGAATCCAAACTTGGAAGTCTCTCGGAAGAAGCCGTAGAAAGTTCCCCTATTCACGAACTCAAGCTGGCTTCAGTGTTTTTAGGAGAAGCATCTATTGATGTTCTGCGTCTTCTGTCCAGATCGATGCTATCCTCAGTAACAGCAAAGAGGGCCTTGTGGCTTCGCCCGTGGATTGCAGATCCGGCTTCTAAACAGGCATGGTGTAAGATCCCTTTTGAGGGTACTTCCCTTTTTGGAAACAAACTAGACAGCGCCATTGCCAAGGCTACTGGCGGAAAGTCAGGTTTCCTCCCGCAAGACAGACGATTATTTGGTCAGAAGAAGCCTCAACCTAGGAGGCAATACACGGAGAGATCAAGAGATGCACGCTCTTACAAGCCTAATAGAGATTTCCGAAGAAACTGGAGAGGTGGTCAATCCTCTACTCGGAGGTCATCAAAAAATCCAGCGCCTGCTGGACAAGATTCCACTAAATCTTTTTGAGATTGGGCCCGTCCAGGCATGTCAGGTGGGGGCACGTCTTCTCCATTTTCAGCATGTCTGGGCGGCCTCAATCACGGACTTTTGGACCGTCAGGACGGTCTCTACAGGCCACAGATGGTCATTTCTGGCAGATCCAGTTCCAAGATTCATCTCAACTCATTTACCCTGTCTAGAAGAGAGAAGAGAAGTCTTGCTCGCCTATGTAGACGCTTTGGTGGCTCAAGGAGCGGTAGCTCCGGTTCCGGAACAAGAGAAATTTCAAGGGGTTTACTCACCCCTCTTCTTAGTCCAGAAGAAGAACGGGGCCTGGAGACCTGTTATAGATCTCACATACCTGAACAAGTTCATAAAGAACGAAAAATTCAAGATGGAAACACTCTCAACTATTCAAAGGGCAGTACTGCCGGGAGATTGGCTCGCCTCAATAGATTTAAAGGATGCGTATTTTCATGTACCTGTGGCAACCGACTTCCACAAATATCTTCGCTTCTGTGTTCGGGATCAGCATCTGCAATTCATTTGCCTACCCTTCGGCCTGTCTACCTCACCCAGAGTATTCACCAAAGTTCTTCTAGCAGTGGTAGCCTTCATAAGATTGAAAGGTATACGTCTACATCATTACTTAGACGATCTTCTGCTTCTGTCTCAAGAAAAGGATCAGTTATTGGCACACAGAGATCAGGTCATATCGACCCTCAAAGAGTTTGGCTGGCTGCTAAACCTACAAAAGAGTCAGCTGGAGCCTACTCAGCGCCTAGTCTATCTTGGGGCGCAATTCGACACCGTCGAGAATTCAATCTCTCTCCCATTAGAGAAGATACCGGTAGTGAGGGAGAGAATCCTTCCGGCTCTTTCCTCTCCTCGGCTGAAAGCCTCTCAGTGCCTCAAAATCATTGGCACCATGGTGTCCACGGCTCCAATGGTCAAATGGGCTCTCTGGCATATGAGGCCCTTCCAAAAAGGGTTCCTACAACAATGGAACACAGAAGAGAAAGATCAGTACATTCATATCTCCTCCAGCATGAGATACAGTCTTCTTTGGTGGCTGCAACGCAGGAATCTGCTCAACTGTCATTCTCTGGTTCCAGTCTCATGGACTATAATCACAACAGACGCCAGCAACTCAGGTTGGGGGGCTCATTGTCTGACAGAGATGACACAGGGGAGATGGTCTTTTCAGAGACACACTCCAGTCTCCAATATACTGGAACTCCGAGCAGCCTACCAGGGTCTTCGATCTTTCCAACACCTGCTAGAGGGGAAATCTGTAATGATTCGGATGGACAACACCACGGCAGTGTCTTATGTGAAGAGACAAGGTGGGACACGGAGTCTCTCTCTGCTACGAGAATTAGACCCGATCATGTCCTGGGCCCAGACTCACCTAGTAAACATCTCGGCAGTTTACATCCCAGGTTCACAGAATGTTCAAGCGGATTTTCTGTCCAGGGTCCAGTTGAACCACAACGAATGGTCGCTCCATGTGGAGTCGTTCAAATGGATTCTGTCGTTGGGAGTATCTCCCGAAGTCGATCTGTTCGCCTCCCCTTGCAACCACAAGTTGGGGAAGTATGTCACGAGGGGCAAGTGTCCTCAAGCTTACGGGACAGATGCACTAACCGACAGGTGGGAGTTCAGCAGGGCTTATGCCTTTCCTCCAGTACCCATCATTCTCAAATTCCTGCAAAGACTTCAAGCGGAAGATGTGGAGATAGTGATGGTGGCGCCTTTCTGGCCGAACAGGCCATGGTTTCCGCTACTCCTACAACTGAGTTACCGGGACCCGGTCCCTCTTCCCCTCAGACCAGACTTGCTTCTTCAGGGAACATCAGTGCACCCCTGTCCTGCAATTCTCCGGTTGACGGTCTGGTTCTTGAGAGGGAAAGGTTGGAATCGCTCGGCTGCCCATCTACAGCCATTTCCACCTTGATGAATGCTAGACGACCAAGTACTAATAAAGTATACTGTAGAATCTGGGCAAGATTCATGGAGTCTGCATATCCTGAAGGTATGTCTTCCTCAGTCCCTGGGATTCAAGAAATACTAAGTTTTCTTCAGGCTGGTCTGGATATGCCCCTTTCAGTGGCAACTCTTAGAGTTCAAGTTTCGGCCTTATCGGCCTTCTCCGGGGTCATGTGGGCCCAACACCCACTAATCCAACAATTTTTCAAAGGAGCAATCAGGCTCAATCCTCAGAGAAGACCTAGGTTCCCGAAATGGGATCTACCTCTTGTCCTAAATGCCCTCTCCAAAACGGGCATAGATTCCTCTTCTTCTGTCAAGGACCTGACCATCCGAACTGTCTTCCTGGTAGCCATTACCTCGGCTAAAAGGGTCTCTGAATTAAGTTCTCTCGGATGTAAAGAACCATTCTTGACTTTTTTTCCGGATCGGGTAGTACTGATACCCAGGCTGAATTCAAATCCGAAAGTCACCTCAGTGTTTCACCAGAATCAGGAGGTTGTCCTGCCTACTTTCCGTTCATCTAATGAGTCCAATCCTCATCCGTTGGATGTAGGAGAATCCTTAAAAGCCTATCTTCAAGCAACTGCACCATTCAGGCAGTCTGACAACCTCTTTGTCCTGTTCTGGGGAAAGAACAGAGGTAAACCTGCTTCATCTAGGACTATCGCTTCATGGATAGTGGCAGCTATCCAACAGGCCTATAGAGCTGAGGGGCTGGCTCCTCCGGAGGCGGTGACGGCGCACTCTACAAGGAGTATCTCTACTTCCTGGGCGGCTTCGCGGCACGTGGCTCCAGATGTGATTTGCAGAGCGGCTTCGTGGTCATCAGTCAATACTTTTATGACCCACTATTGTGTAGAGCCTGCTTCTCTGTCCTCAGTTAATTTTGGTTTGACTGTTTTGTCTGCAAATAGCATGAATTAAAATTTTCTTTGCTAAAGCATTCCCACCCGTGTGGAGTGAGCTAGTTATTTCCCACACGTAGGCTGCCATGGAGACAGACAGGAAAACGGAAAATTCCTATCATACTTACCGTAATTTTCCTTTCCTGATAGTCTCCATGGCAGCCGGAGTACCCACCCTCTCGTCTTGGATTCGGCTAAGATATGGAACACCTGCTGTACCTGAGAGCTGAAATTTATGGGAGGGGGGTCCTATACCCTTGGAGTGGAGGCGGGGTTAACCCACACGTAGGCTGCCATGGAGACTATCAGGAAAGGAAAATTACGGTAAGTATGATAGGAATTTTCCGTTATTTAGGGGACAAAAGACTTTATTGCTGCCCTGTCCGCATATGTTACAGTGACATACACCCATTGGGTACTGTTGAATTGCGCCTTGCAATAAAAAAAACTATTTAGGGGACAAAAGAGTTTATTGCTGCCCTGTCCGCATATGTTACAGTGTGATACACCCATTGAGTACTGCTGAATTGCGCCTTGCAATAAAAAAAAACTATTTAGGGGACAAAAGAGTTTATTGCTGCCCTGTCCGCATATGTTACAGTAACATACACCCATTGCATACTGTTCTATTGCGCCGTGCAATAAAAAAAACAATTAAGGGGACCAAAAAAGTTGATTGCTGCCCTGTCCGCATATGTTACAGTGACATACACCCATTGCGTACTGTTGAATTGTACCATGCAATAAAAAAAACTATTTAGGGGACCAAAACGGTAGATTGTGGCCCTGTCCGTATATGTTACAGTGAGATACACCCATTGCTTACTGTAGAATTGCGCCTTGCAATAAAAAAAACTATTTAGGGGACAAAAGAGTTTATTGCTGCCCTGTCCGCATATGTTACAGTGACATACACCCATTGCGTACTGTTGAATTGCGCCTTGCAATAAAAAAAAACTATTTAGGGGACAAAAGAGTTTATTGCTGCCCTGTCCGCATATGTTACAGTAACATACACCTTTTGTGTGTACTGTTGAATTGCGCCTTGCAATAAAAAACTATTTAGGGGACCAAAAAAGTTGATTGCAGCCCTGTCCGCATATGTTACAGTGAGATACACCCATTGCTTACTGTAGAATTGCGCCTTGCAATAAAAAAAACTATTTAGGGGACCAAAGAGTTTATTGCTGCCCTGTCCGCATATGTTACAGTGACATACACACAATGTGTACTGTTGAATTGCGCCTTGCAATAAAAAAAAAACTATTTAGGGGACAAAAGAGTTTATTGCTGCCCTGTCCGCATATGTTACAGTGATATACACCCATTGCATACTGTTCTATTGCGCCGTGCAATAAAAAAAACTATTTAGGGGACCAAAAAAGTTGATTGCGGCCCTCTCCGCATATGTTACAGTGAGATACACCCATTGCAGACTGTAGAATTGCGCCTTGCAATAAAAAAAAATATTTAGGGGACCAAAAAAATTGATTGCGGCCCTGTCGGCATATGTTACAGTGAGATACACCGATTGGGTACTGTTGAATTGCACCTTGCAATAAAAAAAACTATTTAGGGGACAAAAGACTTTATTGCTGCCCTGTCCGCATATGTTACAGTGACATACACCCATTGGGTACTGTTGAATTGCGCCTTGCAATAAAAAAAACTATTTAGGGGACAAAAGAGTTTATTGCTGCCCTGTCCGCATATGTTACAGTGTGATACACCCATTGAGTACTGCTGAATTGCGCCTTGCAATAAAAAAAAACTATTTAGGGGACAAAAGAGTTTATCGCTGCCCTGTCCGCATATGTTACAGTGACATACACCCATTGCATACTGTTCTATTGCGCCGTGCAATAAAAAAAACTATTTAGGGGACCAAAAAAGTTGATTGCTGCCCTGTCCGCATATGTTACAGTGACATACACCCATTGCGTACTGTTGAATTGCGCCATGCAATAAAAAAAACTATTTAGGGGACCAGAAAAGTAGATTGCGGCCCTGTCCGTGTATGTTATGGTGAGATACACCCATTGGGTACTGTTGAATTGCGCCTTGCAATAAAAAAACTATTTAGGGGACAAAAGAGTTTATTGCTGCCCTATCCGCATATGTTACAGTGACATACACCCATTGGGTACTGTTGTATTCCGCCGTGCAATAAAAAAACTATTTAGGGGACAAAAGAGTTTATTGTTGCCCTGTCCGCATATGTTACAGTGACACACACCCATTGCATACTGTTCTATTGCGCCGGGCAATAAAAAAAACATTTAAGGGCAAAAAAGTTGATTCCGGCCCTGTCCGCATATGTTACAGTGAGATACACCCATTGCGTACTGTAGAATTGCGCCTTGCAATATAACAACACTATTTAGGGGACCAAAAAAGTTGATTGCGGCCCTGTCCGCATATGTTACAGTGAGATACACCCATTGGGTACTGTTGAATTGCGCCTTGCAATAAAAAAACTAATTAGGGGACCAAAAAAGTTGATTGCGGCCCTGTCCGCATATGTTACAGTGGGATACACCCATTGCGTACTGTAGAATTGCGCCTTGCAATAAAAAAAACTATTTAGGGGACAAAAGAGTTTATTGCTGCCCTCTCCGCACATGTTGCAGTGACATACACCCATTGCGTACTGTTGAATTGCGCCTTGCAATAAAAAAAAATATTTAGGGGATCAAAAAAGATGATTGTGGCCCTGTCCGCATATGTTACAGTCAGAGTTGTATAAAGTACTCAAAACCCTTACTTGAGTAAAAGTACAAGTGCTCGATCAAAAAGTGACTTGAGTAGAAGTGGAAGTGCTCAATCAAAAAGTAACTTGAGTAGAAGTACTAAAGTATTCAACATTTTTTGTACTTAAGTATTGCAAGTCCTTTTTTTAAAAAATTTGCTACTCAAGTACTGAAAGTAAAAGTACCAGTAGTTTTGAAAAAAAAATTGCTACTCAAGTACTGAAAGTAAAAGTACAAATACTGTGCTATGTAGTTATTAAAGAAAGAAGTCAACATTTTGAACATAATATTGTTTTTTATTATTTCAAATGCAGCTTTTATTTATACATACAGTAGCATTTATTTTCGTATGCGCTGATAATACACGTTTTGAGCTTCATGAAACCTGCCATCTACTGTTCTGGCAGTGGTAATTTTTATAATAGTAACGAGTAACTATGCAGCACAAAAAACAAAATATTGGAGTAGAAGTATTGAAACCATCGAAAAAATGTAGTGAAGTAATAGTGGAAGTAGGAGAAAAAAATTCTACTCCAGCAAAGTACAGATACCGCCTTTCGGTACTTAAGTACAGTAGTGAAGTAGTTCTACTTAGTTACTATACATCTCTGGTTACAGTAACATACACCCATTGCATACTGTTCTATTGCGCCGTGCAATAAAAAAACATTTATTGCCAAAAAAGTTTATTGAGGCCCTGTCCGCATATGTTACAGTGACATACACCCATTGCGTACTCTTGAATTGCGCCTTGCAATAAAAAAAACTATTTAGGGGACCAAAAAAGTTGAATGCGGCCCTGTCCGCACATGTTACAGTGACATACACTCATTGCATACTGTTCTATTGCCCCGTGCAATAAAAAAAAACTATTTAGGGGACAAAAGAGTTTATTGCTGCCCTGTCCGCACATGTTACAGTGACATACACTCATTGGGTACAGTTGAATTGCGCCTTGCAGTAAAAAAAACTATTTAGTGGACAAAAGAGTTTATTGCTGCCCTGTCCGCATATGTTACAGTGTGATACACCCATTGAGTACTGCTGAATTGCGCCTTGCAATAAAAAAAAACTATTTAGGGGACAAAAGAGTTTATCGCTGCCCTGTCCGCATATGTTACAGTGACATACACCCATTGCATACTGTTCTATTGCGCCGTGCAATAAAAAAAACTATTTAGGGGACCAAAAAAGTTGATTGCTGCCCTGTCCGCATATGTTACAGTGACATACACCCATTGCGTACTGTTGAATTGCGTCATGCAATAAAAAAAACTATTTAGGGGACCAGAAAAGTAGATTGCGGCCCTGTCCGTGTATGTTATGGTGAGATACACCCATTGGGTACTGTTGAATTGCGCCTTGCAATAAAAAAACTATTTAGGGGACAAAAGAGTTTATTGCTGCCCTATCCGCATATGTTACAGTGACATACACCCATTGGGTACTGTTGTATTCCGCCGTGCAATAAAAAAACTATTTAGGGGACAAAAGAGTTTATTGTTGCCCTGTCCGCATATGTTACAGTGACACACACCCATTGCATACTGTTCTATTGCGCCGGGCAATAAAAAAAACATTTAAGGGCAAAAAAGTTGATTCCGGCCCTGTCCGCATATGTTACAGTGAGATACACCCATTGCGTACTGTAGAATTGCGCCTTGCAATATAACAACACTATTTAGGGGACCAAAAAAGTTGATTGCGGCCCTGTCCGCATATGTTACAGTGAGATACACCCATTGGGTACTGTTGAATTGCGCCTTGCAATAAAAAAACTAATTAGGGGACCAAAAAAGTTGATTGCGGCCCTGTCCGCATATGTTACAGTGGGATACACCCATTGCGTACTGTAGAATTGCGCCTTGCAATAAAAAAAACTATTTAGGGGACAAAAGAGTTTATTGCTGCCCTCTCCGCACATGTTGCAGTGACATACACCCATTGCGTACTGTTGAATTGCGCCTTGCAATAAAAAAAAAATATTTAGGGGATCAAAAAAGATGATTGTGGCCCTGTCCGCATATGTTACAGTCAGAGTTGTATAAAGTACTCAAAACCCTTACTTGAGTAAAAGTACAAGTGCTCGATCAAAAAGTGACTTGAGTAGAAGTGGAAGTGCTCAATCAAAAAGTAACTTGAGTAGAAGTACTAAAGTATTCAACATTTTTTGTACTTAAGTATTGCAAGTCCTTTTTTTAAAAAATTTGCTACTCAAGTACTGAAAGTAAAAGTACCAGTAGTTTTGAAAAAAAAATTGCTACTCAAGTACTGAAAGTAAAAGTACAAATACTGTGCTATGTAGTTATTAAAGAAAGAAGTCAACATTTTGAACATAATATTGTTTTTTATTATTTCAAATGCAGCTTTTATTTATACATACAGTAGCATTTATTTTCGTATGCGCTGATAATACACGTTTTGAGCTTCATGAAACCTGCCATCTACTGTTCTGGCAGTGGTAATTTTTATAATAGTAACGAGTAACTATGCAGCACAAAAAACAAAATATTGGAGTAGAAGTATTGAAACCATCGAAAAAATGTAGTGAAGTAATAGTGGAAGTAGGAGAAAAAAATTCTACTCCAGCAAAGTACAGATACCGCCTTTCGGTACTTAAGTACAGTAGTGAAGTAGTTCTACTTAGTTACTATACATCTCTGGTTACAGTAACATACACCCATTGCATACTGTTCTATTGCGCCGTGCAATAAAAAAACATTTATTGCCAAAAAAGTTTATTGAGGCCCTGTCCGCATATGTTACAGTGACATACACCGATTGCGTACTCTTGAATTGCGCCTTGCAATAAAAAAAACTATTTAGGGGACCAAAAAAGTTGAATGCGGCCCTGTCCGCACATGTTACAGTGACATACACTCATTGCATACTGTTCTATTGCCCCGTGCAATAAAAAAAAAAACTATTTAGGGGACAAAAGAGTTTATTGCTGCCCTGTCCGCACATGTTACAGTGACATACACTCATTGGGTACAGTTGAATTGCGCCTTGCAGTAAAAAAAACTATTTAGTGGACAAAAGAGTTTATTGCTGCCCTGTCCGCATATGTTACAGTTTGATACACCCATTGAGTACTGCTGAATTGCGCCTTGCAATAAAAAAAAACTATTTAGGGGACAAAAGAGTTTATCGCTGCCCTGTCCGCATATGTTACAGTGACATACACCCATTGCATACTGTTCTATTGCGCTGTGCAATAAAAAAAACTATTTAGGGGACCAAAAAAGTTGATTGCTGTCCTGTCCGCATATGTTACAGTGACATACACCCATTGCGTACTGTTGAATTGCGCCATGCAATAAAAAAAACTATTTAGGGGACCAAAAAAGTAGATTGCGGCCCTGTCCGTGTATGTTATGGTGAGATACACCCATTGGGTACTGTTGAATTGCGCCTTGCAATAAAAAAACTATTTAGGGGACAAAAGAGTTTATTGCTGCCCTATCCGCATATGTTACAGTGACATACACCCATTGGGTACTGTTGTATTCCGCCGTGCAATAAAAAAACTATTTAGGGGACAAAAGAGTTTATTGTTGCCCTGTCCGCATATGTTACAGTGACACACACCCATTGCATACTGTTCTATTGCGCCGGGCAATAAAAAAAACATTTAAGGGCAAAAAAGTTGATTGCGGCCCTGTCCGCATATGTTACAGTGAGATACACCCATTGCGTACTGTAGAATTGCGCCTTGCAATATAACAACACTATTTAGGGGACCAAAAAAGTTGATTGCGGCCCTGTCCGCATATGTTACAGTGAGATACACCCATTGCGTACTGTAGAATTGCGCCTTGCAATATAACAACACTATTTAGGGGACCAAAAAAGTTGATTGCGGCCCTGTCCGCATATGTTACAGTGGGATACACCCATTGCGTACTGTAGAATTGCGCCTTGCAATAAAAAAAACTATTTAGGGGACAAAAGAGTTAATTGCTGCCCTGTCCGCATATGTTACAGTGTGATACACCCATTGAGTACTGTTGAATTGCGCCCTTGCAATAAAAAAAAACTATTTAGGGGACAAAAGAGTTCATTGCTGCCCTGTCCGCATATGCTACAGTGACACACACCCATTGCACACTGTTCTATTGCGCCGTGCAATAAAAAAAACATTTAGGGGCAAAAAAGTTGATTGCGGCCCTGTCCACATATGTTACAGTGAGATACACCCATTGGGTACTGTTGAATTGCGCCTTGCAATAAAAAAACTATTTAGGGGACAAAAGAGTTAATTGCTGCCCTGTCCGCACATGTTACAGTGACATACACCCATTGCGTACTGTTGAATTGCGCCTTGCAATAAAAAAAACTATTTAGGGGACAAAAAAAGTTTATTGCTGCCCTGTCCGCACATGTTACAGTGACATACACCCATTGCGTACTGTTGAATTGCGCCTTGCAATAGAAAAAACAATTTAGGGGACAAAAAAGGTTGATTGCGGCCCTGTCCACATATGTTACAGTGAGATACACCCATTGGGTACAATTGAATTGCGCCTTGCAGTAAAAAAAACAATTTAGGGGACAAAAGAGTTTATTGCTGCCCTGTCCGCATATGTTACAGTGTGATACACCCATTGAGTACTGCTGAATTGCGCCTTGCAATAAAAAAAAACTATTTAGGGGACAAAAGAGTTTATTGCTGCCCTGTCCGCATATGTTACAGTGACATACACCCATTGCATACTGTTCTATTGCGCCGTGCAATAAAAAAACCTATTTAGGGGACCAAAAAAGTTGATTGCTGCCCTGTCCGCATATGTTACAGTGACATACACCCATTGCGTACTGTTGAATTGCGCCATACAATAAAAAAAACTATTTAGGGGACCAAAAAAGTAGATTGTGGCCCTGTCCGTGTATGTTATGGTGAGATACACCCATTGGGTACTGTTGAATTGCGCCTTGCAATAAAAAAATTTATTTAGGGGACAAAAGAGTTTATTGCTGCCCTATCCGCATATGTTACAGTGACATACACCCATTGGGTACTGTTGTATTGCGCCGTGCAATAAAAAAACTATTTAGGGGACAAAAGAGTTTATTGTTGCCCTGTCCGCATATGTTACAGTGACACACACCCATTGCATACTGTTCTATTGCGCCGGGCAATAAAAAAAACATTTAGGGGCAAAAAAGTTGATTGCGGCCCTGTCCACATATGTTACAGTGAGATACACCCATTGGGTACTGTTGAATTGCGCCTTGCAATAAAAAAACTATTTAGGGGACAAAAGAGTTAATTGCTGCCCTGTCCGCATATGTTACAGTGAGATACACCCATTGCGTACTGTAGAATTGCGCCTTGCAATATAACAACACTATTTAGGGGACCAAAAAAGTTGATTGCGGCCCTGTCCGCATATGTTACAGTGAGATACACCCATTGGGTACTGTTGAATTGCGCCTTGCAATAAATAAACTAATTAGGGGACCAAAAAAGTTGATTGCGGCCCTGTCCGCATATGTTACAGTGGGATACACCCATTGCGTACTGTAGAATTGTGCCTTGCAATAAAAAAAACTATTTAGGGGACAAAAGAGTTAATTGCTGCCCTGTCCGCATATGTTACAGTGTGATACACCCATTGAGTACTGTTGAATTGCGCCCTTGCAATAAAAAAAAACTATTTAGGGGACAAAAGAGTTCATTGCTGCCCTGTCCGCATATGCTACAGTGACACACACCCATTGCACACTGTTCTATTGCGCCGTGCAATAAAAAAAACATTTAGGGGCAAAAAAGTTGATTGCGGCCCTGTCCACATATGTTACAGTGAGATACACCCATTGGGTACTGTTGAATTGCGCCTTGCAATAAAAAAACTATTTCGGGGACAAAAGAGTTAATTGCTGCCCTGTCCGCACATGTTACAGTGACATACATCCATTGCGTACTGTTGAATTGCGCCTTGCAATAAAAAAAACTATTTAGGGGACAAAAAAAGTTTATTGCTGCCCTGTCCGCACATGTTACAGTGACATACACCCATTGCGTACTGTTGAATTGCACCTTGCAATAGAAAAAACAATTTAGGGGACAAAAAAAGTTGATTGCGGCCCTGTCCACATATGTTACAGTGAGATACACCCATTGGGTACAATTGAATTGCGCCTTGCAGTAAAAAAAACAATTTAGGGGACAAAAGAGTTTATTGCTGCCCTGTCTGCATATGTTACAGTGTGATACACCCATTGAGTACTGCTGAATTGCGCCTTGCAATAAAAAAAAACTATTTAGGGGACAAAAGAGTTTATTGCTGCCCTGTCCGCATATGTTACAGTGACATACACCCATTGCATACTGTTCTATTGCGCCGTGCAATAAAAAAACCTATTTAGGGGACCAAAAAAGTTGATTGCTGCCCTGTCCGCATATGTTACAGTGACATACACCCATTGCGTACTGTTGAATTGCGCCATACAATAAAAAAAAACTATTTAGGGGACAAAAAAGTAGATTGTGGCCCTGTCCGTGTATGTTATGGTGAGATACACCCATTGGGTACTGTTGAATTGCGCCTTGCAATAAAAAAATTTATTTAGGGGACAAAAGAGTTTATTGCTGCCCTATCCGCATATGTTACAGTGACATACACCCATTGGGTACTGTTGTATTGCGCCGTGCAATAAAAAAACTATTTAGGGGACAAAAGAGTTTATTGTTGCCCTGTCCGCATATGTTACAGTGACACACACCCATTGCATACTGTTCTATTGCGCCGGGCAATAAAAAAAACATTTAGGGGCAAAAAAGTTGATTGCGGCCCTGTCCACATATGTTACAGTGAGATACACCCATTGCGTACTGTAGAATTGCGCCTTGCAATATAACAACACTATTTAGGGGACCAAAAAAGTTGATTGCGGCCCTGTCCGCATATGTTACAGTGAGATACACCCATTGGGTACTGTTGAATTGCGCCTTGCAATAAAAAAACGATTTAGGGGACAAAAGAGTTAATTGCTGCCCTGTCCGCACATGTTACAGTGACATACACCCATTGCGTACTGTTGAATTGCGCCTTGCAATAAAAAAAACTATTTAGGGGACAAAAAAAGTTTATTGCTGCCCTGTCCGCACATGTTACAGTGACATACACCCATTGCGTACTGTTGAATTGCGCCTTGCAATAGAAAAAACAATTTAGGGGACAAAAAAAGTTGATTGCGGCCCTGTCCACATATGTTACAGTGAGATACACCCATTGGGTACAGTTGAATTGCGCCTTGCAGTAAAAAAAACTATTTAGGGGACAAAAGAGTTTATTGCTGCCCTGTCCGCATATGTTACAGTGTGATACACCCATTGAGTACTGCTGAATTGCGCCTTGCAATAAAAAAAAACGATTTAGGGGACAAAAGAGTTTATTGCTGCCCTGTCCACATATGTTACAGTGACATACACCCATTGCATACTGTTCTATTGCGCCGTGCAATAAAAAAAACTATTTAGGGGACCAAAAAAGTTGATTGCTGCCCTGTCCGCATATGTTACAGTGACATACACCCATTGCGTACTGTTGAATTGCACCATGCAATAAAAAAAACTACTTAGGGGACCAAAAAAGTAGATTGCGGCCCTGTCCGTGTATGTTATGGTGAGATACACCCATTGGGTACTGTTGAATTGCGCCTTGCAATAAAAAAATTTATTTAGGGGACAAAAGAGTTTATTGCTGCCCTATCCGCATATGTTAAAGCGACATACACCCATTGGGTACTGTTGTATTGCGCCGTGCAATAAAAAAACTATTTAGGGGACAAAAGAGTTTATTGTTGCCCTGTCCGCATATGTTACAGTGACACACACCCATTGCATACTGTTCTATTGCGCCGGGCAATAAAAAAAACATTTAGGGGCAAAAAAGTTGATTGCGGCCCTGTCCGCATATGTTACAGTGAGATACACCCATTGCGTACTGTAGAATTGCGCCTTGCAATATAACAACACTATTTAGGGGACCAAAAAAGTTGATTGCGGCCCTGTCCGCATATGTTACAGTGAGATACACCCATTGGGTACTGTTGAATTGCGCCTTGCAATAAAAAAACTATTTAGGGGACAAAAGAGTTAATTGCTGCCCTGTCCGCACATGTTACAGTGACATACACCCATTGCGTACTGTTGAATTGCGCCTTGCAATAAAAAAAAACTATTTAGGGGACAAAAAAAGTTGATTGCGGCCCTGTCCGCATATGTTACAGTGAGATACACCCATTGGGTACTGTTGAATTGCGCCTTGCAGAAAAAAAAACTATTTAGGGGACAAAAGAGTTTATTGCTGCCCTGTCCGCATATGTTACAGTGTGATACACCCATTGAGTACTGTTGAATTGCGCCTTGCAATAAAAAAACTATTTAGGGGACAAAGGAGTTTATTGCTGCCCTGTCCGCATATGTTACAGTGACATACACCCATTGCATACTGTTCTATTGCTCCGTGCAATAAAAAAAACTATTTAGGGGACCAAAAAAGTTGATTGCTGGCCTGTCCGCATATGTTACATTGACATACACCCATTGCGTACTGTTGAATTGCGCCATGCAATAAAAAAAACTATTTAGGGGACCAAAAAAGTAGATTGTGGCCCTGTCCGTATATGTTACAGTGAGATACACCCATTGCGTACTGTTGAATTGCGCCTTGCAATAAAAAAAAATATTTAGGGGACCAAAAAAGTTGATTGCCCCCTGTCCGCGTATGTTATGGTGGGATACTCCCATTGGGTACTGTTGAATTGCGCCTTGCAATAAAAAAAACTATTTAGGGGACAAAAGAGTTTATTGCTGCCCTATCCGCATATGTTACAGTGAAATACACCCATTGGGTACTGTTGTATTGCGCCGTGCAATAAAAAAACTATTTAGGGGACAAAAGAGTTTATTGCTGCCCTATCCGCATATGTTACAGTGACATACACCCATTGGGTACTGTTGTATTGCGCCGTGCAATAAAAAAACTATTTAGGGGACAAAAGAGTTTATTGTTGCCCTGTCCGCATATGTTACAGTGACACACACCCATTGCATACTGTTCTATTGCGCCAGGCAATAAAAAAAACATTTAGGGGCAAAAAAGTTGATTGCGGCCCTGTCCGCATATGTTACATGAGATACACCCATTGCGTACTGTAGAATTGCGCCTTGCAATATAACAACACTATTTAGGGGACCAAAAAAGTTGATTGCGGCCCTGTCCGCATATGTTACAGTGAGATACACCCATTGGGTACTGTTGAATTGCGCCTTGCAATAAAAAAACTAATTAGGGGACCAAAAAAGTTGATTGCAGCCCTGTCCGCATATGTTACAGTGGGATACACCCATTGCGTACTGTAGAATTGCGCCTTGCAATAAAAAAAACTATTTAGGGGACAAAAGAGTTAATTGCTGCCCTGTCCGCACATGTTACAGTGACATACACCCATTGCGTACTGTAGAATTGCGCCTTGCAATAAAAAAAACTATTTAGGGGACAAAAGAGTTTATTGCTGCCCTGTCCGCATATGTTACAGTGACATACACCCATTGCGTACTGTTGAATTGCGCCTTGCAATAAAAAAAAACTATTTAGGGGACAAAAGAGTTTATTGCTGCCCTGTCCGCATATGTTACAGTGACATACACCGTTTGTGTGTACTGTTGAATTGCGCCTTGCAATAAAAAAAAAACGATTTAGGGGACAAAAGAGTTGATTGCGGCTCTGTCCGCATATGTTACAGTGAGATACACCCATTGGGTTCTGTTGAATTGTGCCTTGCAATGAAAAAAAACTATTTAGGGGACCAAAGAGTTTATTGCTGCCCTGTCCGCATATGTTACAGCGACATACACCCATTGTGTACTGTTGAATTGCGCCTTGCAATAAAAAAAAACTATTTAGGGGACAAAAGAGTTTATTTCTGCGCTGTCCGTATATGTTACAGTGACATACACCCATTGCATACTGTTCTATTGCACCGTGCAATAAAAAAAACTATTTAGGGGACCAAAAAAGTTGATTGCAGCCCTGTCTGCATATGTTACAGTGAGATACACCCATTGCGTACTGTAGAATTGCGCCTTGCAATAAAAAAAAACTATTTAGTGGACAAAAGAGTTTATTGCTGCCTTGTCCGCATATGTTACAGTGACATACACCCATTGCGTACTGTTGAATTGCGCCTTGCAATAAAAAACTATTTAGGGGACCAAAAAAGTTGATTGCAGCCCTGTCCGCATATGTTACAGTGAGATACACCCATTGCTTACTGTAGAATTGCGCCTTGCAATAAAAAAAACTATTTAGGGGACAAAAGAGTTTATTGCTGCCCTGTCCGCATATGTTACAGTGACATACACCCATTGCGTACTGTTGAATTGCGCCTTGCAATAAAAAAAAAACTATTTAGGGGACAAAAGAGTTTATTGCTGCCCTGTCCGCATATGTTACAGTGACATACACCGTTTGTGTGTACTGTTGAATTGCGCCTTGCAATAAAAAAAAAACGATTTAGGGGACAAAAGAGTTGATTGCGGCTCTGTCCGCATATGTTACAGTGAGATACACCCATTGGGTTCTGTTGAATTGCGCCTTGCAATGAAAAAAAACTATTTAGGGGACCAAAGATTTTATTGCTGCCCTGTCCGCATATGTTACAGTGACATACACCCATTGTGTACTGTTGAATTGGGCCTTGCAATAAAAAAAAACTATTTAGGGGACAAAAGAGTTTATTTCTGCCCTGTCCGTATATGTTACAGTGACATACACCCATTGCATACTGTTCTATTGCGCCGTGCAATAAAAAAACTATTTAGGGGACCAAAAAAGTTGATTGCGGCCCTGTCTGCATATGTTACAGTGAGATACACCCATTGCGTACTGTAGAATTGCGCCTTGCAATAAAAAAAAACTATTAAGGGGACAAAAGAGTTTATTGCTGCCTTGTCCGCATATGTTACAGTGACATACACCCATTGCGTACTGTTGAGTTGCGCCTTGCAATAAAAAACTATTTAGGGGACCAAAAAAGTTGATTGCAGCCCTGTCCGCATATGTTACAGTGAGATACACCCATTGCTTACTGTAGAATTGCGCCTTGCAATAAAAAAAACTATTTAGGGGACAAAAGAGTTTATTGCTGCCCTGTCCGCATATGTTACAGTGACATACACCCATTGCGTACTGTTGAATTGCGCCTTGCAAGAAAAAAAAACTATTTAGGGGACAAAAGAGTTTATTGCTGCCCTGTCCGCATATGTTACAGTGACATACACCGTTTGTGTGTACTGTTGAATTGCGCCTTGCAATAAAAAAAAACGATTTAGGGGACAAAAGAGTTGATTGCGGCTCTGTCCGCATATGTTACAGTGAGATACACCCATTGGGTTCTGTTGAATTGCGCTTTGCAATGAAAAAAAACTATTTAGGGGACCAAAGAGTTTATTGCTGCCCTGTCCGCATATGTTACAGTGACATACACCCATTGTGTACTGTTGAATTGCGCCTTGCAATAAAAAAAAACTATTTAGGGGACAAAAGAGTTTATTGCTGCCCTGTCCGCATATGTAACAGTGACATACACCGTTTGTGTGTACTGTTGAATTGCGCCTTGCAATAAAAAAAAACGATTTAGGGGACAAAAGAGTTGATTGCGGCTCTGTCCGCATATGTTACAGTGAGATACACCCATTGGGTTCTGTTGAATTGCGCCTTGCAATGAAAAAAAACTATTTAGGGGACCAAAAAAGTTGATTGCGGCCCTGTCTGCATATGTTACAGTGAGATACACCCATTGCGTACTGCAGAATTGCGCCTTGCAATAAAAAAAAACTATTTAGGGGACAAAAGAGTTTATTGCTGCCTTGTCCGCATATGTTACAGTGACATACACCCATTGCGTACTGTTGAATTGCGCCTTGCAATAAAAAACTATTTAGGGGACCAAAAAAGTTGATTGCAGCCCTGTCCGCATATGTTACAGTGACATACACCCATTGCGTACTGTTGAATTGCACCTTACAATAAAAAAAAACTATTTAGGGGACAAAAGAGTTTATTGCTGCCCTGTCCGCATATGTTACAGTGACATACACCCATTGCGTACTATTGAATTGCGCCTTGCAATAAAAAAAAAACTATTTAGGGGACACAAGATTTTATTGCTGCCCTGTCCGCATATGTTACAGTGACATACACCCATTGAATACTGTTCTATTGCACCGTGCAATAAAAAAAAACTATTTAGGAGACCAAAAAGTTGATTGCAGCCCTTTCCGCATATGTTACAGTGAGATACACCCATTGCGTACTGTAGAATTGCGCCTTGCAATAAAAAAAACTATTTAGGGGACAAAAGAGTTGATTGCTGCCCTGTCCGCATATGTTACAGTGACATACACCCACTGCATACTGTTCTATTGCGCCGTGCAATAAAAAAAACTATTTAGGAAGATGTTAAATTGCGGCTTAGTCTGTATCTGTACGTGTGAGATACACTCGTTGGATACTGTTGTTCTAGTCCGCTATTCAATAAACACACATTTAAGGAAAAAATATTACATTGCGGCTTAGTCTGCATATTTTACTGTGGGATACACTCATTGTATACTGTTGCTCTAGTCCGCTATTCAATAAACACCCATTTAGGGAAAAAATATAAATTGCGGCCTAGTCTGTATCTGTACGTATGAGATACATCCGTTTTATACTGTTGTTCTAGTCCGCTATTCAATAAACACCCATTTAGGAAAAAAATATTAAATTGCGGCCTAGTCTGTATCTGTATGTGTGAGATACACCCGTTGTATACTGTTGTTCTAGTCCGCTATTGCAATAAAAACCCATTTCGGGGAAGATCCAAAATTCAATAAATATGAGGAGAAGGCCAAATAAGGGACGTGGCCTGGGTCGTGGTGTTGCTGGTGGAGCTTCTGTTGCAAGGAGAGGAAGTGGTCGATCTGTGCCAGCTACACGCACAGGTGAAACACCTTCCTCAGATGCGAGTAGGCGACAGAACCTGCAGCAGTATTTGGCAGGGCCTAATGTGCCTCTACAAATGTTGAGGCCAGAACAAGTACAGGCAATAGTAGATTGGGTTGCTGATGGTGCCTCCAGTTCCTTCACATTGTCTCCCACCACTGAAAGGTCAGCGTTGGCACCTGCAGCGGATGTCCATCAAACTGTCACCACAACCCCTTGCAAATCAGCAAAGCAGTCTGAGCCCCAATTCATGCAGCAATCTCTTCTTCTTTTTGATGACTCTGTTAGCATGGTTTTCCAGGGCCATCCATCTAGCCCTGCTCCAGAAGAGGAAGAGATTGAGTGCACCGATGCCCAACCACTTATGTTTCCAGATGAGTACATGGGAGGACCATCGCAGCACGTCTCGGATGATGACAAACACAGGTGACAACTGCTGTGGAATTCCGAATTGTGGAGACCGACAAGGGTTGCAGGGGTGAAGACTGGGTGGAAGACGATGTGGAGGACAATGAGGTCCTCGACCCCACATGGAATGAACGTCATGCAGATGACCTGAGTAGTTTGTAGGAAGAGACGGTGGTCGCACAGAGCCACCAGCACAGCAGAAGAGGGAGCAGGGTGCTAAAGCAGAGCGGCCGTGCCCTAGACACTACACCTGCTACTGCCCAACGCAGCAAAGGAACCGAGCACACCAAAGCCAGCTCAAAGGAGTTCCCTAGCATGGCAGTTCTTCAGACAATGTGATGATGACAGGACACGAGTGCTTTGCACGCTGTGCAATCAGAGCCTGAAGCGAGGCATAAACCTTCTCAACCTGAGCACAACCTGCATGACCAGGCATCTAAGTGCAAAGCACGAGCTGCAGTGGAGTGCATACCTCAAAAACCAAGAAAGGTCTCTGGCTCCTCCTGCTTCCTCTTCTGCTGTTGCAGTCTCGGCCTCTTCATCCACCTCTGTAGTGACAGTGGCACCTGCCACCCCGCAAACAGAGGATCCACCAGCAACACCACCACCTGGATCACCAACAACCATCTCCACAATGTCCCGTGGAAGCGTTCAGCTTTCTATCTCCCAAACACTGGAGCGGAAGAGGAAGTACCCCCCTACCCACCCGCGATCCCTGGCCCTGAATGCCAGCATTTCAAAATTCCTGGCCTTTGAAATGCTGTCATTCTGGCAGGTGGAGACGCAGAGTTTTAAGAGCCTTATGACGGTGGCTGTCCCACAGTACGTCGTGCCCAGCCGCCACTACTTTTCCAGGTAAGCCATCCCTTCCCTGCACAACCAAGTGGGTGACAAAATCAGGTGTGCACTGCGCAACGCCATCTGTGGCAAGGTCCACCTAACTACGGCTACGTGGACCAGTAAGCACGGTCAGGGACGTTATATCTCCCTAACAGCACACTGGGTAAATGCAGTGGTGGCTGGGCCTGAGGCGGATAGCAGTTTGGCGCATGTCCTTCCACCACCAAGGATTGCAGGGTGCTTCAGTTTGCCTCCTGTTCCTAACTCCTCCTACTCCGCTTCCTCATCCTCTACCGCCTCCTCTTCCGCTCAGCGTAACACCTTCACCACCAACTTCAGCACAGCCAGGGGTAAACAACAGCAGGCAGTTTTAAAACTTGCCTGTTTGGGTGAAAAACCACATACCGCGCAGAAGTTGTGGAGGGGCATTGAACTGGAGACTGATGAGTGGTTGCTGCCAGTGAGCCTCAAGCCCGGCCTGGTGGTGTGCGATAACGGGCGAAATCTCATAGCAGCTCTGGGCCTAGCCGGTTTGACACACATCCCTTATTTGGCTCATGTGCTGAATTTGGTGGTGCAGAGGTTCCTTAGAAATTACCCCGATATGTCAGAGCTGCTGCACAAAGTGCTCGCCTGTCAGCACTGCAGCGTAACTTCGGCCTTCCCGCTCACCGCCTCATATGTAACGTGCCCACAAGGTGGAACTCCACCTTGCACATGCTGGCCAGACTGTGCGAGCAGTAGCAGGTCATAGTGGAGTTTCAGCTGCAGCACGCACGCGTGAGTCGCTCTGCGGAACAGCACCACTTCACCACCAATAACTGGGCCACCATGCGAGACCTGTGTGCCTTGTTATGCTGTTTCGAGTACTCCACCAACATGGCCAGTGCCGATGACGCAGTTCTCAGCTTAACTATCCCACTTCTATGCCTTCTTGAAAAAACACTTCGGGCGATGATGGAAGAGGATGTGGCACAGGATGAGGAGGAGAAGGAGGAGGAGGAGGAGGATGAAGAGGTAACATTTCCAAGGCTTTCAGGGCAGTTATTCGCAAGTGGCTCGGGCTCTGAGGGAGGGTTTCTACACACACAAACGCCAGGGACACAATTGTCCAGCAGGAACACAGTTCTGGAGGATGACCAGGGTGAGGAGGAGGAGATGGAGGAGGATATGGAACCATGTTCACAGCAGGGTGGCACCCAGGCCAGCTCATGGCCATCACTGGTGCGTGGCTGGGGATACGGAGCACACAGAGGATACACCTCCCACAGAGGACAGCTTTTCGTTGCCTCTGGGCAGCCTGGCACACGTGAGCGATTACATGCTGCAGTGTCTCTGCAACGACCGCCGAGTTTCCCACATAGTAACTTGTGCTGATTACTGGGTGGCCACCCTGCTGGATCCCCGTTACAAGGACAACGTACCATCCTTAATTCCCTCACTGGATCGTGATCGCAAGGTGCGCGAGTACAAGCACACGCTGGTAGACGTGCTGCTGGTGGTATTCCCACCTGACAGCGGGGGCACAGTGGAAGCACAAGGCCAAGGTAGGGGAGGAGGAGGAAGAGGTCATCAATGCTGCCAGGGCACCGCCAGCACCTCAGAAGGCAGGGTTAGCATGGCCGACATGTGGAAAAGCTTTGTCAGCACGCCACAACAAGCAGCAGCAGCAGCACCAGCAGCTGATATGGAACGTCTTAGCAGGAGGCAGCATTTCACTAACATGGTGGAGCAGTATGTGTGTACACGCCATATTTAAACCATGAACTCAGTCATGGCCTCCAGGCTCTGAGGAAGAGGCACGGCCTCGAGACGCGTCAGCCCTCCGTCTTCACGAGACATTGGACTCTTATAAAGATGCCACTCTATGGAATTGAAATGCTTGACTTTTACGTATGTTTGTGAGTAACTGATTTTTACTTTTTTATTAATAAAACTCACTGAGGATAATGCGCTAGGCTGGCGCGCCCCTTTCTTTGTTTTCTATTTACAGTGTCTGGTTGACCACCCCGGTCGTAGAGGGCAGAAAAGCTTAGCCATAGTGGATGCCAAGTATAAGTTCCGTGACAGAGGCAGCCAGAGGACCAGGTTCTGAGCGCAGGAGCAGGGTGCTGAGCATCACTATTTTTTTCTGGAGCTTTCCCTTTACGCCTTGGAGGTGCTGGCCTGCCCTGGAGCCAGTGTATTATCTGAACGGGTATTTAGCACGGCTGAGGGCGTTATCACAGACAAGCGCAGCCGCCTGTCCAGAGCCAATGTGGACAAGCTCACGTTCATTAAAATGAACCAGGCATGGATCCCACAGGACTTGTCCGTACCTTGTGCAGAATAGTCATGTATACCGGCCTTACCCAGCCATTGCTGGATTTGATCTTTCTTACTCTTTTGGGGTGTACCCGAATTAAAAAAATGTTTTTTAAATCTCGTCCTCCTCCTCCACTGCCGCTGCCGCTTCCACCTACACCGCCATATCCACCGCCATGTCCACCGCCACCTCAACCTCCTACTCCATATGGGCCTCTTCCTCCTCCTACATCATTCAAGATGATTATTTTTTATTTTTCTGTTTTTTATGTTCTTTTAAGTTATTTGCCTATCCACATTTGTTTGCAGAGCACTTGCCATGCTCTTAAGATGATTTTGCTGCCATTTGCAGCCCTCTAGCCCTTTCCATGTGTGTTTTAGAGGCATTTTAGTGCTCAAAAGTTCGGGTCTCCATTGACTTCAATGGGGTTCGGGATCGGGACAAAGTTCGGGTTAAGTCCGGGTCACAAACACTGACTTTTTTTTCAAGTTCGGCCGAACCCGAACATCCAGGTGTTCGCTTAACTCCCACGGGACTTTTCTGTACCTTGTGCAGAATAGCAATGGATACCGACCTTACCCACCCATTGTTCCATTTTTGCTCTTTCTCACTCTTTTGGGGTGTACCCTCATTTAAAATTTGTGAAAAGAAGCAGTGTTGGCTACCTCGTCCTCCTCCTCAGGGCCAGATTAACGTAGGGGCTATTGGAGCTGCAGCTCCAGGCCCCTACCTTTTATATAGGCCCCGGGTTGGCCATATTCACTGTGACCGCTCTTCTGTCACTTGTAAACACAGAAGTCTGGCTTCTATGCTCGCTTCCCCAGGCAGCACCCTCAGAACCTCCCAACACAGCGCGAAGGCCTGACAAGGAGGGACAGTTGCCGATGCATGGATGTGTTTATGGGCTTCAGAGACAGCATCCCATGTTGAATTAGGCATGCATGGCTGCACCCTTCCTCCTCTGGGTGCATGCCAAGGCACGGCCCTTAAGGCCCTTCAAAATCCTCAGCACCAAGACCATGATGCTCTTAATCCGGCCCTGGTCCTCCTCCACCGCCGCTTCCACCTACACCGCCCATAGGTGTGCGCAGCCTATTGCATTAGGGTGTGCACCCCAAAGTTGAAATACACATGCATGTGTTTGCCTACATGTACATGGCCCCGATACATTACTCTCCCTGCTGGCAAAGAGAAATAGAGCAGAGCAGGTCCGAGGGAGATCTTTCCCATCTCCTCACTGGCAAACAGAGCGATAATGCTATGTGCCCTAGGTGATTAGGGTGTGCCCAGGTACACCCGGCACACCCTGTGCGCACGCCTATGACACCGCCACATCCACCACCACCTCAACCTCCCTCCTACTCCATATGGGCCTCGTCCTTCAGAGATGAAGAACATGGTTTTATTTTTCTGTTGTTTTAAGTTATTTCCCTATCCACATTTGTTTGCAGAGCACTTGCCATGCTCTTAAGATGATTTTGCTGCCATTTGCAGCCCTCTAGCCCTTTCCATGTGTGTTTTAGAGGCATTTTAGTGCTCAAAAGTTCGGGTCTCCATTGACTTCAATGGGGTTCGGGATCGGGACAAAGTTCGGGTTAAGTCCGGGTCACAAACACTGACTTTTTTTTCAAGTTCGGCCGAACCCGAACATCCAGGTGTTCGCTCAACTCTAGTCATTAATGAATCCTAAATAAGGAGGTATATTTGCTAAGAGCTAACTGAAAAAGCACATTGTTGTTGGTAAAGGAGTAACAACTGGTAGATTTCACAAGACACGTTGACTAGGAAAACCCTACTAATGCATCTCCACAAGGTGTTAGCAGCCAGTTTACCAGACTGAAATATTTAATTGAATAAGGCTGACTACATTTTGTGAGTACAGTATTTTTTCCTGTCATAAAAGTTTACCAGATGAGCACTGGATAGCATAGTGAGCTTTCAGGGTGGTGACAAATCTTTTACAAAGAAAAGACAATGAGAGGAAAGGGAAAGGCAGAAGGTCTCCCAGATTAATATAAGGGGGCTCACCATAGGTGCCTAATTCAGTGTCCAAATTGCAATTGAAAGGTTACATAATTACATAGTTAGTCAGGTTGAAAAAAGACACAAGTCCATCTAGTTCAACCAATAACCCAATGGGTTCAGGTGGGGGTGCCCAGCACTGGTCACACATACTGTAGCCTAATTATAAGTTATTTGGCATGTGACTCCATGATTTTTTTTTACAAAGGGCTATAAAAACCTATGTAAAGACATAGATGCTACTTTGCTTTGTGAGTAAAATGACTTGGAGAAAATCTACTACATCCTAAAATAGACTAGTCAGTTCACAATGCTTCATATTGGTTCTCAGCATCTTCTCAGTTCTGCCAAAGTTAATTTCATAGTATGACACTTGATTCATCTTAACACAATAGTTTCATTATACAAGATACGAGAAACCAGTTTCACGAGTTCAACATTTTCTAAAGACTTATTATCAGTTTTGTCAGATAACTGTCAAGTAGCTCAGTGTTTTGGGATTACATGCATTTTGGCAAAAAATATAAAATCATAAAGAAGAAAATAACACTTCCTCAATTCTGACTTCTTCAATCAATCTGCCAAAGCATTGAGTTGGTACTTGACACGTGGCACAAGTATTTCATTAAATGCAATTGAACGGATTTTTATAAATTAATAATAATAATGCCTTTAACTTGATTGTTATAAAAGTACTAAAAAAAAAAAGGGCAGGAAAAATGAATTGCAACCAATATAGATACATACTTTATACTTAAAGTATAGATAAAGGTAAAACCTCTTTTTTTTTTTTTTTTTTGGATAGAGTGGAAAGGGATTAGAATGATTGCCAGTTTTTATTGCTGTCTGTGCCCCCATTAGAGCCCTTTCACACTAAGGCATTTTTCAAACTCCTGAAAAGCTCACGAAAACTGTTTCCCATTAAAAGCAATAATGCTTTCACACTGGGGTGGTGCGCTGGCTTTGGAGAATGTTTGGAGCGCTAAAAAATCCCCCTCTTCATTGAAATGAATTGAAATCGCCTGAAAAGCACCCCGCAGCTGTGGGATAGTGTATAGATAGTCACATGTCTGGAGTGTAGTGTTGGAGCTGGGATATCAGGAAATACTGTTGAGAGAAAGAAGACAGAACAACATGGAGGGAGAAAGACACCACAGACTGGAGGGAGACACAACCAGAAATGAGGGCAAGAGACAGGCCAGAGCAGAGGGAGAAAGACATTGAGGAACTTCGAGCTTTGAGCCTGAAGAATTTATTAATTCCCTACCTATGCATCCTGAGCTGTGGGATCTCAATGACCCCTACTATGCTATACGTCAAAAAGAGGGAAAAAGTAAGTGCAAGGGTGCGGGGATTGGGATTAGCATAGTTCAAGTATAGGGTATTGGGATTAGGATATTGGGACTAGAGTATTGAGATTAGGGGATTGGGATTAGGGTATTGGGATTAGGGTATTGGGATTAGGGTATTGAGATTAGGGGATTGAGATTAGGGTATTGGGATTAGGGGATTAAGATTAGGGGAATGGGATTAGGGGATTGGAAATAGAGTATTGGGCCTAGGGGATTGAGATTAGGGGATTAGGATTAGGGTATTGGGATTAGAGTATTGGGCATAGGGGATTGCGATTAGGAGATTGAGATTAGGGTAATGGGATTAGAATATTTGGACTAGAGTATGGAGATTAGGGAATTGGGCCTACACATTGAGATTAGGGGATTGATATTAGGGGATTGAGATTAGGGGACTGAGATTAGGGTATACATATAGTATGTTCCTACTGAAAAAGTCAATTGTACGGCGATACGCGTATAGGAGGGAGGAGCCCAGGTTGTGACGTCAGATAGCCCCCGACAGCTGGATGGTGTGATTAGCCCTCAGATGTGTCACATAGAAAATGCTGGTTATTTGATTTTATCTTGTGGGTGCTTTTAATTGGGGGCATTTTAATAAATTGACAAATCACACCGACACAGGGTGGTACTGTGGGTGTGTAACAAATAGAAAAGTGCCACGTCCTAATAGTTAAAATATATATGGAACTGTGGGCTGGGAAACATGGACTTTAGAGGCATAAAAATACAAATTTTATTCAAAAGCTATAAAAAAAACAAAAACTAAAAAATACATGTATACACAATAGGAAAAATAACGTCAAAAACACTATATAATTAATTGGCTCATCCCACTCCACCACTAAAATACCAGGCTGATGGAGAGAAGAGCCTGATAGTATTAGAATATACAGAGGATTAGGCTCCACATGTTTTGCGATACACCGCTTCTTCAGGAGCCTATTTTCTTTTGTAATCTTTCTTTTATATTCTATCAAGGATAAGTAGCTCAAATAGATATAGGACTCATAGTCATAAAAGCTGGAGCAACGTTTGGCATATCTATACAGAAAGCCATTTGCATGGTAGGGAAATCCTCTTCAGACTAGTCTGTATTGGTATTCATGAAAAGTTATACTCATAGTGTGAACTTCCTTGTTAAGAAGATGAATAATGGAATGCTTCAATATATGGCAGAGGTAGATATTCTCACCTGTAGTTGAGAGGATCCCAAGATATATTTGATATATAGGCCTGAGTTTGTCCCAGGACAAGGTAATCTGCAGCAGGTCCACTGGTAGCAAACTGCCTGCTGGTGGAAGGGGCAACCGACTCTGTATATTCTAGTACTATAAGGCTCTTCTCTCCATCAGCCTGGTATTTTAGTGCTGGAGTGGAATGAGCCAATTAATTACAGTATGTAGTGTTTTTGTCATTTTAATAAAGTTTAATTTATGGAGAACACTATGAGATGAATTTGTGTTTCATGTGGTTCACATGAGGCATACTGAAGCAGTTGGAAGCAGAAGAACCAGTAAGGAGAAGAGAGACATCTATTTCAAACGGATTGATGGGATTTGAAAAGCCTGTAATTAGCAGGAGTGAGGTGAGCGCACAATTCACCTAATTGTGGTGGCATGTTTTATTTCATCCTTTTTATTAAGAATTTAGATATTTGCACAGTGGTGAATAATAATTTATATATTATACTTAAGAGACTTGTTTTGTTCTTGGAGTTCTTTTGAAAGATTTTTATGTGTAAGATATGTGCTTAATGAATTCAGTGGCGCTGCATCAGGTTTTTTTGTAGTGTGGTGAAATCACTAATAGGTGTACAGCGACAGCTGGTTTGGATGTGTGTCACACTGACACTGAATTTGTATTACATTTTGAATAATTATTGAGTGCCGGTTCACACTATAGCGTGTGCGGCGATCGCATGTAATATCGGAGCGCACTGCTCCTTCATTACATGCGATCGGATGTGCAGTGCGAATTCAGCCATACACTTTGTATGGCTAAATTCGCACTGCACCCGCACAAAAGTCGCACATGACCCTTTTTTTTCAGCCGCATCAGGATCGGATCGCACAGTGGTTCACACTTGTGTGATCCGATCCTGTGCGAACTGTCAGATTGCACTGCGATATGCGATCAAACTGGGGGTGTCGTTAACATTTCATTGACACCCCCTGCGTATCGCATATGGCAGTGTGAACTGCCAGATGTGCGTTTGCGATGCGGGAACAGGCTGCGAATTTGCAGCCTTCCCACATCGTACAAGTGTGACCCAGCACTTATAGCACTAATTGTTTCACAGGTAGCGCTGATTGTATACATTGCAAAACCAAACAAAAACAACCATACAATCCCATATACACAATCCTATAGCCACAGTTGATCCAGAGGAAGGTGAAAAACCCCAGCAAAGCATGGTCAAATTTGCTCCAACAGGAGGAAATCGGATATTCCCTGGATCAACTTTACCTATAAATTTGAGTACCCAGTTATATTGTGTTTATTTAGGAAATAATCCAGGCCTTTTTTAAAGCAATCTTGTGAGCTGGCCAGAACCATTTTCACAGCTCTTACTGAGTATTGAGATTAGGGATTGGAATTGGGGCTACAGTACTGGGATTAGGGGATTGGGATTAGTTTTATCATTAAAATTATTGTTCTTAAATTCACTTTAAAAGACAGACGTAAATCATATCTTAAATGTTTTTTTTTATTACACACCTGCTAGCAAATGTATTACATTCCAAACTATACAAATTTCAACTTTATTTGAAATATAACCAGACAGAATTGTAAAACCAAAACAAAATGTAAGTATTGGTCAAAGAGTATGTACAAGCATAATCCAACTAACAAAAAAATGGTCAAAAAAACTTTCCATTGTTGAGTTACATCAGAGATGTTGCCATCTCGGTTCGCCTGCAGGGCTCAAAAAATAATCAGCCAACTGATCCCTAATTGGGAAACCTGCTCTTGGACCACAGACATGAGGCAAATCAACTGGTTCCAAATCGTGTACTATTGTGTCCTCAAAATTAACTCCATCTTTTTCACTTACAAAATTATGAAGCACACATGCTGCCTTGACAACTTTGCATGCATTTTCCAACTTTAAATTAAGGTGTCGTATGCCCCCTGTAATGTTTGTACCTATAATGGCACTTTTCCACTGCAAGTACCGGCTCGGCTCTACTCGGCCCTGCTTGGTCCAGTTTGCTTTTCCACTGCTGGTACCGCATGGTACGGTGTTGGAACGGTTCGGTACGGTACGGTATGGTTTGCTTTTCCACTGTTTATAGTACTGATAAGTAGTGGGCTGCACCGCCTCTACTGCCACATAAACAATGACAGTGATGAATATTGACCAATCACTGCCAAGCTGCATGGGAGGGGTTGTGGAATTTAGTATCGGTACGGTACGCTTGGAACCCACAATCGAGTAGGTACTGTTTTTCAGAGCCGTACCGTTCGGTTCCATGCAGTGGAAAAGCACCGCCGTACCGTACCGAACCGTTCCTACACCATACCATGCGGTACCAGCAGTGGAAAAGCAAAAAAGCGAGCCGAACCGTTCAGTTCCATGCAGTGGAAAAGCGCCATAACAAGGCTTACCTATAGGTACTGTAAATATCTCCTAAACCTCCTAAACAAAATACAGGTTTTACTTCCTCTTTAATAGGTTTGTGGAAAATTTGCCATTTGTTGGCAAGAACGCCAAATGAACATTCCATAAGTTTGCATGCCCGACAGAGACGATAATTTAATATTCTCTTTCGGGGGCCGAGATTCTTCTGGCAGTATGGCTTCATAAGATGTTCACAGATAGCAAAAGCCTCATCAGCAACAAAAAAAAAAGGCATATCAGAACTTTCTGTACCAGGTAATGGTATATTATCAGGCAAATCCAGTTGATTTTGAGCTAGACGCTTTCCAAATTTACAATGCTGGAAGACAGTAGAATCTGCACTGCTACCAAATGCTCCTATCTCAACAAAAATACATTTATAGTCTGCATCCACCACAGCCATCAGCACAATTGAAAAATAGTTTTTTATAGTTAAAATAATGGCTTACACTGTGACAGGGTTTTTTTTTAGCCTAATATGTTTGCCATCAATTCCTCCTAGGCAGTTTGGGAAGTAAATTTTGCTCCAGAATAGCTGGGCAACTTCTTCCGATTTTTGTTTTGTTGGAATTGGCATGAAAGTGTTCTTTAATTTCTTACAGATTGCATCACAAGTTTGCTTCACATGTCACTAATGGCAATATTCCGGTTCGAAATTCATAATGGAGAAAGACGTGTGACTGTTTCCTGTGGCAAGATATCTGTAAAATAACAATGTAGCACTGCCCCCTTGAGAACTCCTGTCTGAAGATGCAACCAGGCTGATGATTCACCTTGCCATGAATTTAGGATCAAGCCTCTATGTAGATAACTTGTTAGGATGAATTATCTTCGGGATACACACCTAGTACTCGCTTTCACTCCACCTGCTGACACCCGTGCTCTGACTATCCTACACCGGGGTGGCCCCCCTCAGGTCAGGCCCCTATACACGATCCCCTGTACTCCAGATACTGTTTTTCGAGGGTCTCCAATGTCTCTACCCCTTCAGTCAGCTCTCATGGACCTCTGGGCTCAGCTCCTTCCTCCTTCCGACCAGATGAATTACACACTGAGCACTATGAGCAGACCTAATTCACAGATCCTGCTCTCTGTTAGGCAGAAAGCAATATAGATTTGCCTGCTGCTCCTCTGATAGACAGACAAAGCCAAAACTATACTCTCTCACTAGCACCTACCTAGGAGGGTGCTACAACAAATAAAAAATAATTTTATCTTTACAGTTAGAACTATGAAAACCCAATGGAAAACAATGTTTGACAAATTTAGGAGAGAAGTAAAAAAGCAGAACACAAACAAATGTGGTTCAAGCGGGAGAGCATCTCGAACATACTCCTTTTACAAGGAACTGCTGTTTTTGAAGCCCATTCTCGAACAGAGAGAGTAACTATAACTACTTGTATAGATCTCTAGGAGTAATATTTTTTGTATTTTTAATTTTTTTTTTAATATTTTTTTACGACTCAAAGCAACCTGGACTTAGGCAGTGACAAAGACTTGGAAAAAACTCAAATTCTAGAAGATTCACAAGTTGTTAAAGATTCCCAACCTTTTTTGGTCCACACTGGAATTGGATCACATGGTTGTCCACACCTATGCAATCAGATTCCTGTCCAATTTCACACTTTGCTCTCCAATCTGTGAAACAATTTGGGGGTGTCATTTACATTGACACCTGCAGCGGTTTGCAGAGGGCAGTGTGAACTTTCTGCCAGTGAGATGCAATACATGTCTGGCAATGGCAAATACTTGAAAGTTTTTCTGAATACTCAAAGTTTTCTTTCTAATACTTGAAGACTTTTTTGAATACTTGAATGTTTGTGTTCCAAAATATTGGCTGGTTGCCAATGACATATTATTATGTTTGGTGCACATTATATTTTGCGCGTCATTTTGAATTAACTGATTGGATCAGTCCCATTGAATGTTTGGTTTGCTGGTTTGCATATGTTATGCAAAAAAAACATTTTGCATTTGCACTATGTTGTTTTCATTTGGATATTTATATAGAGTACTGGGTTTAACAACATGAGGACAAATCTATTCAGCATCAATTGTCAACTTAAATGGAGAGTGATCAGCAAACATTCGCACGGAGGTATTGCATCCTTGTCTCAACAAGGAAGGCATAAGAAGCTGACGGAGTAAAACAAATCTGTAAAAGAAAATAGGTCACTTGTTAAAACTACAGACCCTAGAACTATGAAAAATGTAATAGCAGGATGATAACACTGAACCAAGCATACTATTAGGGATTAGGGTTGCCAACCGTCAGTAAATTTACTGACAGTTTGTAAAAATCAATGACTTTTACAACTATCCATAAATATTCGGGGCTGAAACTGTTGTCATGCTGTGTTGACTTTTGTAAGCGTAAGCAAGGCAAATCACTTCTTATGTGTATTGTCAGTGGTTCCATATAGTGTTTTTACTGTTTACATATTGATTGTCTTAGTTTTTAAAAGTAGTTATTTTTCAGTTTGTCAGTAAAAAATGTGCTCCGTCAGTAAATTTCCTGTGTTTTGTCAGTAAAAAATGCTGCGGGAGGTTGGCAACCCTGCTAGGGATTAGGGTTAGCATAGGACTAGGGTGTCAGGGACTCAGACGCCGCTGTGCAGCCTACGATCCATCTAGGAGAGTGCGCATGCGTGTGCGTCATGTCGCACATCGTACCAACCCAGCCTCCTCTTAAGGATCGCTCACCCTCTCATCCAGTGCTGGATTATCGTCAGCTTCCTGTTTCCTGTTTCCTGCTTCCTGCTTCCTGTTTCCTGTTGTGACCCCGGCCTGCTCCACGGACTTGTCTCTGCCTGTTTGCTTGTGTACCGACCCCGGCTTTCTCCACGGACTTGTCTCTGCCTGATAACCTGTGTACCGACCCCGGCTTGCTCTACGGATCTGCTTCTGCCTGCTAAACTTGTGTACTGACCCCGGCTTGCTGTTACTTGGACTGACCACACGTGTATGACCCCCGGCCTGGCATTTACCACTGCACTGCTTGCTTTCACTGGAGCTTCTCAGAAGGGACCCGGATATCCCTCTCAGCCATCCACCTGCACCACCACAAGCATCCAGTGCTACTTGGGTCGCGTCACCTCCTGTCTCACTTCCAGGGGTGATTCGCACCGAGCTGCAAGGGAAGCCCTCTCAGCACATCGGCCTCCACCCAGTGATCTGACAGTATAATCCAGCCATGTCAGAGGCCGACAGAGGCGCTTCCCAGCTCGAGGCACTGTGTCAGCAAGTTTCCAGTCTGACCCAAGCAGTTCAAAGACTGCAGGATGGCTACTTCCAGCTGGAGGGTCGAGTATTAAATCTTGCAGGCTCACCACCTCCTGCTAACCCCAATCAACCTCCTGCCAGCTCGGTGCCTGTCTCCCCTCCGCAAGGACCAGTTACGGCTACCACACCTGAACCCAGGGTCCCCACTCCTGAACGCTTTCGTGGGGAGCGAAGAAAATTCAGGTCTTTTAAAAACGCCTGTCTTCTGTACTTGGCACTTCAACCTAGAACCTTCTCTTCCGAGACGGTCAAAGTGGGGTTTATAATCTCTCTGCTGGCTGAAGAGCCCCAGACCTGGGCTCATAACCTCCTGGAGCAAAAGAGTCCAGCCCTGAATTCCGTGACCTCTTTCTTTGAGGCCATGGCCCAACTATATGAGGATCCGCAACGTACAGTCACGGCCGAATCCGCTCTGCACGCCCTACAGCAGAATAAACTTTCTGTGGAGGATTACACCGTTGACTTCCGCCGATGGGCCGCGGACACGGACTGGAATGAGGCAGCCCTTAAGTACCAGTACCGACATGGACTGTCTGAAGCCCTTAAGGACGAACTAGCTCGGGTAGAGGCCCCCGCATCTCTGGAAGACCTGATCTCGCTAGCGATTCAGCTGGACAGGCGCTTGCGGGAGAGACGCTCGGAGCGTCTTCAAGGGGCTCGGCCCACCTGGGTAATGCCCAAGGTTCCACTTGCTGCCTCACCGCATCCTGAGCCTTTTGCCACCACGGGACCTGAGGGGGAGCCTATGCAAATAGGGCTGATCCGTTCCTCTTTGACCCCTGAAGAGAGGCAACGTCGACGCCAGGCTAATCTCTGCCTTTACTGTGGGGAATCCGGCCACTTCTTGCGCAGCTGCCCAGTAAGGCCCAGTAAGTGCTACACCCGACCTCTGCTGAATTGTCAAATTGCCAAACCATCCCCTGCTCATCTGGTTCTCCCTGTCTCTTTACAGGTAGCAGAAGAGAAGATTCCGCTCCTGGCAATCATTGACTCTGGGGCAAGCAGCTGCTTCTTGGACCACTCACTAGCCAAGAGATTGGGTGTCCCTCTGCAAGCCAAGAAGCAACAACTCCATATCCTGTTAGCGGATGGCACCCTGCCCAGTTCTGGACCAGTCAGTGAAGAGACACACCCTATCTTCACCACAACGGACTCCCATCACCAAGAGTTCCTTTGCTTTGATGTCCTGTCCTCACCTATGTTTCCTATCATCTTAGGACTTCCTTGGCTTCAGGCCCATAATCCGCAAATTGATTGGGTTAATAAAAAGGTCGCCTTTACCTCTAACCATTGTCTGAATCATTGCCTTCCTTCAGGATCCAATATCCCTGCTGCCTGCCTGGCCGTCGGTCCAGTATCGGATCTTCCCGAAAACGTCCCCACAGTCTATGGGGAATTCACAGACGTTTTCGACAAGAAAAAGGCCGAAGCTCTTCCTCCGCACAGACCCTACGACTGTCCTATCGAGCTTCTTCCAGGTGCAGAGATTCCTTTCGGGAGGATATTCCCTCTGTCAGAAAAAGAATTGGAGACCCTCCGAGTCTATGTTAATGAAAACCTGGGAAAAAGGTTTTATTCGCCCCTCTTCTTCACCAGCAGGAGCGGGCATATTCTTTGTGGAAAAGAAGGACGGTACCCTCAGACCCTGTGTGGACTACAGGGAACTTAATAAGATCACTATTAAAAATCGGTACCCTCTACCCCTTATTCCAGAACTGTTCCAACGCTTCCGCTCAGCCCGGGTCTTCACAAAATTGGATCTCCGCGGAGCTTACAACCTGGTCCGCATCCGGAAGGGGGATGAATGGAAAACGGCCTTTAGAACTCGTTTTGGCCATTTCGAGTACTTGGTCATGCCCTTCGGGCTATGTAATGCTCCGGCCACCTTCCAACATCTGGTCAACGATATCTTCCGGGAATTTCTGGATAACTTTCTCATCGTCTACCTGGACGATATACTCATCTTTTCTCCCAACCTCGAGCTCCACCGGGTCCATGTTAAGAGAGTACTGTCTACCCTAAGGGAACATGGTCTTTATGTAAAGGCAGAAAAGTGTGAGTTCGAAAAGAGCTCCATCCAATTCCTGGGGCTTATTATTTCCACCAACGGCATTTCCATGGACCCACAAAAGGTGAAGTCCATCCTGGAATGGCCAGCCCCCACCGATAAGAAGGGGGTCCAACGATTCGTGGGGTTTGCCAACTTCTATAGAAGATTTATAAAAGGATTCTCCACAATTATTTCACCTATTACCCAGCTGACTCGTCAACAGGTGCGTTTCCATTGGTCGCAAGATGCTCAAATGGCTTTCGACAAGTTAAAAACCTTGTTTATCTCGGCACCTATTCTTCAGCATCCTGACCCAACCATGGCCTATGTGCTTGAAGTAGATGCATCAGAAATAGCCACTGGAGCAATTCTGTCTCAACGTCTAGGCCCAAAGGCCCTTCTTCACCCCGTTGCCTTTTTCTCCCGGAAAATGACTCCTCCTGAGAGGAACTATGATGTGGGGGACCGGGAACTTCTGGCCATAAAATGCGCCTTGGAGGAATGGCGATACCTACTGGAAGGGGCTGCTCATCCCATCATGATTTACACAGACCACAAAAACCTGGAGTATCTCAGGACAGCTAAACGCCTGAGACCCCGTCAGGCCCGATGGGCCTTATTCTTTTCTCGATTTAACTTTCACCTAACCTACAGACCAGGATCAAAGAATGGGAAGGCAGACGCCCTTTCCCGGATGTTTCCAGACATTCCAAATACGACTGAGCCTAACACCATTCTTTCGGCTCAAAATTTTTTACTTATCCAGACTGATTTACGGTCAGCAATCCAGCAAGCTTCCGTTCACTGTATAGAGCCGGGTGTCTCTTCCTTGAGACGACAAGAAGGATTCTTATGGTACCGTGAAAAGATCTTTGTCCCAGCACAAGCTAGACTACAGGTCTTGGAAACCTTACACGACCACAAGCTGGCCGGCCATTTCAGGGTCAAGAAGACGTGTGAGCTCATTCAGCGTCTCTTCTGGTGGCCAAATCTGGTCCGGGACTGTACCAACTATGTAAGTTCATGTGTCACGTGCCAGCGGAATAAGGGAGCTAAAACTAAATCCTGGGGTCTACTGAGACCACTGCCAATCCCTGAACAACCATGGAAGGGAATCTCTATGGACTTCATAGTGGAACTGCCACCCTCGGAAGGGTTTACCACCGTTCTGGTGGTTGTAGACCGTCTCTCTAAGATGGCTCACTTTCTGCCCATGATGGGCACACCCTCTGCAGTTGACACAGCCAATGCCTTTATAAAAGAAGTGGTCAGGCTACACGGACTCCCGGACAGTATAGTCTCAGATAGAGGTGTTCAGTTCACTTCCAAGTTCTGGAGAGAACTCTGTAAGTCTCTGTCTATTGAGGTTTGCCTATCGTCTGCCTATCATCCGCAGAGTAATGGGCAAACCGAACGAACCAATCAGACCCTTGAACAGTATCTGCGTTGCTTCTGTACCTGCTCTCAAGATAACTGGGTCCCGCTTCTTCCCTGCGCGGAGTTTGCATATAACAACTCTTTGCAGTCTGCAACTAACCAGACTCCGTTTTGGGCAAACTATGGGTTCCATCCATCCTTTTTACCCAACATCTTACCTGAGTCATTAGTTCCTGCAGTACAGGATCGGATAACTACCATTAAAACCAATTATCGACTGCTACAAGATAACATCGCAAAAGCGCAACAGGAGTACAAAAGATTCCACGATCTCGGGAAAAAGGAAAATCCTGCATTTAAGATTGGGGATGAAGTCTGGCTCTCCTCAATCAACCTAAAGATCTCATGTCCTTCTAAGAAATTAGGACCAAGGTTTATCGGACCCTTCAAGATCAGGAGGATCATCAACCCTGTGGCCTTTGAACTGGCCCTATCAGGCTCCTACAAGATTCATCCTGTGTTCCATGCTTCCCTGCTGAAGCCTGCAATGCCTAGTCCCTTCCCAGGGAGGGAAGAGCCGCCTCCACCCCCAATCACGGTGGAGGGGGAATCGGAATTCGAGGTCGAGTCCATCCTGGATTGTCGGAAGAAGGGTAATTCTACGCAATACTTAATCAAATGGAAAGGTTACCCCCCTGAGGACAATTCATGGGAACCTGTAAGTAACATTCACGCCCCTAAACTCATAAAAGAATTCCATGACAAGTTCCCTGAAAAACAAGCCCAGTTGGGCATCCGGAGGCTGCCCTTTGGGGGGGTGGCACTGTCAGGGACTCAGACGCCGCTGTGCAGCCTACGATCCATCTAGGAGAGTGCGCATGCGTGTGCGTCATGTCGCACATCGTACCAACCCAGCCTCCTCTTAAGGATCGCTCACCCTCTCATCCAGTGCTGGATTATCGTCAGCTTCCTGTTTCCTGTTTCCTGCTTCCTGCTTCCTGTTTCCTGTTGTGACCCCGGCCTGCTCCACGGACTTGTCTCTGCCTGTTTGCTTGTGTACCGACCCCGGCTTTCTCCACGGACTTGTCTCTGCCTGATAACCTGTGTACCGACCCCGGCTTGCTCTACGGATCTGCTTCTGCCTGCTAAACTTGTGTACTGACCCCGGCTTGCTGTTACTTGGACTGACCACACGTGTATGACCCCCGGCCTGGCATTTACCACTGCACTGCTTGCTTTCACTGGAGCTTCTCAGAAGGGACCCGGATATCCCTCTCAGCCATCCACCTGCACCACCACAAGCATCCAGTGCTACTTGGGTCGCGTCACCTCCTGTCTCACTTCCAGGGGTGATTCGCACCGAGCTGCAATGGAAGCCCTCTCAGCACATCGGCCTCCACCCAGTGATCTGACATAGGGATTAGGGTTAGCATAATCCCTAAACCTATTCCTATGCTAAAACTAGTCCTATGCTAACTCTATCCTCAACCTTAGTCCTTTGCTAACCCTAACCCTAGTCCTATCCTATACCCTATCCCCTAGTCCTATACTAATCCTAATCCCTAACCCTAGTCCAATGCAAACCCTAACCCTAGTCCTATCCTATATCCTATTCCCTAGTCCTATTCTAAATCTAATCCCTAACCCTAGTCCTATGCTAACCCTAACCCAGGTCCTATCCTATACCCTATCCCCTAATCCTATACTAATCCCAATCCCTAACCCTAGTCCTATGCTAACCCTAATCCTAGTCCTATACCCTATCCCCTAGTCCTATACTAATCCCAATCCCTAACCCTAGTCCTATGCTAACCCTAACCCTAGTCTTATACCCTATCCCCTAGTCCTATAGTAATCCCAATCCCTAACCCTAGTCCTATGCTAACCCTAACCCTAGTCCTATACCCTATCCCCTAGTCCTATAGTAATCCCAATCCCTAATCCTAGTCCTATGCTAACCCTAACCCTAGTCCTATCCTATACCCTAGTCCTATACTTATCCCAATCCCTAACCCTAGTCCTATGCTAACCCTAACCCTAGTCCTATCCTATACCCTATTCCCTAGTCCTATACTAATCCCAATCCCATAAACCTAGTCCTATGCTAACCCTAAACCTAGTCCTATCCTATACCCTATCCCCTAGTCCTATGCTAATTCTAATCCCTAACCCTAGTCCTATGCTAACCCTAACCCTAGTCCTATGCTACTTCTAATCCTAACCCTAGCAACTATGATACTCAGAAACAAGAAGTATGCTAATCCTTTTAATAAAACCAGTGAGTGAACAAACAAACAACACAAAACAAGAATTGCCACTTATGTTGAAATGCTTATCCGAGTATAATTCCTGAAATGGGTCTTAAATCCTGGCACAATAGGACTAATTGTCCTCTTGGTGAGTGTGATTGCAATATGGGATGAACCCAATATCAACATCTAGAAGATGTTCTCAATATAGCAGCATGAAAATCACCATCACTGCTGCAAACGCCGTCTTGTGAAGAGGAAGTGATGTAAAAGGGAGGGGTTCTAATCTAACACCAACGCTTCAAAAACGCTTAAAAAATGCCTTGAAAATGCCCTGTGCGATGCGCTAATAATAACGCATTGCTTCAAAGGTGCGACAAAAGCGCAACAAAAGCGCTAAGCGTTTTATGGGCAGTTTTGAAGCGCCTCAATGTGAAAGCGCTCTTTGGGAGATTCACCCTCTCTGTTTGTCCTGTTTACCATTATTATTGAAAGTGAAAGTAAAAGAAAGTCCCAAATTTTGGGTTACCTCCAGAAGAGTAATAGAGGGAAATTATTTCAATGGGCACATTAGTTCTGGTGACCTGGGGGTCCCCAAAGAATTCCCTTAATTTTTAGGGATTTCCTCCCACTTCCTGTTTGGCCAGGGGATAGGAAGTGAAGGGAATACTTTGCAATGGGGCACAGATGGCGAAAAAAAATCTGACAGGGGTTTTAAACCTCTTTCGCTCTATCCAAAATGAAAAAAACGTTTTCTCTATAGTTTTACATTAAGGAATTATACAGTATATAGTGTACAATTACTTATAATTTATTTTCTGCATGTTGCTGACATTTTGCCGATAAAGTGCATAAAACATGATTCAGTAAAATTGTATATAGGCTTTAATATGTCAATGTAATTATAATATTTTTCTTTCTAAAGGCCCGTACACACTTGACAGAAATCGGACGAAATATCCTCCTATTTTTTTCTCTCTTGCTCAGCGTTCATTACCGTTTTTAGTTGACAGTGCATAAATGTGCACGAGATTTCTCGTCCGATTTTTTTTTTTGGGATATTTGTTCCCAGACTTTCGGGTGGTCAGCAACTTCAGATCATGCGCAGTCTTTCGTATCCGATTTTTCACAGACGTACTGCATACACATTAAACAAAAATCGGTCGTCTGGGGACGGACGATAAAAATTTTGGTGTTTGTCCCTCCGTTTTTTTTCGTTGAAAATGTCGGCATCGGCTGCTGAAAGTTGTGTGCACACTAGCCGAAAATTGGACAATTTTACCTCAGACGGGAATTTTTGGCAGATTTCCTACTAGTGTGTACCCCACTTAAATCTGAAGCTAATCCAATGCCAATACCCCTTCAACATACCATCATGTCACTGGTATATTAATGTAAATAAAATGTAAATAAAATGTCCATGTACAATACAGTCTCTTATTGGTTCCCTTTTATATGGGATCCTCTGTATTACAACCTCTTTCCAACATTTCCACAATAAAAGGTGCCTGGTCCCTTTAAATGTTCTCCCTCCTTTCCATGCAGCTCCTTATCCTCCCATAAAAGAAATTCAACTCACATTCGCTTGTGCATGAGCGAATCACTTTAACCAGTCCTGAACTGGAACGATTTGCCCCCTTAAAGGACCAGGCCATTTTTTGCGATTCGCCACTGCTTTACTTTAACCACTTGCCGACTGCCTAACGCCGATCTACGTCGGCAGTCAGCCCCTCACAGGCAAAGTGACGTAGGGCTACGTCACTAGCTTGTGAGGGTCTAGGGAGCGAGTGCGCGCCCCCGGAGGCGCGCTCCCGCTCCCGCGTGGTCACGGACCCCCCCGCGCGTGTGACCGGCGGACCCGATGTCCGCCGGTCACTCGGCGATCGGCGGGGGAGAGGGAGAATGTCAGGCAGCTTGTGTAAACAAGCCACCTGTCATTCTCCTTGCTGTTAAGACACTGATCACTCGGATATAGTATGTAGATCCGTTGATCAGTTTCCTTACAGCTGAAGCCACAGCCAATCACAGTAGAAAGCACGCCCCTAGGGATACACACAGCCCCTCCCTCCCAAATAAAGTTAACCCCTTCACTACCAGTGTATTTTTACAGTAACAGTGCATATATATAGCACTGATTACTGTAGAAATGTCACTGGTAACCCCAAAAGTGTCAAAAATGTCAGTCAAGGGTCCGATCTGTCCGCCGCAATGTCGCAGTACCGCAAAAAAAATCGCAGATCGCCGCCATTACACGTTAAAAAAAAAAACAACAAAAATGACAAAAATCTTTCCCTTTGTTAGTAAACGCGATAACTTTTGCACAAACCAATCAAAATACGCTTTTTGCGATTTTTTTTTACCAAATATAGGTAGCATAAAACAAAGTGGCCGAAAAAGTTAAAAAATTTTGATTTTTACATTTTTTTTTTGGGGAATTTCATATAAAAAAATGTGAAAAATATTGCTATTTTTGCAAAATTGACGCTCTTTTTTTGTTTATAGCGCGTGATCAAAAAATCGCACAGGTGATCAAATACCACCAAAAGAAAGCTCTGTTTGTGGGAAAAAAAGGACGCCAAATTCGTTTAGGTACAGCGTCGCACGACCGCGCAATTGTCCGTTAAAGTCACGCAGTGCCGAATCGCAAAATACCCCCTGGTCGGAATGGGGGTAAAATCTTCCGGGGCTTAAGAGGTTAATGGACAATTTGGGTAAAGTGCGACACGATACCCAAATAAAATTGATGTTTTTTTTTCCCCACAAATAGAGCTTTCTTTTGGTGATATTTGATCACCAGAGATATTTTCATTTTTTGCGCTATAAACAAAAAAAGAGCGACAATTCTGGAAAAAAAAAAAAAAAACAATATTTTTCACATTCTGCTATACAACATTCCCCAAAAAAATTTTTACAAATCAAAATTTTTCATCCTTTTAGTTCAATTTGTATTCTGCTACATATTTTGGTAAAAAAATGATCGCGTCTACAAACTAGGGCAAAGATTTATGTCATTTGTATTTATTTATTTACTAGTAATGGTGGCGATCTGCGATTTTTAGTGGGACTACAACAGATCAGACCCCAACTGAGATTTCTGACACTTTTGGGGGACCAGTGACATTACTACAGTAATCAGTGCTAAAAATATGCACTGTTACTGTAACAATGCCATTGGTAGGGAATGGGCTAACACAGTGGTGATGAAAGGGTTAAGTGTGAGCCTAGGGGAATTTTTTATTTTTTTTTACTGTATGGGGGAGGGGCTTGTGAAATGACCACAAAGACCTGTGATCCTACATAGAAGGATCACAGGCGCTCTTTGATCATTTCAGAGAGAAGAACGGTCAGCTGTGTTTACAACAGCTGACCGTCCTTCTCTCTCAGCATCGTTCTCGTCGCCGGCCCCGTGGATTGCCATCCCCACTGCCTAGTGGGGGCAGGAGCGCGCCGGCGGTGGTACGCGCTTGCCCCAAGCACCACTCCTGCGAACCGACGTACCCATACGTCGATTTGAGCAGCCAAGCCTGCAGTATATGTGCATACTAGATACTATACTTCTGGGTTCTGTACAATGTGATGGCATCATCCAAAAGCTTCTCACCAACGCACTTCATCACTGACGCGCGGGACTTTTTCGGTGGACATAGGAAGAGCTTTCCACTGAGAAAGTCACGTGTGATGAAATGCGTTGGAGCAGAGCTTTTGAATGACGTCATTGCATTGTATGGAACCCGGAAGTGTGGTATCTAGTATCGGCAAACACACTGTAATGCTGTTTAAAGTGATGCACTAATGCACAAGTGAATATGAGCGGAACTTTGTTTGAAATTGAGGACACCAATAAATAATTTTGGAAGATAATGTACTAGATAGCCTTTTCTTTTATGGTGATTGTGTAGCATATCCCGGAGGAGCAAAGGAGCATAAGGATCTGCATTGAAAGAAGGGAGAACATTTAAAGGGACCAGGCACCTTTTATTGTGGAAATGTAGGAAAGGAGTTGGAACACAGACGATCCCATATAAAGGGACACAAGTTATTTATGACCTTACACTGGTGGAGGGTGTATGCACAGGAGGTGGATAAGTGAAACTAGTGATTACTTATAACATGCACTTTCAAGAGAAATTGAAGAACACATAAGATACTGTGTACTGTACATGGATATTTTATTTTGATTAATATAACAGTGACACCGCTGATGCGATGTTAATGTTAAAGGGGGGGGGTGGCTTGGCACGCGGACGGAATGGCCACTTGAAGACCAAGCTCCTCTGCAGACCGGGTCTCCTAAGAGCTAGCGGGCTCCGATCCACTCAATTATGGGCAGAGTAAACAAGCAAGGAAGCGGTACTAAAACCCTGAGGTCCGGACCGAGCAGCTCCACCCGGAACATACCGGACTTCTTCGGCTCCCAAAGCTCCAGCATGAAAGGCTCTCAGGCCTCCAAGATGGTGCGGGCGGCACTCAGGGAGGAGGACGGAGACTACGACACTGACTCTCTGGCGGACACTGAAGACTTGGTAGGTGATCCAGACCCATCCGACCCCCTCTGACCTTCAAGGCGATGACAGCAATAGCAGCCGACATTAAAAACTCATTTGCATCAGCCATTGTCGACCTGAAAGCTGACATCACCAGACTCTCTGACCAAATGTCGGCTGTTGAAAAGGCTGGGAGACACAGGGACAAATCCCTAAGGAAACTAGAGGATGTTGCCATGTCTCACTCCTCACATCTAATTGCCATGAATCATAGGCGTGCGCACGGGGTGTGCCGGGTGTGCCTGGGCACACCCTAATGCCCAGGCACATCTGGCACACCCCAAGGCTTTTTTGCTGGCAGAATGTGTGGGAATCAATCTCTATTTCAGCACCTCTGCTAATGTATAATGGCAGCGCTGCGAGTCAGTCGGCTGTGTACCTCCTATAAGTGAAGTCACTAACCGCGGATTAAGCAGGCAGGCGGCCGCATTTTCCGATGCTACCTCTATAGTTCCGGCTACAGCATCACTGACAGCTGAATATCACTCCGCCGCCTGCTGTCAGGTATGCTGTAACCGGGCTATAGAAGTAGCAACAGCCGCAGTGGCAAAACAATAGGGGGTGCGACCCAGCCCCATGCTGAAAGGGACCCCTGTAGCTCCCCTGTCAGTCACATTTTGTCTACACCTGTGTCGGAGTCAGGATTACTTGTCACCATCCTGGATAGTGGATACAGCTAGCATCAGGCTGGATAGGGGAGCCAGCGGGGCGGCATATAGGAGAACCGATCTCCTTATTCACTTCTTCACTCCTGCAGGGCTTTCAGTGGCTGCAGGAGCGGGATCGGTTGTTAGTGTATGCCGTCCCACCGGACCTCCTTTCCAGCCTACTGCTAGCTATCCACGATGGTGACAAGCATCCGTACCTAGGACTGCCTCCTAGCTCCGCCCCGACTCCAGCTTCAGCTCCCGCCTCTGTCAATGCTGTTCCTGCCGCTGGGCACCGTAGGAGAAATGCTAGAAATGCCTCCTAGCCCCTTCTGCCTGGTAAGACACAAACACAATGTCTGCCACAGCAGAGTGTAGTGTTCCAGCCTGGTGTCCTAGTGACTGTCACTCTGCCCCCCCCATACTGCCCCCTACTTTTATTTTGTCCCCTCCATATTGCCCCCTCCCATCATGCTGCTCTCCCCCCTTACTGCCCCCTCTTGGCACGCTATACCCCCACTGCTGCCCCCCCCATACTGCCCCCTCCTGTTATTTTGTCCCCTCCATGCTGTCCCTCCCATCATGCTGCCCTCCCCCTTACTGCCCCCTCATGACACACTATACCCCCACTGCTGCCCTCCCCCCCATACTGCCCCCTCCTGTTATTTTGTCCCCTCCATGCTGTCCCCTCCAATCATGCTGCCCTCCCCCCTTACTGCCCCCTCTTGGCACACTATACCCCCACTGCTGCCCCCCCCCCATACTGCCCCCTCCTGTTATTTTGTCCCCTCCATGCTGTCCCCTCCCATCATGCTGCTCTCCCCCCTTACTGCCCCCTCTTGGCACACTATACCCCCACTGCTGCCCCCCCCCATACTGCCCCCTCCTGTTATTTTTTCCCCTCCATACTGTCCCCTCCCATCCTGCTGCCCCCCATACTACCCCTCCTGGCACACTGTCTCCCAGTACTTCCCTCCACTGTCCCCTCCCATCGTGCTGCCCCCATATCATACTATCCCCTCCTGGCACACTGTTCCCCCATACTTCCCTCCACTGCCCCTCTCCCATCACGCTGTCCCTCTCCCATCATGCTGCCCCCCCCCCATACTGCTCCCTCCTTTACACCAGAGTCCACAGTACTCTTTACATCCAATTTCCCAGTGTAAAGGGGAACTCTGGGGATTCTGATGTGAGGGAGGCTCTCTGGGAACCTTGCTTTAAGGGGGGTAACTGTGATAGACTAAACACTGTTGACTCTGCTTTTAAGGGAAATGCTGTAGACTCAGATGTAAAGGAGGACTCTGATGTGAGGGGAGCACTGTGGCCACTGTGGAATATGTAGCGGCTCATTCACAAATGCTTTGTTTTCTGAAGAGCGATCCACAAACAGATTGATCTTCAGAGAGCATTTTAGAGGAGATGAAGAGGCATTGTATTGCCTCCTCACCACCTGCTTTAACCCATTGAACTCTACATTGCACATGGTTGTGGGGCACTTGCAGAATGCCACCATTCATTTGAATGGGTCACAGTCAGTGGGTTCTACACCTGCTGAAAGCAACAGGGGATATAATTGCAGCTGTGGCATATGAACATGACCAGCTGCTGCCTCTACAGCTAAAAGATGGTAGCGGTTGAGGGGTGGTAAAAGAACGTTTCAAAAGCAGAATTTTACTGCCCTTCAACCACTATAAACAATTAAATGTTGTAATAAGTTACAAAAATAAAGTGTTTTATTTATTTATTTATTTAATACATTTAAAAAATGTTTTGATACATTTAAATGTTTGTTCACATTTATTTATAAGGGTGCTTGCTTGTGTATGTGTATATATATATATATATATATATGTGCGCATGTGAGTTTGAGTTTTGGGGTGCACACCCTAATGCAATTGGCTGCGCACACCTATGCCATGAATAGGCAGATCGAGGACCTTGACAATAGGGGTCGTCGGAATAATATAAGGGTGAGGGGGGTCCCGGAATCAGTGGAGAGAGATGGGATCAAATCTACACTTCAGTCTGTGTTCAATAGTTTGTTGGAACGCCCGGAGGAATCTCCCATAGACTTTGAAAGGGCACATAGGGCTTTGAGACCGAAGGCTCCAGATGATGCACCACCCAGAGAAATAATATGCTGCCTCTCCAGCCATCCTCTGAAGGAGGAAATTCTCTCAAAAGCCAGGCAGAACGAACGGATAATCTTCAATGATCGTCCTATTCAACTCTTCCAAGACCTGTCCCCCATCACCCTGAATAACAGGAGAGCCCTTAAGCCTTTACTGGAAGTTCTTAGATTTAAAAATATCCCATACAGATGGAAATTTCCCTTTGCTTTACAAGCGGGGTTCGGGGGTAAGCAACACTTATTGCGCACACCGGCGGAACTGCATGATTTCTGCGCTAATTTGCAAATTGAAGAAGTGGAACTCCCAGAATGGTATGCTGAATTCCTGATCCCCCTGCGCCATGATGCCAAACAGGAAGGCCTGGAAGCTTCCAATGCCCGCTCACCCTATCACAAGAAAGGGAAGCAGCAGAGGAAAAGGGAGCTCAATTCTTTGTTTGGCTCTTCGCCCAAAACGCCTAAAACCCCTAAAAACAGGGACCGCCCTTGATTGCTTTCTGTCCACACTGAGAGAAAATATGTGTCTTGTTCACTCACTTACCCATCCACTTTTGCTACCAAGTTTATTCACCCCAGTTTTTGAATTGTCCTTCATATACTGCTTTATGCCTGATTCCTAACTTCTGCTGATCTGGTGTTTGTGGACTACATGCCAAACTGTATCAGAGCAATAAATATTTTTGACCACTTGGTGGCGACAAAGATCACACATTACTGTGAGAAACGATCCTCCAGAATACCCTTACAGGCACGTTATGCAGCCAATGCTCAAATCCTAGGACCCTCCAGCTCTTGAGCGTGTACACCCTTATCATTTTGTTCTTTTTTTCTTAAGTTTTCTTTTATGTGCTTTCTTCTCTCTAAAGAAATGATGGTTATGATCCCTACATTCGGGATAGGGATTTGAACAATATTTTGCTATTCCTACGGCCTAAAGATCATCCGCAATATGGTAGAGAAGGGAGAGGTCACATCCTGGATATGATTGGCAATTTTCTTTTTTTTGAATAACGTTATAATATTTAAGGGTCATTAGGTTAATGCTACAGTTTCCTGTTTAGACCATCGGCTGTTGTTCCTCAGGTTTACGGGTAATTTTATGGATAACAGATACTAGTCCAGCTGGTCTACCTTTAGCCGGTTATTTTCTTGTTGATAGGATGAGGTATACGAGATTAAGTCTACTGATTAAACGAAATGGGGTGGTATCTGTGCTCATCCGGCACTAGAGACATCTTCTTTCCTCCAATGTTGATTTAGGAGCCCGCTTACATCTTACATGTTAAATATATAATGTTAATTGTTGAAGTTTTCATGCTTATCTTAACAACTTTCTCAATACAGGAGTTTTTCTCCACAATTGGAGACCCGAGGCTGCTGGAAATGACTTCACATATTACGACATTAATTTTGTTTTTTGTTCCTTTTCTGGTCGTACTTCGGTGACGCCTTCCATTGCCTCGAAAGGATAGTTTTTATACTGTTTGATTGTAATAACATTATTCTTTTTGTATATCCACTTATTTGCGATCTCAACCAACTAATTTCTTGACCTGGTTGACCTCGCCATACTGAGAGTCTTCTCTCTCCTACCTCTCTCCCCTCTATACTTTTTCTTTACTGACCTGTTTTCTCCCCCTCCCTAGTGTGTCAATCCCATCCCCATTCCACTTTTTACTGCAGGTTGAAAGAACTTCTCCTACGGACACAATGGCGTATGCACATCTGGGTAAGTGCCCATTTCTAATTTCACATAACATTAATGGCTTGAATGAAAAGAGACGCAAAGTCCTTTATGAACTTAAGAAAAGCAAATCTCAGGTGGTCTTTCTACAAGAAACCCACTTTAAAAGCCCTTCACATCCTTCGCTGACAAACAAATTTTTCCCTACAGCATTTTATTTCCTCCAATAATCTCGCAAAAACCAAAGGTGTCGCCATTCTGATTCATAGGGATACCCCCTTTGTCCTTGAGAAGCAGTTGGCAGATCCGGAGGGCAGGTTTATTTTCGCAGCAGGTACTTTGGGGGGTAAGCCAATCACATTGGCGAATGTATACTTCCCCAACCGAGCCCACCTAACATTTTGTAGACTACTGATAGCTGAATTGAAGGGCTTCGTGAGGGGTTGCACAGTCCTTGGTGGGGATTTCAATATCCCATTAAACCCATTGTGTGATACTTCCACGGGACAATCATGCATGTCTTATGCAATCTTGAAGAAAATTAAGCTGTCTCTTCAGTCGCTTACCCTCATCGACTCATGGAGGGCAATGCATCCCTCCGAGAAGGACTTTACCTTTTTCTCTGCCCCCACAATAGATACACCAGAATCGACCATGTGTTTGTGTCACAGAGGGACCTAGCCGAGGTGAGCAGAGCTGAAATTGGCTCCATCATCATTTCTGACCATGCCCCGATTTCCTTGCAAATGAGATTTCTCTCAACACGAAGACCAGATAGGGCCTGGAGATTAAACCCAGCATTGCTTCTTGACCAATCTACCCAACAATATATTCAGAATGTACTAAACAATTATTTTTCAGAAAATTATTCTGGTGAAATTTCCCAGCTCACTGTATAGGAAGCCCATAAAACAGTAAGTAGAGGGGAACTGATTCGTTTAGGAGCACAAAAAAAAAAGAGACAATATAGCGACAAAAGAAAAACTGCTAGCGAAAATTAGAGATCTTGAAAATAAACATAAATGTTCTCTGGCCAAATTGGTAGAGGAAGAGTTGACACAAGCCAGAAGAGATCTTCAAGCTCTCCTGGACGCAGACATTAAGCGTATTCTTTTCTGGCAAAAAGCCATATATTATGAACACGGGGACAAATCGGGCAAGTTCCTAGCCAGGGCCTTAAAAGACTCACAAATCGCTAATGTTATACCTGGGATTAAGTCCACCCAAGATCGTTTGGTGCAGGATTCCAGAGATATAGCAAATACTTTCAGGGATTTCTATGCAAAACTTTACAATCTCCCCACACAAGGTAAACCTGAGGGCTGTACTACTTCAAGATCTCAAGTTATCAGAGAATATCTCACGAAAAGCGGCCTCCCGACTCTAGATCGAGAGTGTATCGATCTTATGGACTCTGAGATTACGGTGGATGAGGTGAAGCTCGTTATTAAGTCCCTGAAAGCGGGGAAGTGTAACGCTCCTGCGTTTTCTGAAACAAGATGGATTTGCAGCTGCAGAAAAACTCCACTCAGCAGTCATGTAGAGATACGTTGAAATACCAATTCCAACTCCCAAGACTCATCACTGTGGTCTGTCTGATTCAGCATACAAATATACACACTCAATAAGATGTTCCTGGAGTGATAGATGTATATAGCAGTATAGTGGTGATGAGCTGAAGAGACAGGTATGAACAGTGACAATAGGTGAACAGCACTTGAGAGAAATGTTCATGAGAGTATAGATGGTAACAGGTAGGATGCAGATAGGTTAGCAATCATGTATGGTAGTAGGTGGTAGGATAGCAGATGACATACAGGAGAGACTAACCCAGTGCAAGGATAGATGTTAGTAGGCTCAAGAGCTAGCAATCTAAATAATAGTGCAGATGATAGTAACAGTCCTTAATATGCAGAGCTAGATAGTTTAAGCTTAGTAGGAAGGTTATGGAGGATTCCCCTGCGGGGTACTTATCACTAATAGCAAGCAGTAGTAGAGAGGTTTGGTATGAGCGAGTGATCCGGTAGCGGGATACAGGGATCAGCAGCGAGGTTCCGACAGCGAGGTACGCTTGTAAGCATATGAGCTTCAAGGCAGGTTGAACGAACATGTGAGTGAGAACGCCGGCGGTTGAAATAGCCGCTCTGCGGCGCTCAGTGATGACAGCATCGGTCTTAAAGGTGTATGCGCACCTACCAGAAGAGAATGGTGGGACGCATACACTGAATTGGAAAGTGGAATAAGGGTACCAGAGGTACCAGAACATTACAGTACCCCCCCCTTAAGGCCGGCTCCGGAAGGCCTCTAGAACTGGTTTTTCCGGGTATTTCGCGTGAAAATTGCGAATCAGCCTAGGGGCATGTATATCAGAGGTATCCAGCCAGGTGTCGTCTTGGGGCCCATAGTTCTTCCATCGTACTAGATATTGGAGTCTTCTTCTGTGGATACGAGAATCCAGAATCTCCTTTATCTCATATTCTTCTCTGCCTTCAACTTGTACAGGAGGTGGAGGTGGGATGGTAGGCCTTATTCCTTGGTCAGGAACATGGGGCTTCAGTAGCGACACATGGAAGATGGGATGTATCTTGAGGTCTGTTGGTAATGTGAGCTGTACTGCAGCTTTTCCAATAAGTTTCCTGATTGGGAAGGGTCCCAAGAATAGAGGCCCAAGCTTTTTGCTAGGGATCTTTAATCTTAAGTTTTTTGTTGATAGCCAAACGAGGTCCCCAATAGCATACTGAGGAGAAGGTCTTCTACGAAGGTCATAGTACTTTTTTTGTTGACTATGAGCGTGTGAGATGGTAGTATTAAGTAAACCCAGAGAGTCTTTTATTTGGGTAAGATAGTCTGAGGCTACTGGGTTACTTGATGGAAGGATGCGTGGTGGAAGAATAGTGGGATGAAACCCATAGTTCAAGTAGAACGGACTCTGTTTGATCGTACTGTGGGTTGCGTTGTTGTAGGCAAATTCTGCCAGAGGGAGGAGATCCACCCAATCATCCTGTAGGTATGATGTGTAGCAACGTAAATATTGCTCGATGCACTGGTTGACTCTTTCAGTCTGTCCGTTGGTCTGAGGATGGTAGGGAGAAGTGAGCTTTCGCTCAATTCGTAGTATGTGACATAGTTCTTGCCAAAACTTGGAGATGAATTGTGATCCACGGTCAGACAAAAGAGTTTTTGGAATTCCATGTAACTTAAAGACATGTTTCATCAGTAGTTCTGCTGTTTGTTTGGACGAAGGTAGTCTACGAATAGCAACGAAATGTGCCATCTTTGTCAGATGGTCCACTGACACTAAAATGGTATTAAATCCTTTGGAAGGTGGTAGTTCTACTATAAAGTCCAAGGACACAACTTCCCATGGAGTCTGGGGTATTGGTAGACTGCATAGTAGACCGGATGGTTTTGTAGTGTCAATTTTGGACCTGGCACAGACGTTGCATGAAGAGACAAATTTTTGTATAGATGTCTTCATATCAGGCCACCAAAACTGCCTGGTAAGCAAATTAAGGGTCTTTGTCATACCCATATGTCCTGCCATAGGCACATCATGTGACAATTCCAAGATCTTGGTGCGCATAGTAGGGGGTATGTAGAGTTTGTCGTTGTAGTAGAGGAAGCCTTCTGCATCAGCACTTAGTTGTGGTGGAGGTGAATCCAAACCTATACTGTGCAGAATCTCTTCCTTCAAGGAACGGACAACCCCAATAATACGCTTGTAGGGTATTATAGGAACGGAAGGGATTTCGAGCAATTATCTTCAGTTAATCGTGATAGCGCATCCGCTTTTTTATTCTTGTCTGCAGGTGTGTAGGTCACTAGGAAGTTAAATCTTAGGAAGAATAGTGACCATCGTACCTGCCGGTGGGAGAGGGTTTTGTTAGTCTGAAGATATTGAAGATTTTTATGATCTGTATATATGAGTATTGGTAATCGGGTGCCTTCAAGTAGATGTCGCCAATTCTCCAGAGCCAGTTTTATAGCAAGCAGTTCCTTTTCACCCACTGGGTAATTCACCTCTGGGCTGCTTAGAGATTTAGAGAAGAAGGCGACTGGATGGAGTGGTGAAGTATTCGTTGGTCTTTGGGAGAGTACTGCTCCTACTGCCATATTTGACGCATCTACTTCCAGAATGTATTGGAGGGATGGGTCTAAATGGCGTAGTATGGGAGCAGAGGTAAAGCTTGTTTTTAACAAGCGAAAAGCTTCATTTGCTTCATCTGACCATTTAAATGGTTTCTTAATACTTGTGAGTTGTGTGAGAGGTCTCACAATGGCAGAGAAGTTCTTGATGAACTTCCTATAGAAGTTTGAAAATCCAAGAAATCGCTGTAGTGCTTTGCGGGTGGTTGGTATAGGCCAATCCTGAATACAGGATATCTTACTCATATCCATCTTGATTCCTGTTTTGGATATGATGTATCCTAGGAATAATACTTCTTCTTTATGAAATAAGCATTTTTTTAGTTTCACGTATAGATTGTGTGTGAGTAATCTGGATAACACAAGTCTTACATGTTTTATATGTTCAGACAAGGATCGTGAATAAATAAGTATATCGTCCAGATATACCACAACACAGACATCAAGTAAGTCTCTAAAGATATCGTTTATGAATCGTTGGAAGGCTGCGGGAGCGTTACATAGCCCAAATGGCATTACAAGATATTCGAACAATCCGTATCTGGTTCTGAATGCTGTCTTCCACTCATCTCCATCACGGATTCGGATTAGATTGTATGCCCCTTTCAGGTCCAATTTTGAAAAGTAGGTAGCTCCACGCACTTGTTCAATGAGTTCAGGGATAAGCGGCAAAGGATAGCGATCTTTTACTGTAATGGCGTTCAATTGCCTATAGTCGATAATAGGCCTGAGACTTGAGTCTTTATTGCGGACAAAAAAAAGTCCTGCAGCTGTGGAAGAAGTGGAAGTTCTAATAAAACCTTTTGTCAAATTCTCATCCAAGTATTCCTTGAGATGGGAAAGTTCATCCTGTGAAAGAGGATAAACATGACCAAAAGGCAATTTACTATTTGGGAGTAGATCAATAGTGCAATCATAATCCCTATGGGGAGGCAGTACTTGAGCATTTTTCTCAAGAAAAACTTCGGACAGATCCTGATAGCATAGTGGTGCAATCTCATCTGACACCACAGACAGGATCTTTCCATAAGACGGGAGGTTACACGTACTCTCGCAATAGTAAGAGAGGAAGGTTAGGGTCCGTTTCTTCCAATCTATGGTTGGTTGATGTGTGTGTAACCAGGGAAGTCCCAAAACAATGGGAAAGTGGGGCGAAGATAATAGGTCGAAGGTAGTGGTCTCCGTATGAGACTTGTTAGTGGTGACTAGGAGTGCTTGTGTCTGATTAGTGATTGGGCCAGAAGATAACGGAATACCGTTAATAAGACTCACAGAGACATGCTTAGGTTTTGAAATAATAGGTACTTTATTTAAAGTAGCAAAACGTATATCGATATAATTTCCGCAAGATCCTGTGTCGATCATGGCCTTAGTGGTAATCCTAGTCTGGTCCCACTGCAATGTCAAACGAACAAAAAGATAAGGGTTAGTAAATGAAGTTGTCAATCCCCCTAGGAGGACATGTGAACACTCACCCTCTTTTTTGCGGACAAGGGGACAGACGCTTATCATGTGATCCGGGGATGCGCAGTACAAGCAAAGATTACTGGATCGTCTCCTGGCTCTTTCAGTAGTTGATAAAGGTAGGCGTATGGTTCCTACCTTCATAGGAGTAGGGTCAACGGCCGAAATCCGAGAAGGACTGGACAATGGCATCCCCATTTTTTTTCAGCCTTTCTTTCTCGCAGCCTCCTGTCTATGTTGATACTGAGTTGTATCAAAGCATCCAGGGTGTCCGGTAAATCCGCTCGGGCGAGCTCGTCTTTAACGGCTTCTGATAGGCCGAGTCTAAATTGAGTTCTCAGAGATGTATCATTCCACCCTGAATCAAGGGTCCATCTTTTGAACTCTACTACAAAGTCTTCTATTAATTCAGTAAGAGCGTGTATTAACGCAGTCACTTGTTGTTTTAATTGTGTCACTTGAGTGGGTAAATCTGCTGAATCCATTTTAGGTTCGTTCAATCTGTAACGCTCCTGCGTTTTCTGAAACAAGATGGATTTGCAGCTGCAGAAAAACTCCACTCAGCAGTCATGTAGAGATACGTTGAAATACCAATTCCAACTCCCAAGACTCATCACTGTGGTCTGTCTGATTCAGCATACAAATATACACACTCAATAAGATGTTCCTGGAGTGATAGATGTATATAGCAGTATAGTGGTGATGAGCTGAAGAGACAGGTATGAACAGTGACAATAGGTAAACAGCACTTGAGAGAAATGTTCATGAGAGTATAGATGGTTACAGGTAGGATGCAGATAGGTTAGCAATCATGTATGGTAGTAGGTGGTAGGATAGCAGATGACATACAGGAGAGACTAACCCAGTGCAAGGATAGATGTTAGTAGGCTCAAGAGCTAGCAATCTAAATAATAGTGCAGATGATAGTAACAGTCCTTAATATGCAGAGCTAGATAGTGTAAGCTTAGTAGGAAGGTTATGGAGGATTCCCCTGCGGGGTACTTATCACTAATAGCAAGCAGTAGTAGAGAGGTTCGTTATGAGCGAGTGATCCGGTAGCGGGATACAGGGATCAGCAGCGAGGTTCCGACAGCGAGGTACGCTTGTAAGCATATGAGCTTCAAGGCAGGTTGAATGAACATGTGAGTGAGAACGCCGGCGGTTGAAATAGCCGCTCTGCGGCGCTCAGTGATGACAGCATCGGTCTTAAAGGTGTATGCGCACCTACCAGAAGAGAATGGTGGGACGCATACACTGAATTGGAAAGTGGAATAAGGGTACCAGAGGTACCAGAACATTACAGGAAGAGCCCAGGCCCTGATGGCTTCACTGCACAATATTATAAGACCTTCATTGACACCCTGGCTCCCTTTCTCTCGGAAGCCCTAAACGCTATTAAAGAAGGTCACAAACCTTCTAAAGAATTCCTAACTGCCCACATTACAGTGATCCCAAAACCCGACAAGGACCCAACTATATGCTCCAATTATAGGCCTATATCCTTGCTTAACCTGGATTTGAAGATCCTGGCAAAAATCATGGCAGATAGGATTAGGCCTTTCCTAGAGAAAATAATCGGACCCGATCAAGTAGGTTTTATGCCTGGGAGGGAAGCCAGGGACAATGTAATTAAGTCGATAAATTTAATACATGGGGCCAAGAAGTCGGGGTTCAAAGGACTTTTACTCTCTACAGACGCAGAGAAAGCCTTCGACCGCGTGTCATGGGACTATCTTTTCGAGACATGTGCCTATGTTGGGCTAGGCTCGAATATGATGTCCTGGATTAGAGCTTTATATTCATCACCTCAAGCAAAAGTAAGGGTAAACGGGGTCTTCTCTGATCCCTTGGAACTGCACAACGGCACGAGGCAGGGCTGCCCTCTCTCCCCAGTTTTGTTCATAATCTCTCTGGAACCACTTATTAGGTCAATTAACCTGGACCCGTCCATACAGGGAATTAAGATGCAAAAAAGAGAATTTAAGGTATTGGCCTATGCAGATGATTTGCTCTTTTATGTCTCACAGCCCCACATATCGATACCCAACCTGAATCAAAACTTTAAAAAGTATATAGATCATTATCTAACTTTAAATTCAACAATTCAAAGTCCGAAGCAATAAACCTGACTCTCTCACCCCAGATGATAAAATTGACCAGAGATAACTGCCCATACCGATGGGAGGATAAATCTCTAAAATATTTGGGGATAGGTCTGACATCGAACACAAATGAACTGTTTGACACCAATTTCACCCCTTTACTACGAAAAATTTAGAGTGATCTCAAAAGGTGGGACAGGGGCAGGTTTTTATGGTTCGGCAGAGCAGCTATTGTCAAAATGACAATACTACCCAGACTACTATACCTATTCCACACTCTGCCGATCCATATTCCCTCTTCGTTTTTTCGCAGTCTCTCCTCTCTTCAACGCAGTTTTATATAGGCCGGCAAGCACCCAAGAATAAGCCTCTCTTACTTACAGAGAAACAGGGAGAGCGGTGGCATGGGTATCCCTAACTTTTACAAATATTATGTGGCGACCCACTTAACTAGAATCATAGATTGGTACTGTCATGCTGAAACCAAAGACTGGGTCAACATTGAAAAGCATTGGTCCCTCTGCGATACTCATCACCTTCTATGGTCGAAAACTCGCTCCCTATCTCTGGAGATTAAACAACACCCCTTGATTTATACTACCCTCACAATTTTCCAAAAGTCAATGGTCAAATTTGGACTTTCATCCTTCCCGAGCCCAATTGTACCTCTGTATAATAATCCTGATTTCCCTCCAGGGATACAAAACAAATCTTTACTTGAAATGGTTGGAAATGTGCCGACTCCTCTGACAGCTGCTCATTGTTTCTCAAAAGGTAAAGTACTTGGTTTCCAAAATCTAAAGAAACTATGTTCACCTAGACACAGCTTGACATATTGGAACTACGTGCAGGTACATGGCTTCCTCCAGAGTAACACACACAAAAATCTATTTTTTAGGGCATCCACGGAATTTGAGAAGTGTTGTTCACTCCAAATGCCAATGAGGAAGGTGACTTCCATAGCATACAAATGGCTTATCTCTACCCCAATAGACTCTACGGATCCATTCAAAAAGAGATGGGAAGAGAGTCTGGGCAAAACATTTTCGGCTGCTCAATGGAGGAGGTCATGTATATTCGCGTATACATGCTCTCTCAGCACTAAGTTACAAGAAAATGCTTTTAAAATTAGGACCCAATGGTACAACACCCCAGATAAACTGAAACACTGGTTCCCAAATACCCCAGATAATTGTTGGAGGTGTGGGGCGACACAAGGTAACTTTACCCACATCTGGTGGACATGTCCTAAGATAGAGCAATTCTGGAGGGCAGTCGCTTCTTGGTTGAAGCATATCTCTGGACTTGATCTAGATTTCGACATCCCAACCTTTCTTCTACACATTAACCAGTTGCCATATCGTAAATATAAACTATCTCTTACCAGACACCTGCTAAACGCGGCAAAATGCCTGATTCCACTCAACTGGAATTCCATCAATCCTCTGCGAATTAGGGATTGGTTATTCAAGGTAAATCAAATTTATGAGATGGAAAAGACACTGGCAATGAAAACAGACAGAATCGAAAGATTCCGTAAAATGTGGTCAGTTTGGACACTCTTTACAATATCCCCTGAGTACTTAGCACTGATCTCTTAAACAACTGAGTTTTACGTTCTATATCAGAAATTGTACCCACATGGTAACTACCTGGAGAAGTTCTTTACACGACTGTGCCTCACCCACACCCTTCACCCCCCCCCCTCCCCCCATCGTCTACTCTTTTTGTTCCCTTTACTTGTTTGTGTCATATTTCTCTCCCCTCGCTCTATTACCTTTCCTTTCCTTTCTTTTTTCCTCCTAACTATCTCCTTCCATGTCCATGTCGGACCCTCGCTACCCGAACAGGACTGGAAGTCTAACTGTCAGAGCATGCATCGTCACTTGTTTTTCTTATTTCCTTTACTAATATTACATCCTACATGCTTATACCATAAAACAGACCATAAATTAGAAATTTGGATACCTTCAGTTCCGATCTCTTTTCAGATTATGTTGCATTGTATCCGTCCATTTGCTGTCTAGCTATAAGATACAATGTTTCCCGACTAGGTTATATATTGTTTCTTTAAGCATTGTATCCCTTATACTTAATCTGCCTTGGATTGTTGAATTTTTGATCCATATGCTACTTTCATGCTTGTACGATTGTACTATTACTTGTGCTGAATTTTCAATAAAGCATCTTTTTGTGAAAAAAAAAAGGGGGTAGCGCTACACTTTTTTTTATTAGAAAAATTCTTGACACCTAAGTTAGAGATGGTATAACCGCTGGCAGCTGTGAATTGTATGGTTGTTTCATTTGCACATTTCACAATTAGTAGTGCAAAAGGATCTGTATTATTTTTCCCCAGTTGTGCTTTGTGCTGTTACCCTGTCACTTGCATATGTCAATACTTTTACAGACTTGGAACTAGCATTTTGTAAATGAGCATCTGAAAAGTGTCATAATTCCTAATTTCTGTTCATTCCAGGTCAGTGAGTCAGGAAGCATTAAAGCCAAAGGTTCAGCATGACAGCTAGGCAACAGGCATTTTCAGAAATTGTCAGCTGTGATAGCCTCCATGATTCTTTAATGACAGTTTTTTTTTTTAAATAAAATATAAAATACTTAACTATGATGGTATTATTGGCTCTTTATTAAAGCGGAGTTCCACTCTAAAATAAAACTTTCACCGTCCGCTAGCTTACACAAACCTGAAAAAGAATTGGATAATTAAAATGTTTTTTTTGTTTCACTTACCTTTTTAATGAAAATATACTTACCTTCCTTCCTCTTCCTCCCTCTGCAGCCACGGCCCACGCTGTCACTTCCTCCTTGCATTGACTCCTGGGAGATGAGCGTCATCGATCCCAGGAGTCAATGCGCCTGCACCGGCCCCGCTCGTCACTTCCGGCGCAAGCACGTCATTCCCTGCTGAACAGCTTCTGGGCATGCCCAGACGCTGTGCAGGGATGACGCGCCTGCACCAGAAGTGACGAGCAGGGCCGGTGCAGGGCATTCTGGGACTCCGACGTCACAGAAGAGGACGCTCCCACTTCAGCTGCCCACACTTGAGATGGCAGCGCTGGACAAGACATTTTCAAGGTAAGTATTTCTTCTAAAAGGTAAGTGAACCCGGGGACAGTTCAGAGGCTATCGTTGCTTAAATACACTAGCCCTGACTGTCCCAGGGGTATTTTTAGGTAAAAAAAATGTTTTGCCCGGATCTCCGCTTTAAGTAGTTGAGACATGAGATTGCTTTGAAATGGCCAGTGTAAAAAATAAATTTGATTTACTGAAAAGAAGAAGAAAGAACAGCCAAATTAGTAAGTAAAAGTAGCAATCATTACACATTGTAAGGCACACAGGTAACCCCTTGATTGCCCCTAGATGTTAACCCCTTCCCAGCCAGTGCCATTGGTACAGTGTCAGTGTACAGTATTATAACTGATCAATGTATTAGTGTTACTAGCGATATCAGTGTCAGTGACCCTCCCACATGGTTAGGGCCAGCTTGCCTACCGCCCTATTGCAGTCACACTATAAGTCACTGATCACTGCCATTACAGTATAGTGTCTATAGCTTTTTTGCGATTCGGCACTGCGTGATTTTAACGGACAATTGCGCGGTTGTGCGAAACTGTACCCAAATTAAATTGACATCCTTTTTTTTCCCACAAACAGAGCTTTCTTTTGGTGGTATTTGATCACCTGTGCGATTTTTATTTTTTGAGCTATAAATAAAAAAAGAGCGACAATTTTGAAAAAATAACAATATTTTTCACATTTGTTTATTGATGATTTTGTTTATATTGAAATTCTCAAAAAAAAAATTTTTTTTAACATTTGTTTTCTGCTACATATTTTTGGTAAAAAAATAGCAATAAGCGTATTTTGATTGGTTTGCGCAAAAGTTATTGCGTTTACTAATTATGGGAAAGATTTATGTCATTTTTATTGTTTTTTTTTTTAACTAGTAATGGCGGCGATCTGTGATTTTTTTTTTGCGGGACTGCAACATTGCGGCGGACAGATCAGACCCCTGACTGACATTTTTGACACTTTTGGGGGTACCAGTGACATTACTACAGTAATCAGTGCTATAAATATGCAGTGTTACTGTAAAAATGACACTGGCAGGGAAGGGGTTAACTTTATTGGTGATCAAGGGGTTAAGTGTGTCCCTAGGTGCATGATTCTAACTGGCGTGGCTAGTGAAGTAGCCACAGAGACATGCGATCCTATATAGCAGGATCGCATAGCCTCTGTGCTTACTTCAGGGAGAATGTTTACATCAGCCGTCTGTCTTTCTCCCTCTCCTGTGGGAGATAGCGAGTGGCCGGCGGCCATCGGAGCCGCTGGTCACACGTGCTGGCTAGGCAGGAAACGAGCGGGGTCGGGAGCGCGCCCCCAGCGGCGCGTGCTCGGCCCCTACAGGCTCTTTGGCAAGCGACGTAGTACTACGTCACTTTGCCTGTAAGCAGCTGCGTGCCGCAGTAAATACAGTCAGGTCCATAAATATTGGGACATCGACATAATTCTAATATTTTTGGCTCTATACACCACCACAATAGATTTGAAATTAAACAAACAAAATGTGCTTTAACTGCAGACTTTCAGCTTTAATTTGAGGGTATTTACATCCAAATCATGTGAATGGTGTAGGAATTACAACCGTTTGTATAAGTGCCTCCCACTTTTTAAGGGACCAAAAGTAATGGGACAGATTAAAAATCATAAATCAAACTTTCACTTTTTAATTCTTGGTTGCAAATCCTTTGCAGTCAACTACAGCCTGAAGTTTGGAATGTATAGACATCACCAAACGCTGGGTTTCATCCCTGGTGATGCTCTGCCAGGCCTCTACTGCAACTGTCTTCAGTTTCTGCTTGTTCTTGGGGCATTTTTACCCTTCAGTTTTGTCTTCAGCAAGTGAAATGCATGCTCAATCGGATTCAGGTCAGGTGATTGACTTTGCCATTGCATAACATTCCACTTCTTTTCCTTAAAAAACTCTTTGGTTTCTTTCGCAGTATGCTTCGGGTCATTGTCCATCTGCACTGAGAAGCACCCTCCAATGAGTTCTGAAGCATTTGGCTGAATATGAGCAGATAATATTGTCTGAAACAATTCAGAATTCATCCTGCTGCTTTTGTCAGCAGTCACATCATCAATAAATACAAGAGAACCAGTTCCATTGGCAGCCATACATGCCCATGCCATGAAACTACCACCACCATGCTTCACTGATGAGGTGGTATGCTTTGGATCATGAGCAGCTCCTTTCCTTCTCCATACTCTCCTCTTCCCATCACTCTGATACAAGTTGATCTTGGTCTCATCTGACCATAGGATGTTGTTCCAGAACTGTGAAGGCTTTTTTAGATGTTGTTTGGCAAACTCTAATCTGGCCTTCCTGTTTTTGAGGCTCACCAATGGTTTACATCCTGTGGTGAACCCTCTGTATTCACTCTGGTGAAGTCTTCTCTTGATTGTTGACTTTGACACACATACACCTACCTCCTGGAGAGTGTTCTTGATCTGGCCTATTGTTGTGAAGGGTGTTTTCTTCACCAGTGAAAGAATTCTACGGTCATCCACCACAGTTGTTTTCCGTGGTCTTTTGGTGTTGCTGAGCTCACCGGTGCGTTCTTTCTTTTTAAGGATGTTCCAAACAGTTGATTTGGCCACACCTAATGTTTTTGCTATCTCTCTGATGGGTTTGTTTTGTTTTTTCAGCCTAATGATAGCTTGCTTTACTGATAGTGACAGCTCTTTGGATCTCATATTGAGAGTTGACAGCAACAGATTCCAAATGCAAATGGCACACTTGAAATGAACTCTGGACCTTTTATTTGCTCCTTGTAAATTGGATAATGAGGGAATAACACACACCTAGCCATGGAACAGCTGAGCAGCCAATTGTCCCATTACTTTTGGTTCCTTAAAAAGTGGGAGGCACATATACAAACTGTTGTAATTCCTACACCTTTCACCTGATTTGGATGTACTGTAAATACCCTCAAATTAAAGCTGAAGGTCTGCAGTTAAAGCACATCTTGTTTGTTTCATTTAAAATCCATTGTGGTGGTGTATAGAGCCAAAAAGATTAGAATTGTGTCAATGTCCCAATATTTATGGACCTGACTGTATACAGGAGGCGGTCGGCAAGTGGTTAAAATAGCACAGTGCTAAATAGCAAAAAATGCTCTGGTCATGAAGGGGGTAAAATTTTCCAGAGGTCAAGTGGTAATTGGAGAGCTTTAATTGCATTTCACTTACAACCTTGCTATTCCTGCCTGCCATGTTCTCTTGACCTGGACAGGACTATCCTTTTGAGAAAAATAAAAGCTTGTCAGTGCATACTGCCTTAATAAATAGGTGTTCTTTAACTGCTCTATCCTTTATGTGGCTGAAATTGTCTAAAAATTATCATGCATATGGCTAGTATTAGAGCTAATTAAAATACTCCAAAGCCAACATATTTAACTACTTCCGGACCGCCCGCCACAGTTTTACTGCAGCAGGCAGCCCCTCCTGCACGAACCGACGTAGCCTGCAGCTAGGGGGCGAGCACGCGCCGCCGCCGCCGGCGTACTCCTGCCCCCACTCGGCAGCCGGGACTCTGATGCACGGGGCAGGCAGCTCCGATTGCTGCCGGTCACCCGCGATCGTTCCTCGCTGAGAGAAAAGAACGCTCAGCTGTTGTAAACACAACTGACCGTTCTTCTCTCTGAAATGATCACAGAGTGCCTGTGATCCTTCTATACAGGATCACATGTCTCTGTGATCAATTCACAAGCCCAACCCCCATACAGTTAGAAACACTCCCCTAGTCTTACGTTTAACCCTTTGATCACCCACTGTGTTAACCCCTTCCCTGCCAAGGTCATTATTACAGCATATTTTTAGCACTGATTACTGTAATAATGTCACTGGTTCCCCCAAAAGTGTCAAAAATGTCAGTTAGGGGTCCAATCTGTCTGCCGCAATGTTGCAATTCTGCTAAAAATCACAGATCGCCACCATTACTATTGAAAAAAAAAAAAAACAATAAAAATGACATAAATCTTTTTACCAAAAATATGTAGCAGAAAACAAACAGGCCTAAGATGTTAAAAAATGTTGATTTAAAAAAATGTTTTTTTGGAAATGTTATATAGCAGAATGTGAAAAATATTGTTTTTTTTTTCAGAATTGTTGCTTTATTTTTGTTTATAGCGCAAAGGATAAAAATCGCACAGGTGATCAAATACCACCAAAATAAAGCTCTATTTGTGGGAAAAAAAAGAACATCAATTTTATTTAGGTACAGTGTGGCATGACCGCGCAATTTTCCGTTAAAATAACGCAGTGCCGAATCGCAAAAAATGGCCTGGTCATTAAGGGGGCAAATCCTTTCGGACCAGAAGTGGCTAGACACTGGGCATCCCTATTAGAATATTTGTCCTTTAATTCTGTTCCGGTGACAACTGCAAAATGTTGAATTTGCCAATACTTTCACTCCCGGGTATAACAATCACAAGCGACGCTCTATCCGCGGCTTGCTCATCTCGTCTGCTCTGGGAGGGTGACATTGGAAGGTTCTGTCTTCTTCCTGCGCTCTGCTGGGAGGTCACTCTTCCCTTGTGGGAAGCTAGGCCTCAGCTCCGCTCCAGCATGGCTCAGAAACTCTTCAAGGCAGTGGCTACTAAATCCCCCCAGCGTGTGAGCACTGCAGTGTAAGATTCTGGTACCTTCGGTACCCTTATAGGTCATTTCCTTCTTCATATTGCGTCCCACCTTTTCAGCTAGGTGGAACGCATATACCTTTAAGCCGCATGACGTCATCACTAAGCGCCGCTCTGAGCGGCTATTTCAATCGCCGGCTTCTCTCTCACAAATTGTTCGTTCAAACCGCATGGTATACAGCCTTGTCTTACGCTGCCGGAGCCTCCAGCTATTGCCATACCTGGATAGACCGGAACCTCGCTATTGATCCCGTATCTCGCTACCCGATCATTCACTCATTAACGGACCCTTCAGCTTACTAATCTAACTAGTGATAAGTACCCCACAGGGGATTCCTTCCTATTAAACTTACACTATCTACTTCTGCATACTAAGGACTGTTACTATTTATGCATTACTATTTCTATCATCTGCACTGTTACATAGATTGCTAGCTCTTGAGTCTACTACCATCTATATCCTTGCACTAAGTTAGCCTCTCTTGTACACTCCATCTGCTGTCCCCTACCACCTGTTATTGCACATGATTTCTAACCTATCTACCATCATCTACTACTCTCCTGAGCATTACTATTGAGTACTCATCATTGCTATCACAACTCACGCCTGTCCTTTCAGCACATCACCTCTATACTATCATATACAACCTATCACTCCAGGAACATCTTATTGAGTGTTTGTATATTGTATGCTGAAGCAGGCTGGCCACAATGATGAGTCTGGAGAGTTGGACATGGTGATTCAACACATCTCTACACGACTACTGAGTGGAGATTCTGCAGCTGCAAATCCAACTCTCTAAACAAACGCTAGAGCGTTACAGATTGAACGAACCTTTAAAGAATGGATTCAGCAGAATTAGCCACTCAAGTGATGCAATTAACACAAAAGGTAGATGCATTAATCCTTGCTCTTACTGAAGTAAAAAATGAAAATCAGACTTTAAGGCAGCAGATAGCCCGTGTTTCACGACTCACTGCTGCTCATCCTCGTGAGCCTAAAATAAACCCTCCTCTAGTGTTTACAGGTGATCGGAAAAAATTTCGTGAATTTAAAAACGCATGTCAATTGCTTTTTAATTTAAAACCTCGTACTTATACTACAGACCAAATTAAAGTCTGTACTACTATTTCATATTTATCGGGTGATCCACGGGCTTGGGCAGACTCTCTCTTTGAGAAAGAGGACCCTCTTCTCAACTCCTATCCTTTGTTCATAGCGGAACTCGCTAGCTTATATGAAGACCCCAATAGGCAGAGTACTGCTGATAGCCAATTGAGGGCTTTAAAACAAGGAAGGAGACCTGTTGAAGACTTCATAGCAGAGTTCAAAAGATGGACCCTTGATTCTGGGTGGAATGATGCATCTCTGCGAACTCAGTTCAGACTCGGGTTATCAGAAGCCGTTAAAGACGAGCTCGCCCGAGCGGATTTACCTGGCACTTTGGATGCCTTAATACAGCTCAGCATCAATATTGACAGGCGACTGCGAGAAAAAAAGGCTGAGAAGATGGGAATGCCATTGTCCAGTCCTTCTCGGGTTTCGCCCGTTGACCCTACTCCTATGGAGGTAGGAACGATACGCCCACCTTTATCGACTACTGAACGAGCCAGGAGAAGATCCGAAAACCTCTGCATGTACTGCGCCTCCTCGGATCATTTGATAAGCGTCTGTCCCCTTGTCCGCAAAAAAAACGGTGAGTGTTCACATGTCTTGCTGGGGGGTTTAACGACTTCCTTTTCTAATCCCTATCTCTTTATTCATTTGACACTACAGTGGGACCAAATTAGGATCACCACCAAGGCTATGATCGACACAGGATCTTGTGGGAACTACATCGATACTCGTTTTGTTACCTTAAATAAAATACCTATTATTTCAAAACCTAAACCTGTCTCTGTTAGTTTCATTAACGGTATCCCGTTATCTTCTGGTCCAATCACCAATCAGACACAAGCACTCCTTGTTACTGCTAACAAGTCTCATGCGGAGACAACCACTTTTGATGTATTACCTTCACCACATTTTCCCATTATTTTGGGACTTCCCTGGTTACACATACATCAACCAACCATTGATTGGAAGACACGGCTCTAACCTTCCCTTCTCACTATTGCGAGATCACGTGTAACCTCCAATCATATAAAAAAATCCTGTCTATGGTGTCAGATGAAATTACACCACCACCATGCTACCAGGATCTGTCAGAAGTCTTCCTTGAGAAAAACGCTCAAGTGTTGCCTCCCCATAGGGACTATGATTGTTCTATTGATCTACTCCCTAATAGCAAATTACCTTTCGGTCATGTTTATCCTCTTTCTCAGGATGAACTTTCTCATCTCAAGGAATACTTGGATGAGAATTTAGCGAAAGGGTTCATCAGACCCTCTACTTCTTCCACAGCTGCAGGACTTTTCTTTGTCCGCAATAAGGATTCAAGTCTTAGGCCTATTATTGACTATAGACAATTAAATACCATTACGATAAAGGATCGCTATCCTTTACCTCTCATTCCTGAACTCATTGAACAAGTGCGCGGAGCTACCTACTTCTCTAAATTGGACCTAAAAGGGGCATACAACCTAATCCGAATCCGTGACGGGGATGAGTGGAAAACAGCATTCAGAACCAGATACGGATTATTCGAATATCTTGTGATGCCTTTCGGGTTGTGTAATGCTCCCGCAGCTTTTCAGCGATTCATAAATGACATTTTCAGAGACTTACTTGATGTTTGTGTTGTGGTATATCTGGATGATATACTCATTTATTCTCAATCTTTGTCTGAACATATAAAACATGTAAGACTTGTGTTGTCCAGATTACTCGCACACAATTTATACGTAAAATTAAAAAAATGCCTATTTCATAAAGAAGAAGTACTATTCCTAGGATACATCATATCTAAGAACGGAATCAAAATGGATATGAGCAAGATATCGTGTATTCTGGATTGGCCTGTACCAACAACTCGTAAAGCATTACAACGATTCCTTGGATTCTCAAACTTCTATAGGAAGTTCATCAAGAACTTCTCTGCTATTGTGAGACCTCTCACACAACTTACAAGTGTAAAGAAACCATTTAAATGGTCTGAAGAAGCCAATGGAGCTTTCCGCTTGTTAAAATCAAGCTTCACTTCCGCTCCCATACTACGCCATCCAGACCCATCCCTCCAATATATACTGGAGGTAGATGCGTCAAATATGGCAGTAGGAGCAGTTCTGTCAGGTAAACAGTTTGGCTAATCAGCGAAATCGCGCATTGGCGCGAATACGCATGCGCGGCCAACTCCGGGCAAGATCAGCTAAGAACGTGCGTGCGCCAATTCGCACACACGCACGCAGGACGTGACGGCGCTCGGCGCCAAGCGGCCTATTTAAACCCAGCAGTGACAGGTACTAGTTGCTGGATGATCTTCAGCTCCCTGTGTCCCTTGAGCCTTGTTTGCCTTTACCTTGGATTTCCTGTTGCCGACCCGGATTGCTTGACCATCGTCTCTTCTTGATACCTCTGGCTTTTTGACCCTTTGGCTTGTCCCTGGACTTTCCCAGTTTTCTCCAGTGTCTGACCCGGCTTGGCTATTTGACTCCGCTTCCCGTGTTCCTGCAGCACACCTGCCTGGCTTATCAAGACTTCCAGATCCACCCTGGACCTACCATCCATTGGCCTCAGCCACCATCTGGCCATCCCAGCCGGCAACCCGTGCTACTTCGGGCACAGCACTCCCTGTCTCACCTCCAGGGGTGTTCTGCACCTAGCCGCAAGGGGAGCCCTCTCTACACTCCGGCTTCGGATCAGGTACGTGACAGTATCATCCAGCCATGTCAGAAGCCGAGAGAGGTGCCTCCCCGCTGGAAGCCTTATGCCAGCAAGTTGCAGCTTTAACCCAGGCTGTGAAGAATCTTCAGGAGGGCTACTTCCAACTGGAAGGTCGCCTGCAGTATCTGTCTACACCGCCTCCGGCGGGCCCTGCAGATCCATCTACTGCAGCCTCTAACCCTGCTCCTTCAGCTTCGGGACCACCAGCTGCTATCCCCACCATGATGGCTCCTTCTCCTGAACCCAGAGTACCTCTGCCTGAACGTTTCTCTGGTGATCGCAGGAAGTTTAAATCCTTTAAAAACGCCTGCTCATTATATCTGGCTCTGCAACCCAGAACTTTTTCCTTGGAAGCAGTCAAAGTAGGGTTTATCATCTCCCTGCTGTCTGATGAACCCCAGTCCTGGGCCCACCATTTGCTGGAACAGAAGGACCCTGCTCTGGACTCTGTTGAGGTCTTCTTTAACCACTTGCCAACAGTGCACTTTCACCCCCTTCCTGCCCAGACCGATTTTCAGCTTTCAGCGCTCTCACACTTTGACTGAGAATTACTCAGTCATGCAACACTGTACCCATACAAAAATTGTGTCCTTTTTTTCACACAAATAGAGCTTTCTTTTGATGGTATTTGATCAATACTGGGTTTTTTATTTTTTGTGCTATGAATAAAAAAAGACTGAAAATATCGTGAAAAAACGCATTTTTCTTTGTTTCTGTCATAAAATTTTGCAAATTAGTAATTTTTCTTCACAAATTTTGGCCAAAATTTATACTGCTACTTATCTTTGGTAAAAAAAAACCCAAGTAAGTGTATATTATTTGGTCTTTGTGAAAGTTATAGAGTCCACAAGCTATGGTGCGAATCATTGAAAATTGATCACACTTGATCACACCTGATGTACTGAAGGCCTATCTCATTTCTTGAGACACTAAAAAGTCAGGAAAGTACAAATACCCCCCAAATGACCCCTTTTTGGAAAGTAGACATTCCAAGGTATTTAATAAGGGGCATGGTGAGTTTTTTGAAGTTGTAATTTTTTCCCACAATGCTTTGCAAAATGAAGATTTTTTATTTTTTATTTATTTTTTTTTACAAATTGTCGTATTAACAGGTTATTTCTCTCACACAGCACATGTATACTTGCAACTACACCCCAAAACACATTCTACTACTCCTCCTGAGTATGGCGATACCACATGTGTGAGACTTTTTCACAGCCTGGCCACATACAGAGGCCTAACATCCAAGTAGCAGCGTCCGGCATTCTAGGAGCACAAATTACACATATAATTTCCTGACAACCTATCGCACTTTTGAAGGCCCTGGAGCACCAGGACAATGGAAACCCCCATAAAATGACCCCATTTTGGAAAGCCAACAGCCCAACATATAATTTTTGAGGCATAATGAGTCTTTTGAATATGTCATTTTTTTCCACAAGTTTTTGGAAAATGTGGAAAGAAAATGAAAACACATTTTTTTTACACAAAGCTGTCCATTTATGCAATATTTCTAATACATAGCATGTACATAGCAAAAATTGCACCCCAAAATACATTCTGCTATTCCTCCTGAGTATGGCGATACCACATGTGTAACACTTTTTCACAGCCTGGCCACATACATAGGCCTAACATCCAAGTAGCGCTTTACACAAAGTTGTCCATTTATCCACTTTAAGACTGGGCCTATTTTTGACACTTGGTGTTTACAAGCTAAAATCATTTTTTTTGCTAGAAAACTACTTGGAACCCCCAAACATTATATATATTTTTTTAGCAGAGACCCTAGAGAATAAAATGGAGATCGTTGCAATATTTTTTATCACACCATATTTGCGCAGCAGTCTTCCAAATGCGATTTTTTTGAAAAAAATTCACTTTTTTTAACTAAAAAATAAGAAAACAGTAAATTTAGCCCATTTTTTTCCATAATGTGAAAGATAATGTTACGCCGAGTAATTAGATACCCAACATGTCATGCTTCAAAATTGCGCATGCTCACAGAATGGCGCCAAACATTAGTACTTAAAAATCCCCATAGGCAACATTTTAAAAATTTCTGCAGGTTACTAGCTTAGAGTTACAGAGGAGGTCTAGGGCTCAAATTATTGCTCTCGCTCTAACGATCGTGGCAATACCTCACATGTATGGTTTGAACACCGTTTACATATGTGGGCGGGACTTGCGTATGCGTTTGCTTCTGCGCGCGAGCTAACGGGGACAGGGCGCTTTAATTTTTTTTTTTTTTTTTTCCTATTTATTTTATTTATTATTTTTTTATTTTTACACAGTTTAAAAAAAAAATGTTTTGATCATTTTTATTCCTATTACAAGGAATGTAAACATCCCTTGTAATAGAAATAGGCATGACAGGTCCTCTTTATTGTGAGATCTGGGTTCAAAAAGACCTCCCACCTCACAACTACACTAAAAAAGAAAAAAAAAAAAATTGTTGAAAGAGGAAAAAAAAAAAAGAAAAAAAAAAAGTGGCCCTTTAAACCGGTTGCTAGGCAACGTTTTTTGACGTAGCTCCGGTCCTCCAAGACCATAGAGTCGAGTGAGGGCCATCTTGCCCTCACTCGACTTCCTGTCTCTGAGGATCCGGGACCGGATAGTTTTCCCCGCTGCCGGCGGGTCCGGTAAGCTGGGAAAACGTCTGGGACGCAGCAGGAGGGGGGGGGCACCTCTTCCCCTGCACCGTAAGGGTAATTCCGCGGCGAATCCGCCACTGGGACCACCCTTATCTGAAAGCCGACAGGCTATCTGCTGCCATAACCACAGTATTTAGCTTTTAATGGCCGACGCATATAGTCGTTAGGCAGTCAGTAAGTGATTGCTTGTATATGGCAAACAGGTGACGATGACTGATGGGGTGACAGGTGACGATGACTGATGGGGTGACAGGTGACGATGACTGATGGGGTGACAGGTGACGATGATTGATGAGGTGACAAGTGACGATGATTGATGGGGTGACAGATGACAATCACTGACGGGGTGACATGTGACGATGATTGATGGGGTGACAAGTGACGATCACTGATGGGGTGTCAAGTGACGATGATTGATGGGGTGACAAGTGACAAGTGACGATGATTGATAGGGTGACAGGTGACGGGCGATGGTCACTGATGGGTGACAGGTGACGGGCGATGGTGCACGGCGGTACTGATGGCAGTCTCTGGTGACCGGTGAACTTTAGGCTACGTTCACATGTGAGCGTAGCGATGATTGGCAGAATCACTGCGATTCTGCCCACGATCCAGAAATCATTGCAAATCGCAGGACGCCTGTGCGTTGCCCGTGATTTGCAATAGCACCCCAAAACCTGTGCGATGTTGCTGCGATTTCCACCTGCCGAATCGAGGTAACATCACGCAAACAATGCATGACGCCCCAAAAGAAACTCTTGTACCTTTTTTGGGCGTCATGCGATGTTTGCGCGATGTTACCGCGATTCGGCAGGCGGAAATGGCGGCAACATCGCACAGCGTTTGGGGTGCTATTGCAAAAAACGGGCAACGCACAAGCGTCCCGCAATTTGCAACGATTTCCGGATCGCGGGCAGAATCGCGGTGATTCTGCCCGCGATCGCTGCGCTCACATGTGAACGTTATGTGTGTCAATTTCTGGGCACTGATGAGGTGACTGTTGGGTGACAGGTGACATTGGGGGGGGGGGGCTGAGGACTGTGTGGGGACCTTTATTTGTGTGATTTTTACTTTTTCAGGTGTACAGAGCAGTAACTCACTGTTTCTAGCTCTTCTCCCCTCACACTGGAAACTGTATGAGGAGAGAAGAGCTAGTAACAGTGTGTTACTGCTCTTTGTTTACATTTTGTGATCGGCTGTGAATGGATTCACAGCCGATCACATAGTAAACAGTCACTGTCAGTGACTGTTTACTACTGCCGGTGACAGCTGTGTTCCTACGGAACACAGTGCCACCGACATGACCGCGCTGCGCGCTCCCGATCGCGCATGCGCGGTCATCTCCCGGGCACCTCCATTGTGATCGGCTGTGTCATTGGAACACAGCCGATCACGTGGGAAACAGCAACGCCCATTGGCTGTTTCCCCCCTGCCGGTGACGGGGGGTGTCCCGGGGACACCCCGACACCGGCAGTGCAGGGTGGCGCGCACGCGATCGCGCGCCTGCCCTGTTTCTTGGGATCACGTCATATGACGTCTTCCCAGGATAATGGTCGCACCGCTCCGCCGTCAATTGACGGCGGGCGGGCGGCAAGTAGTTAAAGCAATGGCCCAGCTATACGATGACCCACAACGCACAGCCACTGCCGAGGCAACACTTCATAAGTTACAGCAAGGCCGATGCCCCGTGGAAGATTACAACGTAGACTTCCGTAGGTGGTCCGCAGACACAGGCTGGAACGAGGCCGCCCTCAAACATCAATATCGGCTAGGCCTGTCGGAAACTCTCAAGGATGAGTTAGCACGGGTTGAAACCCCCACTACTTTAGAGGAGCTCATTCAACTGGCCATCCAGTTAGACAGACGTTTTCGGGAACGCCCATCTGAACGTGCTCAGTCTTTTCGGCCTGCTTGGATGCTACCCAGGGTGCCACCACCTCCTACACCTTTACCGACTGCTGCCAGCCCAATGCCACCCGAGGAGCCTATGCAGATCGGGGTGGTTCGTTCAGCCTTAACCCCTGCAGAAAGACTTCGTCGCAGGCAACAGAACTTATGTCTGTACTTTGGGGACAATGGACATTTCCTTCGTGACTGCCCAGTCAGACCAAGTAAGTCTTTCATTTCCCGTCATATGCATCTTCAAACCCCTGGGTCTTCCCCCACTCACCTGGTCCTCGTTGTTTCGTTGCAGGTGGCAGGAGGGGAGATCAGGCTGCCAGCCATTATTGACTCTGGAGCCTGCAGTTGTTTCCTGGATATCTCACTGGCAAGAGAACATCACTTACCTCTCCAGACCAAGAGCCGTAAGCTTGAAATCCACCTTGCAGATGGCACAACTCCCAGATCCGGGCCCATCATCCAGGAGACCTTACCTATTCTTGCCACCACCGGCCCTGGCCATCACGAACTTCTTCACTTTGACGTTCTTCCTTCCCCAATGTTCCCTGTTATTTTGGGTATCCCCTGGCTCCGGGCACACAACCCAGTGATAGACTGGTCAACAGGGGAAGTATCCTTTAAGTCAGCCTACTGCCTACAACATTGTGTGGCTCCTGAGACCCCGTCTCCTGCTGGTTGTTTCTCTATTCAGCCGGTTTCCAATACCAGCCAAGATGTTCCTTCTGTATACCACCACTTCCTTGATGTCTTTGATAAAAAGAAAGCGGACTCATTACCACCTCATCGTCCCTACAATTGCCCGATAGAGCTGCTACCTGGGGCCGAAATTCCTTTCGGCCGTATCTTCCCGCTCTCAGAGACTGAGCTTGAAGCCCTACGGCAATACATTGACGAGAACCTCAAGAAAGGGTTCATTCGTCCCTCTTCCTCTCCGGCCGGAGCCGGCATCTTTTTCGTAGAGAAGAAGGACCATACCCTAAGGCCTTGTGTGGATTACAGAGACTTAAATAAAATCACTATAAAGAACCGGTACCCACTCCCTCTTGTGCCTGAGCTTTTCCAGAGGTTCCGCTCCGCTCAAGTCTTCACCAAATTAGACCTACGAGGTGCTTATAACTTAGTACGGATCCGTGAAGGCGACGAATGGAAGACTGCTTTTCGAACCCGTTTCGGGCACTTCGAGTATCTGGTTATGCCCTTCGGGCTCTGCAATGCCCCTGCCACCTTCCAACATCTAGTAAACGACATTTTCAGAGAATTCCTGGACAATTTCCTTATTGTTTACTTAGATGATATTTTGATTTTTTCTGCCAACTTGGAGTCCCACAGAATACATGTGCAAAAAGTATTGGCCACTCTCAGAAAACACGGGCTTTATGTAAAGGCGGAAAAGTGTGAATTTGAGAAGTCATCAATACAGTTTCTAGGTCTGATCATTTCCACGAATGGAATAGCTATGGACCCTCAAAAAGTGTCTGCCATCCTGGAGTGGCCTGCTCCCACGGACAAGAAGGGTATCCAGAGGTTTGTGGGTTTTGCAAATTTTTATCGCAGATTTATTAAAGACTTTTCCCGCATCATTGCCCCCATTACTCAAATGACCCGGCAACACACTCGCTTCCTCTGGTCCTCAGAGGCTCAAGAAGCGTTTGACAGACTTAAGGCTGTATTCACCAGTGCCCCCGTGCTACAACATCCGGACCCGGCCTTGCCTTATGTCCTTGAAGTTGATGCCTCAGAAGTAGCCACGGGAGCAATCCTCTCGCAACGCCAGGGACCTAAAGCTCTGCTCCACCCAGTAGCTTTTTTCTCCCGAAAACTCACTCAGCCTGAAAGAAATTATGATGTAGGGGACTGAGAACTGCTGGCCATCAAAGCAGCACTTGAGGAGTGGCGGTACTTGTTGGAAGGCGCAGCCCATCCAATTATGATCTTTACCGATCATAAAAATCTCGAGTATCTCAGATCTGCCAGACGCTTGAGACCACGACAAGCCAGATGGGCCCTGTTCTTTTCTAGATTCAATTTTCATCTTACGTACCGGCCAGGATCCAAGAACGGGAAAGCAGATGCTCTCTCACGGATGTTCCCGGAAACTCCTATTGATGTCACCCCTAGCACAATCTTGTCTGCCCAAAATTTTTTGTTAATCCAGCCGGATCTCAGGACTACCCTTGAACGGGCCTCTGCCCAATGCACTGCCTCTGAGACTTCTTCACTCCAGAAACAGGGTAATTTTTTTTTACATAAAAATAAAATTTTTGTTCCCCAGGAAGCCAGACTCACGGTTCTTAAAGCATGCCATGACCATCTATTAGCCGGTCACTTTGGGGTCCGTAAGACCTTGGATCTCATCCAACGGTCCTATTGGTGGCCGAATGTCAGACAAGACTGTAAGGAGTATGTGAGTTCCTGCACAACCTGCCTTCGGAGTAAGGGCAGCCATGTCCAAGCCTGGGGTCTATTGAGACCACTTCCTGTTCCTAAGCAACCTTGGGAAATGCTATCCATGGACTTTATAGTGGATCTACCTTCTCCAGAGGGATTTTCTACAATTATGGTGGTAGTAGATCGCCTATCTAAAATGGCTCACTTTGTGCCCATGGTTGGCACTCCTTCGGCCGTAGACACGGCGCATACCTTTATCAAGGAAATTGTGAGGTTACATGGTTTGCCCAGCAGCATCGTGTCCGACCGAGGAGTACAATTTACCTCCAGATTCTGGAGGGCTCTTTGCAAGATCTTCAATATCGAGGTCTGTCTATCATCAGCGTATCATCCGCAAAGTAACGGCCAGACAGAGAGGACAAATCAAACCCTTGAACAATACCTCCGCTGTTTCTCTACATTCTCACAGGACAAATGGGTAGCTTTGCTCCCGTGTGCCGAGTTCGCATACAATAACTCGATTCACGCTTCTACACATCAGTCTCCGTTTTTTGCGAACTATGGGTTTCATCCATCTTTTCTGTCCAGTCCGATGCCTGAATCTTCGGTACCTGCTGTGCAAGATAGGATAACATTCCTCCAAGAAAATTTCCTGCTCCTACAAAGGACTATGCAAAAGGCACAAGAAGACTACAAACAGTTTTATGATAAAAGGAAGAAGGACAGTCCTGCTTTGAAGGTAGGAGATAAGGTGTGGCTGTCCACCCTTAACCTCAAGTTGCCCTGCCCTTCTAAGAAGTTGGGGCCAAGGTTCATTGGTCCCTTCCCTATCAAGAAGATAATTAACCCTGTGGCCTTTGAACTGTGCCTCCCTAATACGTACAAAATCCATCCAGTGTTCCACGTATCCCTGCTCAAACCAGCTAATCCTGGTCCCTTTCCAAATAGAGACGATTTGCCTCCACCTCCAGTTCTAGTTCATGGCGAAACGGAGTATGAGGTTGAATCCATTCTGGATTGCCGTAGAAGGGGGAGACAAACCCAATATCTGGTAAAATGGAAAGGCTACCCTCCGGAGGAAAGTTCTTGGGAACCTGCCCAAAGCATACATGCTCCCAGGCTGTTACGGGACTTTTTTAAAAGATTTCCTGGAAAACAAGCCCTCTTGGGCATCCGGAGGCTGCCCCTCGGGAGGGGCACTGTCAGGTAAACAGTTTGGCTAATCAGCGAAATCGCGCATTGGCGCGAATACGCATGCGCGGCCAACTCCGGGCAAGATCAGCTAAGAACGTGCGTGCGCCAATTCGCACACACGCACGCAGGACGTGACGGCGCTCGGCGCCAAGCGGCCTATTTAAACCCAGCAGTGACAGGTACTAGTTGCTGGATGATCTTCAGCTCCCTGTGTCCCTTGAGCCTTGTTTGCCTTTACCTTGGATTTCCTGTTGCCGACCCGGATTGCTTGACCATCGTCTCTTCTTAATACCTCTGGCTTTTTGACCCTTTGGCTTGTCCCTGGACTTTCCCAGTTTTCTCCAGTGTCTGACCCAGCTTGGCTATTTGACTCCGCTTCTCGTGTTCCTGCAGCACACCTGCCTGGCTTATCAAGTCTTCCAGATCCACCCTGGACCTACCATCCATTGGCCTCAGCCACCATCTGGCCATCCCAGCCGGCAACCCGTGCTACTTCGGGCACAGCACTCCCTGTCTCACCTCCAGGGGTGTTCTGCACCTAGCCGCAAGGGGAGCCCTCTCTACACTCCGGCTTTGGATCAGGTACGTGACAAGTTCTCTCCCAACGACCAACAAATACTTCACCACTTCACCCAGTTGCTTTCTTCTCTAAATCATTAAGCAACCCAGAGGTGAATTACCCAGTGGGTGAAAAAGAGTTGCTTGCCATAAAACTGGCACTAGAGAATTGGCGACATCTACTTGAAGGTACTCGATTGCCAATACTCATATATACAGATCATAAAAATCTCCAATACCTTCAGACTAACAAGACCCTTTCCCACCGGCAGGTACGTTGGTCACTATTCTTCCTAAGATTCAACTTCCTAGTGACCTACACGCCTGCAGACAAAAACAAAAAAACGGATGCGCTATCACGATTAACCGAAGATAACTGCGCCAAAATCCCTTCATTTCCTATAATACCCTATGATCGTATTGTTGGTGTTGTTCGCTCCCTGAAGGAAGAGATTCTGCACAGTATAGGACTGGATTCACCTCCACCACAACTAAGTGCTGATGCAGAAGGCTTCCTCTACTTTAACGACAAACTCTACATACCTCCTAGTATGCGTACCAAGATCTTGGAATTATCACATGACGTACCTATGGCAGGACATATGGGTATGACTAAGACATTTAATTTGCTCACCAGGCAGTTTTGGTGGCCTGATATGAAAACGTCTGTACAAAAGTTTGTTTCCTCATGTGACATCTGTGCAAGGTCCAAAATTTACACTACAAAACCATCTGGTCTACTTTGCAGTCTACCAATACCCCAGGTTCCATGGGAAGTTGTATCCTTGGACTTTATAGTAGAATTACCACCTTCCAGGGGATTTAATACCATTCTAGTGTCAGTGGACCATCTGACAAAGATGGCACATTTCATTTCTATTCGCAGACTACCTTCATCTAAACAAACAGCGGAATTACTAGTGAAACATGTGTTCAAGCTACATGGAATTCCAAAGACTCTTCTATCTGACCGAGGTTCACAGTTCATCTCCAAGTTCTGGCAAGCTCTATGTCATATACTACGTATTGAGCGAAAACTCACTTCTCCTTACCATCCTCAGACCAACGGACAAACTGAAAGAGTCAACCAATGCATTGAACAATACCTACGTTGCTACACCTCATACCTACAGGATGATTGGGTGGACCTCCTCCCCCTGGCAGAATTTGCTTATAACAATGCAACCCACGGTACTACTAAGCAGAGTCCGTTCTACTTAAACTATGGGTTTCATCCAACACTTCTTCCACCACGCATCCTTCCATCAAGTAACCCAGTAGCCTCAGATTATCTTACCCAAATAAAAGACTCTCTGGGTTACTTAACACCACCATCTCACATGCTCATAGCCAACAAAAAAGGTATTACGACCTTCGTAGAAAACCTTCTCCTCAATACGCTATTGGGGATCTCGTTTGGCTATCTACAAAAAATTTGAGGTTAAAGATACCCAGTAAAAAGCTTGGACCTCTATTTCTCGGACCTTTTCCAATTAAAAAGCTCATTGGAAGAGCTGCAGTGCAACTCACTTTACCGGCAGATCTTAGAATACATCCCATCTTTCACGTGTCGTTACTGAAACCACATGTTCCCAACCAAGGAATATAACTAGTGTTGAGCGAACACGGACTGTATTATTCGTGTTCGTACCGAATAATTGGATTTTTTGTACCCGAACACGGACACGGACACTTTACTGTATGTTCGGGTAAAAATCCGTGTTCGGTCGTTTTATTTCCGGGTTTTGCATGCTTTGGCGCTCTTTTCATGGCGGGCTTTCAACAGCCAATCAACAATCGTTTAACTGGTGTGCCTTAAGCCATCCCAGCCATGCCTGCAAATGTCTCAGTAGCTGTGATTGGCCGTCTGAAGCATGTGACCAAGTCTTTATAAGTTCGAGGCAGCCGCAGCGGCGTCATTATGCTGCTTAGATTCAGGGACAGAGCACACATCAACGTGCTGGCTGCTGATTAGGGAAAGATAGGCAGGAAAAAACCATTTGTGTCCGGATAGAATTGAGGGACAGGTCGGAGTGTTTAGGCAGGGCGAGTTGTAGGCATTTTAGGGATAGAGTCTGCTGAATTATATAGGGTCAGTGTCTTCTACAAACTACAATCGATATTGCTGTGTGGGGGGTGGGGTCTGCACTCAATCCTGATCTACGATCTCTTCTCAATCCTGTTAGGGACAGAGTCTGCTGAATTTTAGGGAAACTGTGTTCTACAAACTACAATCGATATTGCTGTGTGGTGTGGGATTGGAGATAGGCAGGTGTCAGTGATCCACATCCATTTTTCTGTGTGTGAGCTGCAGTGAACACAATCTTTTTGGGCTGCAGTGAACACAATCTTTTTGGGCTGCAGTGAACACAATCTTTTTGGGCTGCAGTGAACACAATCTTTTTGGGCTGCAGTGAACACAATCTTTTTGGGGTGCAGTGAACAAAATCTTTTTGGGGTGCAGTGAACACAATCCTTTTTGGTGTGCAGTGAACACAATCTTTGTGGGGTGCAGTGAACAAAATCCTTTGTGGGGTGCAGTGAACACAATCTTTTTGGGGTGCAGTGAACAAAATCCTTTTTGGGGTGCAGTGAACAACATCCTTTTTGGGGTGCAGTGAACACAATCTTTTTGGGGTGCAGTGAACAAAATCCTTTGTGGGGTGCAGTGAACACAATCTTTTTGGGGTGCAGTGAACACAATCTTTGTGGGGTACAGTGAACAGAATCTTTGTGGGGTGCAGTGAACACAATCTTTGGGGGGTACAGTGAACACAATCTTTGTGAGGTGCAGTGAACACAATCTTTGTGGGGTGCAGTGAACACAATCATTGTGGGGTGCAGTGAACTCAATCTTTGTGGGGTACAGTGAACACAATCTCATACTGAAGGTTTGAGGGTGCTGCCTGTTCCATACTCCCCCTACTCCTCATCTAGCCTTTTAGGGGTACAAACAATAGTAATTGGGGCCTAGTGTGGTTGTGTACGTGTGATATACATACACTTTTTTGGGATCATATTTTCTATTCCGCTATTTAATCAAAAACCTCTGGGGATCAGTTAAATTGGGGGATAGTCTGTGTTGGTACGTGTGAGAGAGATCCACCTTTCCAAGTTGTTGGGGTTCATCTCATACTTCTGAAGGTTTGAGGGTGCTGCCTGTTCCATACTCCCCCTACTCCTAGCCTTTTAGGGGTACAAACAATAGTAATTGGGGCCTAGTGTGGTTGTGTACGTGTGATATACATACACTTTTTTGGGACCATATTTTCTATTCCGCTATTTAATCAAAAACCTCTGGGGATCAGTTAAATTGGGGGATAGTCTGTGTTGGTACGTGTGAGAGAGATCCACCTTTCCAAGTTGTTGGGGTTCATCTCATACTTCTGAAGGTTTGAGGGTGCTGCCTGTTCCATACTCCCCCTACTCCTAGCCTTTTAGGGGTACAAACAATAGTAATTGGGGCCTAGTGTGGTTGTGTACGTGTGATATACATACACTTTTTTGGGATCATATTTTCTATTCCGCTATTTAATCAAAAACCTCTGGGGATCAGTTAAATTGGGGGATAGTCTGTGTTGGTACGTGTGAGAGAGATCCACCTTTCCAAGTTGTTGGGGTTCATCTCATACTTCTGAAGGTTTGAGGGTGCTGCCTGTTCCATACTCCCCCTACTCCTAGCCTTTTAGGGGTACAAACAATAGTAATTGGGGCCTAGTGTGGTTGTGTACGTGTGATATACATACACTTTTTTGGGATCATATTTTCTATTCCGCTATTTAATCAAAAACCTCTGGGGATCAGTTAAATTGGGGGATAGTCTGTGTTGGTACGTGTGAGAGAGATCCACCTTTCCAAGTTGTTGGGGTTCATCTCATACTTCTGAAGGTTTGAGGGTGCTGCCTGTTCCATACTCCCCCTACTCCTAGCCTTTTAGGGGTACAAACAATAGTAATTGGGGCCTAGTGTGGTTGTGTACGTGTGATATACATACACTTTTTTGGGATCATATTTTCTATTCCGCTATTTAATCAAAAACCTTTGGGGATCAGTTAAATTGGGGGATAGTCTGTGTCGGTACGTGTGAGAGAGATCCACCTTTCCAAGTTGTTGGGGTTCATCTCATACTTCTGAAGGTTTGAGGGTGCTGCCTGTTCCATACTCCCCCTACTCCTAGCCTTTTAGGGGTACAAACAATAGTAATTGGGGCCTAGTGTGGTTGTGTACGTGTGATATACATACACTTTTTTGGGATCATATTTTCTATTCCGCTATTTAATCAAAAACCTCTGGGGATCAGTTAAATTGGGGGATAGTCTGTGTTGGTACGTGTGAGAGAGATCCACCTTTCCAAGTTGTTGGGGTTCATCTCATACTTCTGAAGGTTTGAGGGTGCTGCCTGTTCCATACTCCCCCTACTCCTAGCCTTTTAGGGGTACAAACAATAGTAATTGGGGCCTAGTGTGGTTGTGTACGTGTGATATACATACACTTTTTTGGGATCATATTTTCTATTCCGCTTTTTAATCAAAAACCTTTGGGGATCAGTTAAATTGGGGGATAGTCTGTGTTGATACGTGTGAGAGAGATCCACCTTTCCAAGTTGTTGGGGTTCATCTCATACTTCTGAAGGTTTGAGGGTGCTGCCTGTTCCATACTCCCCCTACTCCTCATCTAGCCTTTTAGGGGTACAAACAATAGTAATTGGGGCCTAGTGTGGTTGTGTACGTGTGATATACATACACTTTTTTTGGATCATATTTTCTATTCCGCTATTTAATCAAAAACCTTTGGGGATCAGTTAAATTGGGGGATAGTCTGTGTTGGTACGTGTGAGAGAGATCCACCTTTCCAAGTTGTTGGGGTTCATCTCATACTTCTGAAGGTTTGAGGGTGCTGCCTGTTCCATACTCCCCCTACTCCTCATCTAGCCTTTTAGGGGTACAAACAATAGTAATTGGGGCCCAGTGTGGTTGTGTACGTGTGATATACATACACTTTTTTGGGATCATATTTTCTATTCCGCTATTTAATCAAAAACCTTTGGGGATCAGTTAAATTGGGGGATAGTCTGTGTCGGTACGTGTGAGAGAGATCCACCTTTCCAAGTTGTTGGGGTTCATCTCATACTTCTGAAGGTTTGAGGGTGCTGCCTGTTCCATACCCCCCCCTACTCCTCATCTAGCCTTTTAGGGGTACAAACAATAGTAATTGGGGCCTAGTGTGGTTGTGTACGTGTGATATACATACACTTTTTTTGGATCATATTTTCTATTCCGCTATTTAATCAAAAACCTTTGGGGATCAGTTAAATTGGGGGATAGTCTGTGTCGGTACGTGTGAGAGAGATCCACCTTTCCAAGTTGTTGGGGTTCATCTCATACTTCTGAAGGTTTGAGGGTGCTGCCTGTTCCATACCCCCCCTACTCCTCATCTAGCCTTTTAGGGGTACAAACAATAGTAATTGGGGCCTAGTGTGGTTGTGTACGTGTGATATACATACACTTTTTTTGGATCATATTTTCTATTCCGCTATTTAATCAAAAACCTTTGGGGATCAGTTAAATTGGGGGATAGTCTGTGTCGGTACGTGTGAGAGAGATCCACCTTTCCAAGTTGTTGGGGTTCATCTCATACTTCTGAAGGTTTGAGGGTGCTGCCTGTTCCATACCCCCCCTACTCCTCATCTAGCCTTTTAGGGGTACAAACAATAGTAATTGGGGCCTAGTGTGGTTGTGTACGTGCGAGATACATACACTTTTTTTGATCATATTTCCTATTCCGCTATTCAATAAAAACCTTTGAGGATCAATTACATTGCGGGATAGTCTGTGTCGGTACGTGTGAGAGAGATCCACCTTTCCAAGTTGTTGGGGTTCATCTCATACTTCTGAAGGTTTGAGGGTGCTGCCTGTTCCATACTCCCCCTACTCCTCATCTAGCCTTTTAGGGGTACAAACAATAGTAATTGGGGCCCAGTGTGGTTGTGTACGTGTGATATACATACACTTTTTTTGGATCATATTTTCTATTCCGCTATTTAATTTAACTGGGCCTCCATGCGAGACCTGTGTGCCTTGTTGCGCTGTTTTGAGTACTCCACCAACATGGCCAGTGGCAATGACGCCGTTCTCAGCTTAACTATCCCACTTCCATGCCTCCTTGAAAAAACAATTCGGGCGATGATGGAAGAGGATGTGGCACAGGATGAGGAGGAGGAGGAGGATGAAGAGGTAACATTTCCAAGGCTTTCAGGGCAGTCATTCGCAAGGGGCTCCGAGGGTGGGTTCCTGCACACGCAAACGCCAGGGACGCAATTGTCCAGCAGGGGCACAGTTCTGGAGGATGAGGAGGATGAGGAGGAGGAGGAGCTGGAGGAGGAGATGGAACCATGTTCACAGCAGGGTGGCACCCAGGCCAGCTCATGGCCATCACTGGTGCGTGGCTGGGGGGATACAGAGGACACGGACGATATACCTCCCACAGAGGACAGCCTTTCGTTGCCTCTGGGCAGCCTGGCACACATGAGCGATTACATGCTGCAGTGTCTCCACAACGACCGCCGAGTTGCCCACATTCTAACTTGTGCTGATTACTGGGTGGCCACGCTGCTGGATCCCCGTTACAAGGACAACGTACCGTCCTTAATTCACTCACTGGAGCGCGATCGCAAGATGCGCGAGTACAAGCGCACGCTGGTAGACGCCATGCTGCTGGCATTCCCATCTGACAGCGGGGCCACAGTGGAAGCACAAGGCAGAGGAGGAGGAGGAGGAGGTCGCCAACGCAACCAGGGCACCGCCAGCACCTCAGAAGGCAGGGTTAGCATGGCCGAAATGTGGAAAAGCTTTGTCAGCACGCCACAACAAACAGCAGCACCAGCAGCTCAGATGGAACGTCTTAGCAGGAGGCAGCATTTTACCAACATGGTGGAGCAGTATGTGTGCACACGCCTACATGTAGTGAATGACGGGTCTGCCCCCTTCAACTTCTGGGTCTCCAAATTGGGCACATGGCTTGAGCTTGCCCTTTACGCCTTGGAGGTGCTGGCGTGCCCTGCAGCCAGTGTATTATCTGAACGGGTATTTAGCACGGCTGGGGGCGTTATAACAGACAAGCGCAGCCGCCTGTCCAGAGACAATGTGGACAAGCTCACGTTCATTAAAATGAACCAGGCATGGATCCCACGGGACTTTTCCGTACCTTATGCAGAATAGCAATGGATACCGACCTTACCCACCCATTGTTCCATTTTTGCTCTTTCTCACTCTTTTGGGGTGTACCCTCATTTAAAATTTTTGAAAAGAAGCAGTGTTGGCTACCTCGTCCTCCTCCTCAGGGCCAGATTAATGTAGGGGCTATTGGAGCTGCAGCTCCAGGCCCCTACCTTTTATATAGGCCCCGGGTTGGCCATATTCACTGTTACCGCTCTTCTGTCACTTGTAAACACAGAAGTCTGGCTTCTATGCTCGCTTCCCCAGGCAGCACCCTCAGAACCTCCCCACACAGCGTGAAGGCCGGACAAGGAGGGACAGTTGGCGATGCATGGATGTGTTTATGGGCTTCAGAGACAGCATCCCATGTTGAATTAGGCATGCATGGCTGCACCCTTCCTCCTCTGGGTGCATGGCAAGGCACGGCCCTTAAGGCCCTTCAAAATCCTCAGCACCAAGCCCATGATGCTGTTAATCCGGCCCTGGTCCTCCTCCACCGCCGCTTCCACCTACACCGCCCATAGGTGTGCGCAGCCTATTGCATTAAGGTGTGCACCCCAAAGTTGAAATACACATGCATGTGTTTGCCAGCAGGGAGAGTAATGTATCGGGGCCATGTACCTGTAGGCAAGGAGAAATAGAGCAGAGCAGGTCCCAGGGAGATCTTTCCCATCTCCTCACTGGCAATGCTATGTGCCCTAGGTGATTAGGGTGTGCCCAGGCACACCCAGCACACCCTGTGCGCACGCCTATGTCACCGCTAGGCTTGTGACGGTATCAGATTTTCATGCTGCGATTAATTGATTAAGGTTTTGCCACGGTATACGGTATTATCACGGTATTCTATTATTAAATTTAAATTATTAAATTTCCACCTCACTTCAATTTCATTGCTGAATTTAGGGGCTTTGGTTCACTTATGCACATTATTATATAGTCAGTCAGTACAGACTCTGTGAACCAGGCCTAAAATAGGTCATCAAGCAGTGTCTGGCCTAACTGGTGATAACTGGTTCTGGCGCTCGGCTCCGATCCGATGGCCTGGTCATTAAGAGGGCAAATCCTTGTGGTCAAGAAGTGGTTAAACCTGAAGGAGGTGTTGTTTATAAATTACTTTACTATTGCTTTAGGCCTGGTTCACATGTATGCGGGTTGGTGGTTCACATTTGCACAGGCATAGCAGCCCATTGATTTGAATGGGCTGCTATGCCCTCATTTTCCGCAGAAAAAAGGTGCATGCAGCATTTTTTTAAAATTCAGTGGCCTTGAAATCCATCCTGCTTTTGCACCATGCGACTAACCTGCAGTTCCTGCTCTGGCAAGCTTTCTGCATTTTTTGTATACGTGGGCACGGCATTTAAAAATAAACAGTTTGCGTGTGCAGCAACGGCAGGTAAGTCGCATGGTGCAAAAGAAGGATGGATTTCATGGCCACTGCATTTTTTTAAATTCTGCATGCACCTTTTTTCAGCTGAAAACGCAGGCATAGCAGCTCAAGCCCATTCACATCAATGGGCTGCTATGCCTGTGCAAATGTGGGCCCCCAACCCGCATACATGTGAACCAGGCCTAAAGCAATAGTAAAGTCATTAATTGGTTAAACCTGCAGGAGGACCGGTGTTTTTATCTATTAATGACTTTACTATTGCTTTAGGCCTGGTTCACATGTATGCGGGTTGGGGGCCCACATTTGCACAGGCATAGCAGCCCATTGATGTGAATGGGCTTGAGCTGCTATGCCTGCGTTTTCAGCTGAAAAAAGGTGCATGCAGAATTTAAAAAAATGCAGTGGCCATGAAATCCATCCTTCTTTTGCACCATGCGACTTACCTGCCGTTGCTGCACACGCAAACTGTTTATTTTTAAATGCCGTGCCCACGTATACAAAAAATGCAGAAAGCTTGCCAGAGCAGGAACTGCAGGTTAGTCGCATGGTGCAAAAGCAGGATGGATTTCAAGGCCACTGAATTTAAAAAAAATGCTGCATGCACCTTTTTTCTGCGGAAAATGAGGGCATAGCAGCCCGTTCAAATCAATGGGCTGCTATGCCTGTGCAAATGTGGGCCGCCAACCCGCATACATGTGAACCGCCAACCCGCATACATGTGAACCACCAACCCGCATACATGTGAACCAGGCCTAAAGCAATAGTAAAGTCATTAATAGATAAAAACACCGGTCCTCCTGCAGGTTTAACCACTTCTGGATCGCAAGGATTTGCCCCTTTAAAGACCAGGCCATCGGATCAGAGCGCCAGGACCAGTCATCACCAGGTAGGCCAGACACTGCTTGATGGCTATATAATAATGTAATGTGGGCTGCTAGGCGTGTGTGTGTGTATATATATATTTATTAGAGCTGCACGATTCTGGCCAAAATGAGAATCACGATTTTTTAGCTTGGAATAAAGATCACGATTCTCTCACGATTCTCTGTGTAACAAAAAAAAAAAAAATTGGGATAACTTTACTGTTACGTTTTTTTTTTTTTTTTTATTCATTAAAGTCTAATCATTGCGTTTGAAAGACTGCTGCGCAAATACAGTGTGACATAAAATATTACAACAATCGCCATTTTATTCTGTAGGGTCTCTGCTAAAAAAATATATAAAATGTTTGGGGGTTCTAAGTACTTTTCTAGCAAAAAAAAAACTGATTTTAACTTGCAAGCTGCAAGTGTCAGAAAAAGATCCAGTCTTTAAGAGGTTAAACTTCCTTTCTCCCTGGCAGAGGGAAGGAAAAGATACAAATGTAATCATTTTTGTTTATAGTTAGGAGACTTAATGCTGAAAGGTGTTAGCTGAGTGAGTGAATGAGTCATCCAGCTCACTGAAATGTATCAATTCACAAGTCAGGCAGACTTGACAGAGAAACTCGGTATTTTAAAAATGCCACAATAACAATACCGTGGCTATGCAATACCGCGATATATCGAATTACCGAAAACCGGCATATGTCTAGTCACCGCCACATCCACCACCACCTCAACCTCCCTCCTACTCCATATGGGCCTCGTCCTTCAGAGATGAAGAAGAACATTGTTTTATTTTTCTGTTTTTTTTTGTTGTTTTAAGTTATTTCCCTATCCACATTTGTTTGCAGAGCACTTGCCATGCTCTTAATTACGTTTTGCTGCCATTTGCAGCACTCTAGCCCTTTCCTTTGGTGTTTTAGAGCCATTTTAGTGCCTTAAAGTTCGGGTCCCCATTGACTTCAATGGGGTTCGGTGTCCGGGAAAAGTTCGGTAAAAGTCCGGGACACGGACCCGGACTTTTTTTTAAAGTTCGGCCGAACCCGTCGAACACGGACATCTAGGTGTTCGCTCAACCCTAAATATAACCTAACATCTCGCCTCCACCTCCAGTACAAGTTGAAGGCGGAGAGGAATTTGAGATTAGGGAGATTTTGGTTTCACGTATCCACAGAGAAAAACTCCAATATCTCATAAGATGGAAGAACTATGGACCCCAAGACGACACCTGGTTGGATACTTCTGATGTTCACGCACCCAGGCTTATATGAAGGTTTCACTCCAAATACCCGGAGAGACCAGTGCTGTAGGCCTTCCGGAGCCGGCCTTAAGGGGGGGGTACTGTAAGATTCTGGTACCTTTGGTACCCTTATAGGTCATTTCCTTCTTCATATTGCGTCCCACCTTTTCAGCTAGGTGGAACGCATATACCTTTAAGCCGCATGACGTCATCACTAAGCGCCGCTCTGAGCGGCTATTTCAATCGCCGGCTTCTCTCTCACAAATTGTTCGTTCAAACCGCATGGTATACAGCCTTGTCTTACGCTGCCGGAGCCTCCAGCTATTGCCATACCTGGATAGACCGGAACCTCGCTATTGATCCCGTATCTCGCTACCCGATCATTCACTCATTACCGGACCCTTCAGCTTACTAATCTAACTAGTGATAAGTACCCCACAGGGGATTCCTTCCTATCAAACTTACACTATCTACTTCTGCATACTAAGGACTGTTACTATCTATGCATTACTATTTCTATCATCTGCACTGTTACATAGATGCAAGAAAGGAGAGAGCGGCGCCAGCTTAGTATAGTACAAGTTTATTTAACACTGTTAAAATTGGTGACTCACTGTCCGAGGTTGGGTGAGACCGGTACACAAAGACTGTTAGGGTCATCCATCTTCCTCTTCCAGGATAGTGGTCATAGGAAAAGGTGGTGAGGTTCCAGAGGTATAGCCGAGCCGCTGTGGGGCTGCTAGTTGTCACTGGCCGCGGCGGAGCATGCACAACAGGGCTCCGGCTGCCGACTTCTGATCCCTGATGACATCACTTCCTGGCAGGAGAAAAATAGGGGTTGCACGCGTTCAGAGCATCCGTGCTCCTTCGCTTCAGCCGGCTGCCGCGGACTATAGCTTTCCTACAGTACTAAACTTTGTCCCCCCCCCCCACGCAGCCCCATAACCCCCCCCCCTCCCATCCACCCACATTCCTTGTACCATCTTGGGATATTAGAAGAGCGCCATGACACCCCCCACTTTCATGACTGTTGCATAGATTGCTAGCTCTTGAGTCTACTACCATCTATATCCTTGCACTAAGTTAGCCTCTCTTGTACACTCCATCTGCTGTCCCCTACCACCTGTTATTGCACATGATTGCTAACCTATCTACCATCATCTACTACTCTCCTGAACATTACTATTGAGTACTCATCATTGCTATCACAACTCACACCTGTCCTTTCAGCACATCACCTCTATACTATCATATACAACCTATCACTCCAGGAACATCTTATTGAGTGTTTGTATATTGTATGCTGAAGCAGGCTGGCCACAATGATGAGTCTGGAGAGTTGGATATGGTGATTCAACACATCTCTACACGACTACTGAGTGGAGATTCTGCAGCTGCAAATCCAACTCTCTAAACAAACGCTAGAGCGTTACATGCAGTCAGTTACTCACGTCCACGACTTCCGACTTTCTGGTACTATGCTCGTGTGGAACTGACTCCTCCGAGTCCTGCAGAGATTCCAAAAGCCATTGACAGCATAAAAGGATTGGTACTGTCATTCCAGAGGGGCCGCCTGTCTGAGCTTACTGTCAAGGAAGCTGTCAAAAAAGGTCTGGTTGCAACTGAGGTTCTATTTTGGTTCTACTTCGGAGAATGCATTGGAAAAGGTGGCCTGATTGGATCCAATGTCTGAGGCTTTCATTGTACAGTTTTAAATCCTTTTCATGCTTTTTGTGAAATCATAGACTCAGTAAATTGAATTGAAAATTAACTATATAAAAAACAAAAAAAAAACAACAATCGCTAGGACAAATAGGTGGACACAAAAAACAAAGTGCATACACTTTAAGTATTTGTTTGTGCCTAACATTTCCCTCTCCCCTAGCATTTTAGTACAATCCTGCCATAGACATTGCCATGCAGACAAGTTGGCAAGTGCCCCAGTATCTCCTGCAGGACAAATTTAGTTTAATGCATTTTAGGTTTATTTGGAAAATGCAAGCGGTAACCAGAGTGTGTAAAGAGTGGTAGCCCAAAGCAACCAATCTTCTGTCTCCACTTTGTACAGTATCATTGCACTGTGCTGGCTTATGCTGGCCATGCAATAAACAATATATTTTTGAGTAGGGATGAGTTTGAAGGCTAATGTGGACCAGCCCTAAGTGTACATTTTGGCATTTAATTGATTGGTTTGATTGAAAAGGAACCAGTTGCCCTGGTGGAAAATACAACTTGAGCAAATTGAATTGTCCAACAAGAGAATGCTTTGAATTAATTGAGAAAATGCATCCATGCCAAGTGAGCGACCACGTGTCTTCACAACGTGGCAGGGCACCTGCTGTGCACCAGATCTAGAAACTAGTGGAGATCACTGAAGTAGCGCTGTCAATTACAGTGCTTTCCAGTCTCTAGAGGGATCCCACAGATATTGCAACATACATACTTACTTTGGTGCAAGTTGAACCAAAGTAACTATGTAAAGCTACAATACCTGGAATTTAGATTTAAGCAAAACACTGGACTAATCTCCTTCTCCATGTCTTTAATTGGTATTCGCATGTTTTTTGTGTTGGAGGGATAAAACCATGCAAATGGTTGTCCTACCTGTGAGATATTACCCTTGACCCACCAGTGTCTCATAACAGCACTGATATACCCAAAAATAAAAAAAAATAAAAAAGGTTTGCTGGAGTTGGACTTTTAGGATAAGGTATAGATGTATTCTACACTCTTTTTTTTTTTTTTTTTTTTTTTAATAGTTTTTATTGGATTTTCAAAAATACAAGGCTTGTAACAAATTACAACCAAAATATGCCATGTACATGTGAACAATAATAGCAGGTAACTCTGGATGGAAAAAAACACCCATAAACATACTTACTTCTACGTGAAAATAAACCAAGTCATATCAGGTTATCAAACTTCTGTTAGGCAAATATTAACGCTTCAACGCTCGCTTACGCAAGCTAAGTGGTGTCAGTGGGAGCATGTTCGACTTCCACGTGGCCCCCAATTGGGAACATAGCTCGCCACGCAGGGTCGCCCACGCCCAAGCCCTGTGCAAGGAAAGACAATAAACAGAGAAAGGGAAGGGGTGGGGTAGAAAAGAATGTAATACGAAGATAAAGAAAGCATTAGAGCATAAAATGGGCTTCTTAAGAAGCCCTATAGGCCTCCCACAATTTCCATCTATCTTTAAAACGTTGAAATGTTAAAGTTGAACACGACAGGATACTTTCATATTCATGAGATTCATCCACAATTTGAACAACCTCACGAAGTGAAGGTGAAACATTGCTTTTCCAATTGCGAGCAATTACCAATCTAGCTGCATATAAAATATGTTGCACAACCACTCTGCATATCGGTGGGTACCAATCCAGTTCAATGCCTAACAGTGCCTGCTCAGGATTTAATTTGTTTAAAATACCAGTAACCTCTGCTATCAGTCTGTGCACCGAGGACCAGTAGCTCCTCAGCGACAGGCATGACCACAGCATATGAATCAGTGTCCCCACTTGCCCGCATCCCCTCCAGCACAGGTTGGAACAAGAGCGTTGGAATTTCGCCACAATGTACGGAGTCCTATACCACCGTAAGTGTATTTTCATTGCACCTTCCCTGAAGTTTGCACATCTAGTTAGTGAGTAATTCAATCTAAAAGCTTTCTGCCACTGAGCCTCAGAGAATGATCTGTTCAGGTCACCTTCCCACTTTAGTTGGTGAGATGTCTTAACGAAAGTCGATCGATCTTGCATGGAATTGTAAAATATACTAATTCCATGTTTGTTAGAGGGGTTAGTGAAGCAGTAAGTAGATATGTCGAGGGAAAGGAATAGATGACTTGGGTAGAGTCTGTACGATATGTGAGATATGTTTGTAAGTCAAATATTCCATCTTAAAGTCTGGGAATTTCGTGCAGAAGTCTGAGAATGGAATGGGAGTAGATTGAGAGTATAAGTCTGAGATGGAGAATAGGCTGTATTTACCCCAATGAGTCACAGAAAGGTCCGGTGAGAGTGCTCGCAATGTGGATAGTGGAATAGACATATTGTGGAGATCACTTGATTTGGAGCCCTTCTCCCAGAAATATTTCCAGGCCTGTAGCGTGGCAGAGACGGTGGGGTGTGTGTCTAATGGCTTATTGCTAGATAAATTCAAGGCTAACACCAAATCAGTTAAAGTCAGCTGCGGTACACTGGATTGTTCTAGGGGGCACCACAAATGTAAATTGGCAGTGGAGAACCAAGATTTAGATTGTGCTAGAATAGCTGCCATGTGGTAGTCTCTCACGTCAGGGACCCCAGTCCACCCACCCTGACCTGTTTAGTCAGCGTCTTGTGAGATGTCCTGGGTTGTTTGTCTAGCCACAAATATTTACTGATAATGGTTTGCAATGCTTTATAAAAGGCAGTAGGGGCTACGACAGGAAGAGCTCTAAAGACATATAGGAGTTTTGGTAGGATCAGCATCTTGAATGCCGCATTCCTCCCTGACCAAGAGAGATAAAACCTCCGCAGTCTCAGAAGGTCCTGGGTCGTGGAATGGAGTAGGGGGGAAAAGTTGGTCCTGTAGAGAGTGTCAGGAGAGCTGGTGAGTTTGATGCCCAAATAGTGTAGTGATTCCGTTTGCCACTGGTAATGTACTAGGTGTTGGATTTGTGTCTGCAGACTATGCCCCACATTTATGCCAAGGAGATTAGATTTAAGTTTGTTGACTTTGTAGTAAGAAACGGATTGGAATGCCCTGAGAGTATCTTGAATGTGTAACAGAGACTTTTCGGGGTTAGTGCATGTCAATATCACGTCATCAGCAAACAATGAAATAATATTAGGAGGGGAATCAGCCACCTTAAAGCAGAGTTACACCTTGGGACATTTTTTTTAAATAAAAATACCCCCGGGACAGTCAGGGTTAGTGCATTCCACAATGGCTAGCCTCTGATCTGTCCCGGGTTGCACTTACCTGCAAGAAGGAATACTTACCTTGAAAATGTATTGTCCAGTGTGGGCAGCTTGAAGCCAGCGCGATCCTCTTCTGTGTCCTCTTCCGTCTTCTTTGGTCCCATGATGCACTGCACCGGCCCCGCCGTCACTTCCGGTGCCGCAACTTCATCCCTGCATGCCCAGAAGCTGTTTAGCAAGGTATGACGCGCCCGCACCGGAACTGACGTCGGGGCCAGTGCAGGCGCATTGATTCCTGGGAGCGATGACATTTAGCTCCCAGGAATCATTGCAAAGCCAGGAAGTGACGAATCGCCGTGGCCGCCGAGGGGAGGAAGAGGAAGTAAGGTAAGTATAATTTCTTCTAAACCAGGTAAGTAAAAAAAAAAAAAAAATTGCGATTATCCATTTGTTTTTCAGGTGACCCGGAGCGAGAAGATGGAGGTAAGTTTAATTTTAGGGTGGAACTCCGCTTTAATACCTGAAATATCCGGGTGAGATCTCATCCTTTCCGCTAAGCGTTCCATGAGCATGGCAAATATCAGTGGCGACAATGGACACCCCTGACGAGTGCCATTTGTAATTTGAAAATTATCTGAGAATAGACCCTCTGTAAAGACTCGTGCCGACGGGACTGTGTACAAGGCCATAATGGCCTGGACAATCCCACCCTCAAAACCAAACTTCTCTAATACCTGCCTCAGGTATCCCTAATGTATTCGGTCAAAGGCCTTTTCGGCATCTAACGACAAGAGCACAGTGGGGACCCCGCGGGCAGAAACATGATGAATAAGGCCAACCAACCTTCTAGTGGCATCGGTGGCTTGACGCCCCAGTACAAATCCTACTTGGTCTGGTTTGATGAGATCTGGGAAGCACTGAGAGATATGGGTGGCTAAGACCCTGGCATACACCTTCAGATCCACATTTAACAACGAAATGGGCCGGAAATTTTGCGCCTTAGTAGGTTCTTTGCCGGGTTTTGGCAGTGTGACCACCGTGGCTTCCAACATGTCAGCTGGAAATGCAGCTGTAGTCAAAGCCTGGCGGTACACCCTACCAAGATAAGGGACCAAAATCTCTAAGAAGGAGCCATAGTATTCGGAAGAGAAGCCGTCCGGTCCCGGGGCCTTTCCCCTCGGTAGAGATTTAAAAACCTTCAGAATCTCCTGATTGGTGATAGGAGCGTTCAATTGAGCCAACTGAGATGGTTGCAGGCTCGGGAGGGAGATAGAAGACAAAAATGTTTGGATGTCCGACGGAGTCGGTTGAGGTGTCGATCCGTCCAGACATAAATTGTATAGAGAGCTATAATACCGACTGAAGGCATCCGCTATGTCCTTCGGATTGGTCAGTCTCTCCCCAGTGGCATGGTGGATCAAGTATGGAATTTTTTGTTTTGATATCTTATCTTTCAGTTGAGCCGCTAATAGCCGACCCGCTTTATTGCCATGGGAGTAATGAGAAGCCTTGAGCCTACAAAGTGCTCTGGAATGCTGACCAATCAGAAGGACCCTTAGCTCCGACTGAAATTTAAAAAGTTGTTCCGCACAAGCTGCGGTAGGGTTTTGCTTATTTTGTTGTTCTAAATGCTTAATACGTAGAATAAGGATATTATCTAGTTTCTGTCAGCTATGCCTCCGGACCTTCGCCCCCTCCAAGATCAATAAACTTTGCATAAACGCCTTGTCGGCGTTGCACAATACAAAAGGACACACTTCAGAGTTGTCATTAATTGCAAAAAATTCAGTGAGTTTGGAACACATAGTCGTCCGAGTCTCTGGATTATTAAGCAAACTGGCATCAAATCGCCACCTGTTGGCCCTAGTGGTGAAGGGCACGTCCCCGATTTGAATAATAACAGGGGCGTGATCCGACCACGTTATGGAACCCACAGACGCACGAGTGATCCGCTGCAGCAAAAATTTATTAGTTAGAAAGAGGTCTATCCTTGAATAAGAATGATGGGTCTTAGAATAAAAAGAGTAGTCTCTTTCCGACTAATTGTGGCAAGATATGTGTATCCGGCTCAAAAATGGGACAAACCAAAAAAAAACAAAAAGGGAGGAAAGAAAGAAAAGGTAGTAAACTGATGCCCGCAGCAGGCGGACACCTGAAAATTAAAAAAAGGCGACTCTTCTAAGGAGTCCGTACGGTATTGAAACCGATTGGTGAGGGGGAATATAGAGACAGTCATTAGCCGAGCATGTCTTCCGGAGCTCGGTAGCAAAAAACTGAAAATGGTGAGGGTCACCACGAGCAGTGGTAGTGAGAGAGGGCATATGTCACCCGTTGTCATTCCGCCGGGGATAGGCGATTCTCCTCTTCAGGGTCCAGGATACCCCACCTTTTTAACATAGACAGGCCTTCTTCCAAGGAAGAGATTCGGTGGTCTCTGTCTCCTTTGGTCACCACCAAAGTGGCTGGGTAGTTCCACCCATATGGGATGCGGTGGTTCCTGAGAGGTTTGGTGATAGTGAACAAATTGCGACGTCTATTCATTGTGTGCACAGATAAATCGGCATAGAAAGAAAGATTGTTCAGAGCAGGCGGAAGGTCTGTGCCTTTCCTCACCAAGGACATGAACTTCTCCTTCACTGTGTAGAAATGAATACGAGCTATGGTGTCCCTGGGCAGGGATGCTGCAATATGTTTTGGCTTAGGCAGCCTGTGTATGCGATCAATCGCCATATCGCAGAGTGAGACATCTGGGAGAGCCTCTGGCATTATGGAGGTGAGAAAGTCCGCTAACTCATGGGGTTTAATCGTCCCAGGAATTCCTCTGATTTTAATATTGTTGCGTCTAGACCTGTCTTCTAGGTCCACAACTTTCGCTTTAAGCCAGGTGATGTCATCCTCATGTTCATTATGGGCATATACCATATTATTAAAAGTGTCAGCAAACTCCCCCATTTTGGTCTCTATGCGGTCCACCCTGTTGCCAACTGCTGTGACCGCAGTATTACAGCGAGACATAAGTTGAAGCATGTCTGCATGGATTGAACTTCTTAAAGACATCATCATATCTTTCAATAAAGAGTCCATGACAGGTTTGCCTGTGGTGGGGAATGAGGATATGGTGTCATGAAATTCCAGGGTGTCATCCACATTGTCTCCCTGGGCCCCTTCATTCCCTAGAAGTTGCAGCCTGATTTTAGATTTGGCCAGGAGCATCCTCCTCTCCTCCCCATCTTGTCCCCTTCGCTGACGTCTCAGCGCTGGGAGGCAGGGATTCTGGCGGCCGCGGGGGTTGATGCGTGTGCGCATGTGCGGGCGCATGCGCAGTTCGATCGAGGCTCGGGTGGCCATCTTGGTTAAGAGAAACATGTAGGGCTTTTGCCCGCAGTTTCCCTTGACATTGCAATTAGTAGAGGAGGAGGGATTTCGGTCTCCCTCCCTCCTCCTATTCTCATTAAAGGGACCATTAGCCTTGGAGCTATCCAGGCTGATGGTTCCCTGCCTCCTCCTCTCCTTAAAAGCCCTAGGTAATGCCTTGCAATTTGCAGGGCAGCATAGGGGGAGGGGAAAGAATTTTTTATTTTTATGGGAATTTTTATTTAAAAAAAAAATTATATATATCTATATATATATATATATATATATATATATATATATATATATATAATAAAAGGAGAAAGAACCTTTTTTCTTTGGTTTAAAAAAAAAAAAAAAAAACACAGGAAGAAATGTTTTACTTTTTCGTTTTTCCTGTTTTCCCGACCTCTTCTTTAAGGTCCCCTGCTCCCACTTCCCCTCTCTTTCACTTTAATCACCTTTTTTTCTTGCCTTCCTTTTCTCTCTCTCTCTTTATCCTTTTTCATCTATTCTACTTTTTTTTTCCCAGTCGGTCCCCCTGTAACGCCCTGCAATGAGCCACTCATCCCGTGGACAAGATCCTCGCAATAGGTACAGTGGGTACGGATAGTATTCAGACCCCCTTAAATTTTTCACTCTTTGTTATATTGCAGCCATTTGCTAAAATCATTTAAGTTAATTCTTCTTCCTCATGAATGTACACATAGCACCCCATACTGACAGAAAAACACAGAATTGTTGAAATTGTTGCAGATTTATTAAAAAAGAAAAACTGAAATATCACATGGTCCTAAGTATTCAGACCCTTTGCTCAGTATTTAGTAGAAGCCCCCTTTTGATCTAATACAGCCAGGAGTCTTTTTGGGAAAGATGCAACAAGTCTTTCACACCTGGATTTGGGGATCCTCTGCCATTCCTCCTTGCAGATCCTCTCCAGTTCTGTCAGGTTGGATGGTAAACGTTGGTGGACAGCCATTTTTAGGTCTCTCCAGAGATGCTCAATTGGGTTTAAGTCAGGGCTCTGGCTGAACCATTCAAGAACAGTCACGGAGTTGTTGTGAAGCCACTCCTTCGTTATTTTAGCTGTGTGCTTAGGGTCATTGTCTTGTTGGAAGGTAAACCTTCGGCCCAATCTGAGGTCCAGAGCATTCTGGAGAAGGTTTTTGTCCAGGATATCCCTGTACTTGGCCGCATTCATCTTTCCCTCGATTGCAACCAGTCGTCCTGTCCCTGCAGCTGAAAAACACCCCCACAGCATGATTTTAGCAAATGGCTGCAATATAACAAAGAGTGAAGAATTTAAGGGGGTCTGAATACTTTCCGTACCCACTGTATAGGACCACCTTCTCGTGAGTATGTCTAGGTACCAAAAGAGTGCATCATTGGTTGACAAATGTACTTTGTTTCAGCCCTACTCATTCTATAAGATCAGGCGATTCTTCCATTCTGGCCGAAGAGACCCTGGTTCCCTCTGGCAGTACGCCTCAGTGTCGGATCCCCTGTCAAGATTCCTCCTTTTCCCGATCTGCTCTCTCAGAGAGGCCTATGCCACCCAAACCCGCAGAGACTGGATCTTCATGTTTGGTGGCTGAGAGGAGGAGAGTTCAATCCTTAGGATGTGCCCCTGGAGTAATTTCCACGCTCTTGAAGGCTAGGAAAGCTTCTACAAACACAATCTATTCCAAGATCTGGAGTAAATTTCTGACATTTTCAACAGGACAGGATTTCAACCCTATCAGCCCCTCATCTTACAACCTGCTATCTTTTCTCCAAACAGGATTGGATTTAGGGTTAGGTCTAAGTTCCCTGAAGGTACAAGTCGCAGCGATCTCGGCAGCAACCAATAAAAAATGGGCGGAAAATCCTTTGGTGGTCACTTTCTTTAAAGGGGTACGAAAGCTCCGCCCTCCCGCTAGACACCCTTTTCCTAGTGGGATCTATCTCTAGTTCTGGAGGTTCTATCCGGATCCCCCTTTGCCCCTGTGGAGCAGGCAACCTTATGGAATGTGACAGTCTTTCTTGTAGCCATCACCTCTGGAAAGCAAATTTCCTAGCTACATGCCTTAGGGATAGGCGAGGAGCATATTGCCTTTTTCCCTGATAGGGTTGAGCTTCGTCCATTGCGAGGTTTCATCCCCAAAGTGTCATCCTCAAGCCATCTTCTCGAACCTTGGACACTACCAGTTCTGTTGGACCCAGAGACAAACACTCATCATAATCTGGACATCTCCAGAGTTATTCAGGCTTACTTAGGAGCAACAGAATCTTTCAGATCCTCAGAAAGGCTGTTCATCGTTCCCTTCGGAAAGAACAGAGGCAAGGAAGCTGCCAGCAGGACTCTGTCATCCTGGATGATCCAAAAGGCCTACAAGATCAGGGGCTTGGTTCCTCCTTCTCAAGTGAGGGCTCATTCAACCAGGGCGGTTTCAGCTTCAAGGGCTAATGTGTCTTTTGAGATGTTTTGCAGGGCCGCCTCATGGTCTTCTCAACGCATGTTCTTCAAACACTACCGTATCAATCCTGGGTCACTCACAACCATTGGGTTTGGAAGAAGAACGATTCAATCGGCGATGTCCTTTTCCAATTAAAGTTCACTTATTTGGCATTACCCACCCTTGTTATGCTAGTTATTTATTATTGATATGCTGCCATGGAGGCACCAGGCACCAGGAAAACGGAAAATTGTATCATACTTACCGTAATTTTCCTTTCCTGGTGCCTATCCATACGATCCCACCCACGGTATTCTATATCACAAAGAATGCTGGGACAGGGGATTCGTCCTTAATTTATGCTATTCACTAGTCCTTAAGGAGGAGTAGAGGCGGAGCTCTATCATTGGTATGCTGCCATGGATAGGCCCCAGGAAAGGAAAATTACAGTAAATATGATACAATTTTCCGTTTTCTTTTAAGTCCAAAAAGAGCTCCTCTCTCAGATTCCCTTCTGAGTCTCAGACCAGAACATTCCTGTGCTCTCTTCCTGTTCATTTAAAGTCCAGCTGAGCATGGACTCAGGTGACCCACAATCTCTGGACCGGAACCTAGCTTGTCACAGAGGCTGGAAAAACCCGGGCCGGATTCAGTTTAGTCTCTTACTCCTGAACGTATGCGAGGTGAGATATACCGATTATTGACTACCTCACCTCGCATACCGTCACTATGTGTGTGTATGTGTATGTATGTGTGTATATATATATATATATATATATATATATATTAATGAAACAATGAAACAAGCCTTCCCATTTTTAGTTTATAAAAAAAAAAAAAAAAAGAGCATTAGAATATCCTGATTTTGAAGCTTTCTTCCTCCTCCCTATTTTCAGCTGATCCTCTTGCTATAGCCAACATGAGCCATTCACCTCATGATCAAGATCCGCAAATGTCTATTAGGTATGGGACCACCCTTGCGTGAGCATCAAAAGAGCGCACTGAAAAATGTGTTTTAAAAAAAAAAAAAACACCCAGGACATTATGCTTATCCTCGTAAAAGCAGTCCGGGCCACAGATCGCATTCATGTAGGCATAGATCTTCCGGTCGATCTAGATCTCATAGGAGCTATCACTCTCCCTCTCCTCATACATGTTCGGTGAGGAAAAAATGCTGGGCCTGTGGTGCCACACCCCTACCTAACAAGCTGGTCTTTTAGAGCTGCTTTAAGGAATACGCAGCTGACCGAGACCAAGAAAGTCTACAAGTGGCCAAGCTTTTGAAACAGACCATGAAAGATTCTTTTTCTGAACTGGCTGCCATGATGCCTGCTCAGACAATACCTTAGGACCCCCAGGCAACGGACATTTATCCACAGGTGCCAGGCCCCTCTATGGCCAGCATGCCCATTCCCCCTTCAGGGCACAGGGCCAGAACCCCTTCTCAGGAAAAGGAGGTGGTTGAGGAGGAGTGGAAGAAAACGGAAAATAAGTTTTCACTCGCAAAGTTTGGAAAACATAAGAGTCGGCTATCAGACAAGATGTGCCAAAGCAAGACATTATAAAGGCACTGGATGAGCTGAAGATGTCGGCCGATTTCGTCGGAGAAGCAACAATTGACACCATTCACTGCTCAGCCAGAGCAATTCAGTCATGGCGAAAAGGGCCTTATGGCTAAAGCCGTGGGCAGCGGATATTGCTTCAAAACAGAACTGGTGCAGGATTCCCTTTGATGGGAAGGCACTGTTTGGGAAGAGATTGGACAACGCAATTTCCAGAGTGACTGGTTGCAAATCAGGCTTACTTCCACAAGGCAGACGGGCCGGGAGATCCAGAAACTTCTCTTCTAGATTTCAATAATCCAGGTCGAGAAATTTCAGACAGTCTCACCAAAATAGAGAAGGCCGGAAAACCTGGAGGGGTACCCAGTCTTCCTTTCCGGGGACAAGAAAAGTAAACCTTTCTCCGCCCCACAGGATAAAACAAAATCCTTTTTTGACACAGGGCAGGCCCAAACACTCCCAGTGTGAGCCAGGCTAAAACATTTTGTGCCAGTGTGGGCAAAAAGATGCCAGGACCCTTGGGTCCTATCCAAAATAAAACACGGACACTACAGGACTTTCTCTCCTCAGCCTCCTCAAGATTACTTCAAGAGGACAGAGATCCCAACATCACCACAAAAAGCGGAAGCTCTTCTGCAGTTTATAGCGCAGCGGTTCCAGTGCCCACTTCGGAGCAATATACAGGTTTTTACTCCACTCTATTCCTCGTTCCAAAGAAAACTGGGGGATGGAGACCAGTAATAGACCCGAGAAAGCTCAATCGACATATCGATCTAGAAAGTTTCAAGATGGAATCTCTGCAGACGATAATCCAAGCAGTACGACCAAAGGATTGGTTACTCTCAATAGATATTTAGGATGCCTATCTGCACATTCCAATTCTTCCGTCCTCTCAGAGATACCTGAGGTTTGCAGTGGGGCATCTACATCTTCAATTTCAGTGCCTTCCATTCGGCCTATGCACTTCTCCTCCGGTCTTCATGAAGGTCCTAGTCTCTACCATAGCCCTTCTCAGGGAAAAGGGCCTACGGGTATATCATTACCTGGATGACATCCTCTTGCTTGTGGACAGTCAGAGTCACCTTCTTGCACAGAGGGACATCTTATTACAGTCTTTGACCCAGGCAGGGAGGTTAATAAACTATCAGAAGAACCATCTCATGCCTACCCAGCAGATGATCTATCTTGGAGAATTATTCAACACCAGTCAGGGTACAGTGTCATTACCCATACAGAAGGTGAAGATCCTCATTCAGAGAGTTTCCAAGATTTTGCACAACCCCCGCCTGACAGCTTCTCTCTGTTTGAGCCTCTTAGGTTCAATGTCAGCATGCATTCCGATGGTGCCATGTCACATTTGGCATCTGAGGTACTTTCAGACCGCCTTCCTAAAACAGTGGAAGAAACAACGTCTCTCACAGACCATCCTCTTAACACCATGCATGCGCAGAAGTCTTCATTGGTGGACAAAGATTCAGAACCTCTCCAAACCGCGATAGTGTGGTTCCCTCTCCTTGACCACAATTACTTCAGATGCCAGGCGAAAAGGGTGGAGAGCCCATTTCGAGGAAATCGAGGTCCAGGGAAGATGGTTCTTTCAAGCCGAGAGCCTAGTCTTGAATATCCTGGAGTTGAGAGGAGCATTCCTAGCCTTAACCTCTCTAGCTCCCCACGTCAGAGGTCAAGAGAGTCCTTCTATGACTGGACAAGAGGGTAGCAGTCTCCTATATTCAAAAACAGGGCGGGACTCGCAGCAGGTCGCTTCTGTCAAGAGTAGAAACGATCATGCTCTGGGCAGAGAGGAATCTCCTAGACCTCAGAACAGTGTATCTCCCGGCCAGGCTAAACAATCAAGCGGACATTCTCTCCAGATCTTGCCCGGACAACAATGAATGGGCCCTACATCCGCACATATTTTACCAGATCGCCAATCACTGGAAATATCCTCAGGTGGATCTGTTCGCTACACCACGGAACACCAGATTTATCTCCTGTTTTCCACACCCCCAGATGGAAGCAGTGGACGCTCTGACATGCACCTGGGACTTCGACACAGGGTATGCCTTCCCACCTCGCCCTCTTATTCTAAAATTCTTCCTGAGGCTCCTGAAGGAACCAGTACACATCCTGGCGATTCTCCTTTATTGGCCCAAGAGACCTTAGTTTCCACTAGCCATGCGGCTGTCTGTGAGCACACCTCTGACACTTCCCATGTTCCCTCAACTTCTACAGCAGGGCAGAGTCTCTCATCCAAACCCGCACAGATTGGATCTACTGGTGTGGAAATTGATTGGCCGAGGTTTGAAGCCTTAGGCTGTTCCCCGGAATTCATTTCGACACTAATTCAAACAAGGAAACAATCCACAAACTCCCATCTACTCACGAGTCTGTGAAAAGTTCCAAACCTTTGTGGCTGGGAAAAAAAATTTGATCGATTCTCACCTTCAGTCTCCAATATTTTGGGGTTCCTACAGACCGGACTTGACCTAGGCCTAGGTCTCAGTTCATTAAAGGTGCAGGTGGCCGCATTATCAATGGCAACAAGTTCAAGATGGGCGGTCAACCCTCTCGTAATTACGTTACTTAGAGGGGTGTTAAAGTCACGCCCTCTGGTCAGACGCACCTGTAAGGGTAACCCCAAAACTCACGGGTTTCAGTAACATTTTGACAGTTGAAGCCAGATTGAAAATTATATTTATTTAGACAAACATGTAGATAGCAAGCCATGTTTGGAGAGCAAGTCAATCACATTACATTCTGTTGGCTTAATGAACATTGCTCTATCTGACTAGGGTTCCTAATACAATTTATACTTTCTAGAGTGGGTGGAACCTAGCTATCTAGTTTTCTGTAAAATCACATATGAGTCTTTAATAACGTCCTTTGATATGCGGATGGTCATTTTAACATAGACGTGTCACTTCCAAGTTCGTTAATTGAACAGATCTTCAAAAGGTCAAGTAAGCAATCTTAACAGCTGGAGCTGTAAATGGCTTTTGAATACAACAGCTGCTGTACAATAGGACCTCTCACAATATATATATATCCAATATATCTGCTTAATCATAAATCCATGTTTGATAATCATAAAGAAATATTTTATAAATAAAATGGCTGCTTCCCTTTTCCTCATCACACCTTTCTAAAATGGGACCTAACTCTAATCCTGGAAGCCTTGGCGGGACATCCTTTTGCTCCTATGTAACAAATATTAATTTTGAACTTATCCTTAAAGATTACCTTTCTTCTAGCTATTACATCTGGTAGGAGGATATCGGACTTGCAAGCCCTGGGAATCAGAGAGGATCACATTTCTTTCTTTCCAGACAGAGTGGAACTGCGACCTATTCAAGGTTTCACCCCTAAAGTCCCTACCGCAAGTCACCTCAGGGAACCATGGGCCTTGCCAGTTGTTTTTTTCCCCAGTCAGAAATAGACCCAAGCTTGGACATAGCGAAGGCCCTCAAGAAGTATCTCGAAGCTACAAAAAAATTTAGAACATCTAACAGGCTGTTCGTTATCCCATGGGAAAAAAACAGAGGGAAGGAAGCCTCTAGCAGGACTCTTGCATCCTGGATTGTCAAACTAATACGTAAAGTGTACAGGGCTAAAGGCATGGTTCCTCCAGAGCAGGTAAAGGTTCATTCAACGAGATCAAATTCTGCCTCATGGGCAGCCAGAGCGAACGTCTCCCTGGATACCATCTGCAGGGCTGCCACATTGTCGTCTCAGCATACATTTATAAAACATTGAGTTGACCCTGGAACGCTCACCACTGTATAATTTGAAAGAAGGACCATGCAGGAAGCCCCTTCTTTTTCTCCCCATATCCTGAGTGCACCCAGGAGCAGGAGCAAGTTGTGGACCCCCCGAGCATTCTCAGCACCCCCAGGAAATCGGTATCCACCTGAGAGAGATACACCAAAGCCTTTATTGTTTCCTGTTGGCGCACGCCCACAGGAATCCACGGGATCTGGTAAGTGGGTCTTCCTACCATTTACCACCGGGAGGAGAAGCGGAGGGTCACACCACTATTGTATATGTGAAAAGCACCAGCACTTTTGATTTGATCTGCACAGAAGGACTTTTTTGCACTATTTGCACCATCCAATATTTGCACATATATGGACTACTAATTAATTAATTTATGATATATAAGCACATTAGCTATTTGTCTGCACTTTAATTTGCTGAATATTTATGCTATTATTCATTACAGCACTTTAGTTGATGCTCCATTTTGCACGTACACCCGTTTTATGCTATAAATTATACCAGTTTTTAATTGAGGTTTTAAATATATTGATTCTAATATTTAGTTGATGCACCATTTTGCAGGCACACCTGTTTATATGCTATAAATTATACCAGTTTTGAATCGAGGTTATAAATATATTTATTCTAATATTTATTTATACTAAAGCATAAGGTAGCAATACCTGAGCATATACACTATTTTGCACTTTTATTATCATATCACCAACTTATTGTTGTGGTAGGATCCCAACACCCTCCACAGATAGGGTTTAGCGCAGTTTTATAGAAACATAGAAACATAGAATGTGTCGGCAGATAAGAACCATTTGGCCCATCTAGTCTGCCCAATATATCTGAATCCTATGAATAGTCCCTGGCCCTATCTTATATGAAGGATAGCCTTATGCCTATCCCATGCATGCTTAAACTCCTTCACTGTATTTGCAGCTACCACTTCTGCAGGAAGGTTATTCCATGCATCCACTACTCTCTCAGTAAAGTAATACTTCCTCATATTACTTTTAAACCTTTGCCCCTCTAATTTAAAACTGTGTCCTCTTGTGGTAGTTTTTCTTCTTTTAAATATGCTCTCCTCCTTTACCGAGTTGATTCCCTTTATGTATTTAAAAGTTTCTATCATATCCCCTCTGTCTCTTCTTTCTTCCAAGCTATACATGTTAAGGTCCTTTAACCTTTCCTGGTAAGTTTTTTCCTGCAATCCATGTACTAGTTTAGTAGCTCTTCTCTGAACTCTCTCTAGAGTATCTATATCCTTCTGGAGATATGGCCTCCAGTACTGCGCACAATACTCCAAGTGAGGTCTCACCAGTGTTCTGTACAGCGGCATAAGCACTTCTCTCTTTCTACTGCTTATACCTCTCCCTATACATCCAAGCATTCTGCTGGCATTTCGTGCTGCTCTATTACATTGTCTTCCCACCTTTAAGTCTTCTGAAATAATAATTTCTCCCCATTCATGACTACATATCCATTGTTGAACTAGCAGCTTACCTTAACACACGAAATTCTTCTATTTACCCAGGTGGCGCGAGTGATATAACTTATAACAATAATGTATGTGGTCTTGTGCAACACCCACATGTATATATGATGTATTTGGGGGGGGGGGGATCCTGCCTATTTTGCTTTTGGGGATAAATGTCCAACAAATTTATTTTTTTCCAATTTTGTGTAGATGCATTTGTTCCTTTTTGTTTTTTTTGTTCAATAATGTAAAGGGACCTCAGATTTAAGGGGTGCTCTGCAGACCCTGTTGTAGGGGGCTTTGGTGAGCAGAGACCCCCCTTACATCAGAGATCCCCTATAAATCCGGTTTCCTAGAGCACCCCCTTCCATCAGAGACTATTCCATCTGCAGACTCTGATGTAAGGGGGGGCTCTGCGGACTGTGATATAAGGAGGGCTCTGCAGACTCTGATATATGGGGGCTCTCTGGACTCCCATGTAGGGTACTCTGGGAACCCTTATTAAACGGGAATCCAAAGAACTATGAAGCATGTGGGGACTCTGGTTACCAGGGACCCCCTAATATCAGAGTTCCCCTTTACATCAGAGTTCTCATTGTCCCCCCTTACATCAGATTTCTCAGTGTCCCCCCTTACATCAGAGTTCACAGTGTTCCTTCTTAAATCAGAGTCTCCAGAGTTCTCTCATACATTAGAGTCTGCAGAGTCCCCCCTTACAGTGTAAGGGAGTTCTGCGAGTTCAACTGTAAAGGGGAGCTCTGTAAATGCAGATGTAAAGGGAAAACTCTGCAAGTTTAGATGTAAAAGGAAAACCCTGCAAGTTCAGATGTAATGGGGAACTCTGCAGATTCAGATGTAAAGGGGAACACTGGGAGTTCAGATGTAAAGAGGAATTCTGCAGATTCAGATGTAAAGGGGACCTCTGCAGATTCAGATGTAAAGGGGAACTCTGCAGATTCAGATGTAAAGGGGAACTCAACTCTGTGGATTCAGATGTAAAGGGGAACTCTGTAAACTCTGATGTAAGGGAGGACTCTTGTCATTAAATCCATATGATTAGAAATGTTATTTAACGATAAAATATATGTATAGTGTATACAACCAAAAAAATGGCTGTGTGCCACTAAAGTGTTCATGTTTGGCATGAAGAAAAGGTGGCAACGCTATCCAAGACAGCATGAAGGGGGCCACTGCAGAACATGTGAAAGGGTCCCGGAATCAGTGGGAACGGCCCGGGTTCTGAGGAAAGGCCCTGGGACCAGAGGTCAGGGGGGCCCTTCATGTTTTGTGCACCGGGGCCCTGAAGGTTGTAGTTACGCCACTGGCTATGGGATATGATATTGTAATTTAAAGGTCATTTTAATTCTCCTAGTTATTAATGTCGCTATTTCCATTACATTTAGTGTTATATGGGAGCTATGATTTACCAAAAAAAACATTATTAAAAGGGGTTGGGGTGACACCGTGAGTTACCGCACCGGGTGACACCAACCCTAGTGACGCCACTGCCCGTTCTCCCCCTGGTTAGCAAACCTGCTTAAAGTGGAGTTCCACCCTAATTTAATACTTACCTCCATCTTCTCGCTCCGGGTCACCTGAAAAAGAAATGGATAATCGCATATTTTTTTTTTTTTACTTCCCTCGTAGCGAAGAAAATATACTTACCTTACTTCCTTCTTCCTCCTTCCTCGGCCGCGGCCCGTCGTCACTTCCTGGCTCTGCAATGATTCCTGGGAGCGATGACGTTCAGCTCCCAGGAATCATTGCAAGCCAGGAAGTGACGACGGGCCGCGGCCGAGGAAGGAGGTAGAAGGAAGTAAGGTAAGTATATTTTATCATTGCGCCTGCACCGGCCCCGACGTCAGTTCCGGGTCGCGCGCGTCATCCCCTTCTAAACAGCTTCTGGGCATGCCCAGAAGCTGGGGGGGCCCGCGCAGGGCATCGTGGGACCGAAGAAGGCGGAAGAGGACGCCGAAGGGGATCTCGCTGGCTTCAAGCTGCCCACATCTGAGATGGCAGCGCTGGACAAGACGTTTTCAAGGTAAGTATTTGTCCTATCAGGTAAGTGCAACCCGGGACAGATCAGAGGCTAGCCATTGTGGAATGTACTAGCCCTGACTGTCCCGGGGGTATTTAAAAAAAAAAATCCAGGGTGGAACTCCGCTTTAATATTTCTGATTGCTTGGTTAACAAATAATTGCTTAAGCCTGTTTTACTACTTACCCAGGATGTAGTGTACTATTGTCTATACTGATTACAAATTACAACGAGCTGTACATTGTGTTGTACTGTACTCTGTGCCTCATGATTTTCTCTTTTTTTTTCTGTTTGATGTATGTAAATTATTTAATTTGTGAAATAAATTAAAATGTTGCTGTTAAAAAAAAAAAAAAAAAGGCCTCATTCACCCTGTACAGGCCTTAGCCCCCATGTGAATGAGGCCAGAGATCTACTGTATCTTTTACTTGACCTCCATAAATCCCTCACAGATCCATGAACTCTGTCTCATTGAAAGCCCTTCCTCATAACACAAGACAATCACAAAACCTGAGCCATTGTTTAAACAGGTCTTTAATTTACCAGTGTACACAACAACCATCACCACCTTTCAGTCAAAATGTTATGTGATACTACAAGAACCTTTGTGTTTTCTTTTTATCTTCCTCTTTGGCTGTAAGCTTTTGCAATAAGTGCCCTTCTATCTACAAGTCTATATTGTTATAAACGTTGAGGAGTATTGGCTTAAAGCCACCACTACATTAAAAAGTAACCTGCCCAAAGACGACACGTAGACACATTAAGTTGAAAAGGGCAAGGCCACAGGTTTATTTGAAATTTCCAATATAAACATAACCAGTGCAAGTCACAGTTATACCTTGAGCAAGCTTGAACATTAATCTGGCCTAGTCTAAGAGGCCTGTCCTTACCATGAGTCCTGGACAGACATTAGACAGACCTAACTTCCAATCAAGGGCTTAGCCCATTAAAGGAACATTTAGGCTCGGTTCACACTTATGCGATGCGGGAAGGCTGCAAATTCGCAGCCTGTTCCCGCATCGCAAACGCACCCCCGGCAGTTCACACTGCCATATGCGATACGCTGGGGGTGTCAATGTAATCTTAACGACACCCCCAGTTTGATCGCATATCGCAGTGCGATCTTGCAGTTCGCACAGGATCGGATCGCACAAGTGTGAACCGCTGTGTGATCCGATCCTGATGCGGCTGCAAAAAAGGGTCCTGTGCGTCTTTGCTGCGGGTGCGTTGCGAATTTAGCCATACAAAGTGTATGGCTAAACTCGCACCGCACAGCCGATCGCATGTAATGAAGGAGCAGTGCACTCCGACATTACATGCGATCGGCGCAGCTGCATCAGTGTGAACCGGCATTTAATGCTGTCAAGGTCAAACAGCTGAGAAAGCGGTGACAATCGACCTCAAGCAGAGTGGTTGAGCAACTGTTCTGAAACTGCAGTTCCTCAGGTCAGTGAAGATTTACCTCAGTGTAGGCCTTAATAGAGTTCATTTCCTCACATTGTGCCTATGAAGCCGATCATCTTATAGCTGCTTTAACTTGTCGCTTATGTCCATAGCCAATTACTGAGCCATGCTCGTATCAGTCAAGATTTCCTTTCCCTATGGGCTCAAGTGGCCTTCATTATAAATGCTGTTTTATTGCCCAGAATATTCTGCCTTCTGTAGTGTTGTGCAAAACTACGGTACATAAAAAAGATAATATTACTACATACAAGGTCTCTCTTTTTTTCTGTTTCCTTTGTTCCTCTATTTACTCTGCTACAAGGTATATTGATTTTCAAAGCTTATTATTATTATTTTTTTCTCATACTGTGTTCTGTTTGCAGATTCAGGTATTCCTACCAGAGAAGTATATGTGATCAACCTTGTCACATAATTATAGGCATAGTAGCCCACACAACTGCTATCGGGCCTGGGTGGGAGGGTCCTATTAGTGGGCTGATGGGGCATTTTTTATATAGGTAAATTAGTCCAGCTTGAACCAATGTACCGTATATACTCAAGTATAAGCCGAGTTTTTCAGCATGTTTTTTTATGCTAAAAAAGCCCCCCTCGGATTATACTCGAGTCACTGGCTGAATTACTTTTTAAAAATGGCGTCGCCCGGCGCCAACATGTCACCGCGCATGCGCCGTCTGCCCGGGAATAACCAAACATGTACGGGCTTTCCCAAGCATCGGCAGCACATGCGCGGTGACGTGTTGGCGCCGGGCGGCACCATTTTTAAATGTAAGGTGCCTCACCGACAGGTAAGTGAGACTCCTCCGCAGCCCCTGCATTTCCTCATGCAGTGCTGCGGGCATGGTACAGGACATTCTCCTGTACCATGCCCGCAGCACTGCATCTCCTGTGCTATGCCTGTACCTACTGTGCCATGCCTATACCGTCACACGTGATTAAAGCGGGAAGAGAAAAGGGATGAACCCACCGCTCCAAAACAGTCCGCATGGCTGTAATCCCAGAGAGGCTGGAGAAAACCCATGCAGGGTGCTCGCTGAGGTCCGTGGCCCGGAGAGTACAAATATGCAAAAAGAGAGGATGCGGCACTTCCAAATACAGGAAAATCGTGGAGTTTATTGCACATAAAATCATCTGACATAGACCATAGGACAACACACCATTCAGCAAACGCGTTTCACACGATAGTGCTTAATCATTGCAATGATTTAGCACTATAGTGTGAAACGCGGTTGCTGAATGGTGTGTTGTCCTATGGTCTATGTCGGATGATTTTAAGTGCAATAAACTCCACGATTGTCCTGTATTTGGAAGTGCCGCATCCTCTCTTTTTGCATATTTATACCATCACACGTGCCATGCCTATACCATCACCTGTGCCATGCCTGTACCATGCCTGTATCATGACCTGTGCCATGCCTATACCATCACCTGTGCCATACCTGTGCACCATGACCCGTGCCATGCCTGTACCATCTCCTGTACCATGACCTGTGCCATGCCTGTACCATGACTGGTGCCATGCCTGTACCATGACCTGTGCCATGCCTATACCATCACCTGTGCCATGCCTGTACCATGAGCTGTGCCATAACCTGTGCCATCTCCTGTACCATGCCTGAACGATCTCCTGTACCATGCCTGAACCATCTCCAATACCATGACCACAGCCCTGCATCTCCTGTACCATGCCCGCAGCCCCTGTTTTGTGTCTCGTGGTGGTCCAGTTGAGTCCAGTAGCTGCTGCATTTCCCACCCTAGGCTTATACTCGAGTCAATAAGTTTTCCCACTTTTTTGTGGTAAAATTAGGGTCCTCGGCTTATACTCGGGTCGGCTTATACTCGAGTATATACGGTAACTATGCATAGATCATACTTGTGGGATCCCCCCTGGATTCTGAAAATCATTTAACCACTTCTGGATCCGTAAGGTTTTCCCCTTAATGACCAGGCCATTTTTTGCGATACGGCACTGCATTACTTTAACTGACAATTGGGCAGTTGTGCAACGCTGTACCCAAATAAAATTGATGTCCCTTTTTTCCCACAAATAGAGCTTTCTTTTGGTGAAAAAAAAAACTATATTTTTTACTTTTTGCTATAAAACATTCCCAAAAAAATGTATTTTACATTTAAAAATCACATTTTGTTATCATTTTAGGCCAATATGTATTCTGCTACATATTTTTGGTTTAAAAAAATCCCTATAAGTGTATATTGATTGGTTTGCCCAAAAGTTATTGTGTCTACAAACTAGGGGAAAGATTTATGTAATTTTTTTTTTATTATTATTTTTTTACTAGTAATGGCAGCGATCAGCGATTTATAGTGGGACTGCGACATTGGGGCAGGCAGAGTGGACACCTAACTGACATTTTTGACACTTTTGGGGGGGGACCAGTGACATTACTACAGTAATCAGTGCTAAAAATATGAACTGTTACTGTACTAATGACCCTGGCAGGGAAGGGGCTAACACCAGGGGCGATCAAAGGGTTAAAGGTTTCCCTAGGGGGTGCTTTCTATGATTTATAGCGGGACTGCGACATTGGGGCAGGCAGAGTGGACACCTAACTGACATTTTTGACACTTTTGGGGGGGACCAGTGACATTACTACAGTAATCAGTGCTAAAAAATATGCACTGTTACTGTACTAATGACACTGGCAGGGAAGGGGTTAACACCAGGGGCGATCAAAGGGTTAAAGGTGTCCCTAGGGGGTGCTTTCTAACTGTGTGGGGATGGGGCTTGCTTAATGAACACAGAGATCTGTGCTCCTAAATAAGAGGAACACAGGATTCCAGTGTTCATTACTGACGGAACAGCGGTCTGCCGTGTCTCCACGGGGAGCGATTGCGGGTGCCCGGCGGCAATCATGGCCGCCGGACCCGTTGAATGGCTCCTCTTCCCCTGTAGCCAATTGGCGCATGTGCGCGCCTCCGGTGGTGCACATGCCCCCACTAGCGGTCCTGCGATACAACTTACAGTTATGTCGTTTCACGGGACAGAGTCGACCTGCCGCAGTATATGTACTGCTGGCGGGCGGCAAGTGGTTAAGTAGACAACACTTCTCCAGTGATCTCCACTTACTTCCAGTCCCGTGCTACACTGAGTATCACTGAGTATACACTGAGAGTGGCTGCTACACCGTGATCAATGCAAAGCATTCCCTGATTTGACAAGGTGGAGAGGGGAGGCTATGACGTCATGCTTTCCTCCTCGTCCAATCAGAGAATGCTTTACATTTATTGAGAAAAAGCCAGAGTTTAACTGCCACCCTCTTACAGTAGTTTTACTGAGGATGAGTGGCACAGGCAGGCCGGAAAACATACCTGTATGTCGTGCCTGTCTTCCGGGTTCGGAGTGCACAAACGCACAGCCCCTGCTGACCTGTACTGTCATTGAATTTGGCCGTGAACCTGCTCATCGGCTGTAGCCAATCGCAGAACCTTCCTGTGTCTTCTTTACAAACACAGACACATAATCTGCACCATTCTTCTCTCTCTGACCTATTTTTGGTTCAGGGACAGGGAGAGAAGAAAGCAGAGCCTATGTGAAGAGAAACAGCACATTTACACTTGCATACACCTTGTTAGGCACATTTAACCCTTTGCTTGCCCTGTCACCAGTGTCATTACTACAGTTTACAGTATTTTTTGACTGATCACTGTAGCTACATCAGATAACGTCAGAGTCAGTTAGCGGCCCTGTAGTGTATTAACACAGACCAGGCTGTACAGGTTGCTTCTTTATTCACTGAACATCACGCATGCAACTAACTTCAGCCACACCCAGCTCCCAGACATATACATAATTGTAACATTTTGCAGACAGCAACTTAACCCGTTGCACAAGGAATATCCTGTAGGATGGAACCCAAAGGTGGGCCTCCTGCACGGAAAAAGCGGGGGAATGGGATGTTTCTGATGCTCTTATGTAAACAGTACAGACATATAGTCAAATATTAAAGTAAAGCAGAAGATGTAGATAGAATAAAAAGATATATCCTTTATTAACACATATAAATCACATATAAAATTTACAAAATTGTATACGGCATATATACATATCTCCAGATGCCTGTTAAAGACAAAAGAACAAAAGAGCAGATCCAACTTCAATTTGTGCCATGCACATGTGCTGGTGAACTGAAACTTGGACCCAAAGACCCCTACGCGTTTCGACTAAGTAGTCTTCCTCAGGGGGAAAGGTGGTCCAGAGTTCCTCAGAACATATATCTAAACATACAATGTAGAGAAGAGATTCACATTAACTGACATATTAAATATCAAAATTATGTAGAAAGGCCATTATGTATTGTACACTTACATTCAGTATTGGTAATTGCACTTAGAAGGTCTGCACATGTAGCATATTCTGCAGGTCTCCCCTCAGGGACCCCCAAGAAAGGAAAGAGCCCGATCCAAGTCAGGGGACCACAAGGGGCAGGAGCAATGAAGGGCCGAAGCCGAACCTGATGGAGACATGGCGGGGTGGCAGGTAGGAGGGGAAAGGGGAAGAAAAAGAGATAGAGTGAAAAAGAAAAAGAAGAGGAAAAACGAAAAAGAAAATTGAATAAGAAGAAAGGAAAAAAAAAATGTATATTAGACTATACAGAAGGAGAAAAAAATATTCAAAAGAATCCAAATTTATTTTTCAAAAATAGTCCAAAGAAATATATATATGTATATACATATATATATATAGATTGGAAAAGGAAAAAAAAAAAAAATATATATATAAATGTAAAGGACTTGTAAGTCCAAGTACCTGCTTCAGTTGTCAGTCAATAGTCCCCCGAGCACAAAAAAGGACAAGGGGATGACTATGTAGAGAGGCCAAACAAAAAAATATATTAAAAAGCAAGAGGAGGAAAAATCACTCCTCAAGAGCAAGAAACAACGATCTCCAAACTAAAATAAAAAAAAAAAAAAAAAGGAGGGGAGGAGATAGAGTGAAAGGAGAAGTAGATGCAAAGAGGAGGTGAGACAACAAGGAAAAAATGTATAGTGTATGTTAAGAATTGCCAAGATGTGCATGAATGAATAGAACAAAAGACCAAGAATAAAACATACCTGCTTTTGGAACTCGACAAACGTACCTCCCCACAGAAAGTAGGGAATGAGCACCTGAGCCGAGAAGTCAGGTATATAAGGGAAAGAAAGACCCACCTCTCGCTCCCATGTACCAATCCCACCATGCCGCCACCAAGGTAAACGCCTACAGCCATCGCCCACTGGTGGAGAGAAACCCCACCTGCCCCCCGTAGCAGACATCCCCCAGACCGCCCCGAGCCAAGGCGGTCATGTGTTGCCGATAACGGGACTAGCTGGTCTCCGATGGAGTCCCCATCATGGTGGAGGTACACATCCAGCCCGACAGGCCGGAAGTGACCTCATCACAGGAGCCGGAAATAGTCCGGCGGCCATCTTGGAACGGGGCAAACCAGGGGAAAGAATGCCACGCCGACACAGTATCCGGTGTACGACCACCGGAAAGGAAGGACCCAACCCCAAAGGGGGGAACCTCCTAGCCCCGACACCTCCCAAAGGAGGGCGGGGCCACATGTGCCGGGCGGTCCCTAGAAAGGAGGAGGAACTCCCAAAAAGAAGATCCGAGAGCGGGAGAGTGCAGACATGCGCAGTCCATGATCCAATACTAAGAAAATCATGCAGAGGAATCTGGATGAACAGGGAAAAGAAAATAAATAAAACAAAAGGATAAAAATGAAAAGGAAAATAATACATGATGAATGAATGTACAAATTACAATGAACATAAACAAGAACAAAAAAAAAAAAAAAATGGGACACTTGCAATGGACACATGGGAAAATATGAAAAAAAAAAAAAAGGGAGAAAGGATGTATTTCAAAAATAACTAAAAATACATAGATGAGGATAAATAAATATAAAGGAAAGAGAGAAAAAAGGGAAACATGGTCATTGTGAGATTACATGAGATGTTCAGATCGACCAGATACAAAACCGTCTAAAAAGGGTTTAAAGCTGACAATTTCATTCAGCCCAGGAAATATATTAGCCTTTAAAGAGTGTATCCATCGCGCTTCTTTTTGTAGGAGCGACTTATTCCAGTCGCCCCCCCTTTCAATTTGTTCAGGTGTCATAGCCTCAAGAGCCCAAAAGGTGAATTTAGGCATATGGTAGCCATGGTTGTTAGCAATATGTTTACCTATAGTGGTGTATGGGTCCCCTATCTCCGCAGAAGTCACATGTTCTTTTATCCTTCTCCAAAATTCCCTTTTTGTCTTGCCTATGTAGAAGGCTCCACATGGGCAATTTAGAAGGTAGACAATGCCTATTGAGAGGCAATTGACATGATGTTTCAAACTGTGTTTTTGACCGTTGGGTAATATGTGAGATCTGGAGCTTAGGAGAAAGGGGCACCATTGACATCCACCACAGGGGTATGTTCCCTTAGCCTTCCCCATATCTTCCACCGAGATGGAGGAGGAAAAGGAACTTGAAACTAATTTATCTTTCAAAGATATAGGTCTTCTGAACGTTATTAGTGGCTTGGGGGGTAACAGTTGTGCAATTTTTTTGTCAGCTTGCAAGAGATGCCAAAAATTAGAAAGATGCTTACGAATAATATTATGTTGAGAATTGTAAGTAGTGATAAAACGCAAAGGTTGCTTAATGGTCATGTTGTCCATTGCCCTATTTTTTAAAAGAGAGGATCTATCCTTGGACGCCGCCTTATTGTAGGCCTTACGCAGACAGTTTTTTGAATAACCCCTATGTAATAGGCGGTTTCGTAGTTGAAAAGCTGCCTGTCTGAATTTGTCATTGTCACTACAAATACGGCGCAGCCTCAGAAACTGTGAGTAAGGTATAGACTGAATGAGAGGTTTGGGATGGAAACTGTCCGCTCTCAGGATAGTGTTGCCTGCCGACGGTTTTCTGAACAGATCACTGGTCAGAAAGCCATCGGGGGCAACTTCTATCATTACATCCAAAAAAGATATTTTATCCAAACTATATGACATGGTGAATGATAAATTGAAGTGATTTAAATTCATGGCAGTAAGACATTCCTGAAGAAGGGGGAGTGGTCCATCCCACAAAACAAAAACGTCATCTATGTAACGTAACCATAAAACAAAATGTTGGGAAAAACGAGAGAACTCATCCGAATGGAGGAGCTGACGTTCCCACTCCCCCAGGTACAAATTGGCGTAGGATGGGGCACCTTGAATAATAGTCCACAACAACTAAAAGATGGTGTCCAGATGGAATGTCACACAGATCAATGGCTAAATCTTCCCATGGTCCCTCAGGTAGAACAGTGTGAGTTACTGGTTCTGGTTTAGGTTTGCTGCCCACCAACTGACATGCTCGACATGAAGAAACCAAACGTTCCACATCCTTGTCAATTCCTGGCCACCAGACTTTCTCACGTAATTGTTGTTTGGTGCGTACAATGCCTTGATGGCCCTCATGGGCTAAATGTAATGTACGTTTCCGTAAGTCTCTAGGCATCACAATACGATTGCCACGTAAAACTAGTTGTCCAGCAATACTCAGCTCTTGTTTGATTCTGTGATAGCTTGGGTCACAATCCACCCAAACCCCTTGTCTTACACATTTTCTCAATCGAGCAATGTCCGGATCCACAGATGACAATTCTTCAACCTCCCGCGGTGTCAATGCCTGAGGCATGGCGTTAGTAGCCACAAAACGAATGAACTCTTCTGCTAGGTTATGAACAGGTGCTGAAGACTGAGGCAATCTGGAAAGTGCATCTGCCGCATTAGTTGGGCCAGGTCTGTACCGCACTGTAAAACGGTACGGTAACAATCTGAGAACCCATCTTTCATTTCTGGCGGATGGTTTTGAGCGTGGCGAATATATCACTTCCAGAGGCTTGTGGTCTGTGATGATTACAAAATCAAGACCGTAGAGATAGGTGTGAAACCTTTCACATCCCCAAACAACAGCCAAAGCTTCTTTCTCGGTCTGAGAATAACGTCTCTCTACATCAGTAAGGGACCTGCTTGCATACTGAATAGGCGTGTATTCGCCTGTGCATTGTCTCTTAACCAAGATGGCGCCTAACCCCACAGGGCTAGCATCGACAATAACTTGGGTGTGTGCAGTAGGATTGAAATAAGCCAAAGTTGAGGCGCAAGTCAGCCGCCTCTTAAGTTCATCAAATGCACCTTGTTCCAAAAGGCCCCACTTCCAAGGGACTGCTTTGCGAGTTAACAATCTCAGAGGTTCACTGACAGTCGCCATATCTGGAATAAACTTGACACAGTAATTCACTAGCCCAAGAAAACTGCGTACTTCTGCAGGGTTTTCAGGATTTCTGGCATCAGACACAGCTTTAATTTTACAGTCCTCCGGACCAATGCCCCTGTCAGACAGCACATGGCCCATAAAAGTCATTTTATTCATTTGAAATGTGCACTTCTTCTCATTTAATGTTAACCCTTTCTCCTTCAAGCGATTTAGCTCTGCACGGAGACGTTCATCATGCTCCTGTGTGTTTGTTCCCCACACAATTATATCATCAGAAATGTTATGCGTGCCTTCACAACCATGTAGCACTTGCTGAATCACATGTTGATAGGCCTCCGGTGCTGACGATACGCCAAACATCAACCTCTTGTATCTAAAAAGACCTTTATGGCTTGCAAATGTAGTGATGACTCTAGATGCTGAGGTCAATTCAATCTGATGATAACCCCATTTCAAATCCAGTTTACTGAAGACACTTGCCCCATTCATTGCATGTAGAACATCTTCAATAGTGGGAATTGGATGTCTCTCTCTCTGCACAGCTTGGTTAGCACATCTCATGTCCACACAAATCCGAATATCTGTGCCCTTTGGTACAACAACTAACGGCGATACCCACGGAGTGGGTCCTTCCACAGGTTCAATAATGTCAAGGTCTAGCAGCTCTGCCAGTTTGTGCTCAACAGGTGATCTCAGGCTATAAGGAAGTCTGCGTACTGGCTGTGCAATGGGCTTTACATGTGGATCAATGTGAAGCTCCAACTGAAAATCCTTTAATTTTCCAAACCCAGAGAAGCAATCTTTAAATTCCTCTTTCAATGCAGAAATAGCAGGAGACAGCATATTCACTCTTGCGCTGCCTACATCACAGCCAATCTTTAACACCCCTAGTGCCATTGCGGTTTGACGACCAAGCAGAGGCGACCCTGTGCCATCTACAACATAGAATTCGGTCTGCAATGGAGGACCAGTCTCATGTGTTTGAACAGAGGTATAAAATTTGCCTTTAAGTTGTAGTGGTGTACTGGAGCCATAAGTATAAATCTGTTTAGTGTTGTTACACAATTTAAGGTGGTTTTCTCTGCTACTAAGCCAAGAAGCTAAGTCCATAACATTGCATGTAGCTCCAGAGTCAATCAACACTGACACATCTGTATTTCCAATCTTAATGGTTAATGTCCCAGCTTGCAGAGAACACAGGGAGAATATAAATTCACAGTCAGGAGCACTCTCTTTATCCTCAGCTATAACATTTACTTGTGCTGATGGTCCTTTGGTTTTGTTATCTCTGGTTGTACTTCTACACACAGCTGCAAAATGACCTGTCTTTCCACAAGCATAGCACATTTTATTCTGTATCACAGTGCAGTCCTGACTTGTGTGTCCCTCTCTGCCACATTTACTGCAGGTAATATGTAAAGTCCTCTTTGGAAAACTCTCTTTCCTACTCCAGATATTCCTATTATTATAGGTAGGTTTGGAGACTGTATTGACAGATGCAGTGTCCTTGGTTTCAATATGCAGAGCCTGGAGCTCAGACAGTTCAATGGCTCTTGCAATCTCCTGCAGACTAGTAAGTGTGAGACTAGGTTCTCTCAATAATCTCCTCCTGAGGTGCACAGATGTGCATTTCTCTATGACCTGATCTCTGATTATCTCCTCAGTTACAGTCCCAAAATCACAAGACTTTGCCAGATATTTCAGCCTAGTCACATAACTGTCTGTGGTTTCTCCCGGTTCTTGCACAGCCTGTCTAAACTTATATCTTTCATAGGGAATATTTTTCTTTGGCTCAAAGTACTCAGTCTATTCATGGCTGTTTAATAGTCTGAATCATCCCCTGTTGCTCCCAGGGTTTCAAAAATGTCCTGAACTTGAGGTCCAGCTAGATGCAGCAGCATGGCTCTCTTCTGAGCAGGTGCAGTCACTCCTGTGGCTATAACATAGAGCTGAAATCCCTTCTTACACTTGTCCCAGCGCTGTGAGAGACTAGTGTGGTCTCCAGACACATCAAACGGTCCGATAGCCGGTAAATCCAGAAAGCTAGCCATCCTCGTCGCCAAAATGTAGTGTATTAACACAGACCAGGCTGTACAGGTTGCTTCTTTATTCACTGAACATCACGCATGCAACTAACTTCAGCCACACCCAGCTCCCAGACATATACATAATTGTAACATTTTGCAGACAGCAACTTAACCCGTTGCTTACCATACTACAGGCCCTCCCAGGCAGGGTCAGCTTGTGCCAGATTGCCCGGCATACTATCACAGTCACACTATAAGTTGCTGATCACTGCCATAAGTAGTATAGTATCTGAACGGATCAGTACTTTGATCATGATCGATCAAAACTATACTAGTGTCCCCATTAGTATAGTGTCTGCAAAAATGCAGTGTTATCAAGATCAAGTTTTAGCATTTAGCCCCTCCCCCCCACAAGTGTAGTGTCAATATAATTTTTTTGATCATTGCAACCCCTGATACATTGTACAAAAAACCGCAGTGTTAGCAAGACCAGGCCTGGTCTCTGCTAGCACTAGCAGTGCCTGAATGCTAGACAGGAGTTCTTTTTTCCATAGTTGCCACTAGGTACCCGTAAACTTAGCACCCAAAATGTCAGAAAAAACATACACTACTGAAGAAGCCTACAGGATTTTGAGCATGACAGAAGCCAATCAGATTCTGAATATGAACCTATAGAAAGCAGCAGCACCCTGACAGTTAGCTCAGACGATGGAGAAGAGGTTCCTGCTAAAACCAGGCATACCCGACCCCAGGTTTCTGAGGTGCTAGAAACGCACAATAATTATTATCAAATGCAGCAGGGCACAGGTACTAGCGCTGCACTACTATTCTGGCAAGCACCAGTGGCGTAATACATCATGGCATTTTACACCACCAGCACTGGAGTATTTTGTGGTGAAGTGGCGAGCACCAGAAGTACAGTAAAAGCTGGTGAGGCGGCTAGTGCTAATAGTGTAATGCAACCACAGCCACCAGGAATTCAAGCACAGGCTCATGGAGCCCATAGCAGCCCCCCAGATTCAGCAGCACCCATTACCCCCCCCCCCCCCCTCCTACCCCCATTCTCAGCCCAGCTCAGAGTTCAGGTAAAATCAGCAAACTTAACAATGCCCCTTGATATTTTTTTTTTTAGCTGTTTTTCACCGAAGACTTCTACAAGTTGATTGTGGATCAAATTACATCAGTGCATCACCGCCTACCCAAATGTATTCCTTGCCAGGTCAATCGAGTGGAAACCTATCAAGGTTACTGAATTTAAAACTCTTTTGGACCTAACCCTTATAACATAGGCATGACTAAGGCACCCCAGATGTAATTTGGACACTTACCATAACCCTTATCCCAAATCCCAAACCCTTTCAATAAACTTCCTGCAATAAATACACGGACACCTTTATTGGAGTAAAATTGGCCAACGTGGCCATTTATTAACCAATAACAAAATATATATAACACGTTCCTTAGAACAGGAACCAAAATATTATAATAAAAGATAACATAAGGTTGCCGATCTTTGGAGGCCCCAAATACCAAGTACCATTTGTGTATCTGTGTAACTCTTAACTGTCCCCAGCCGCAGCACCGGCTCGGGGACGACCTCAGATGGGTTAGATGGGTCCCTCAGCTGCTAAGTACAGCAGGTTTTACCAGAAACACCTCCAAAGACCGCCAACCAAAAATCAGCAAACAAGCACATGAAACAGACATTCCAATGTAGGGGCGGGCGGGCGGTAATGCTTCTTCACTCACGCTGAACTGCTGCCCGGGAAAGAATGCAGTGAGCTCACTTTCCCCCTCTACAGCCCCTCCCTTAACTGCAGCTTGACCAATAGAAGGGAAACCCCCATGACTGCCTAACTTGTTAACCCTTGCTAGGACAATTCCACTGCTGGCCAAGTCATGCTGCCCTGCGCTTATTTCTTTGCTCTTTTGCTTCGGGCTGTACTTTACTAAGGCACCCCAGATGTAATTTGGACACTTACCATAACCCTTATCCCAAATCCCAAACCCTTTCAATAAACCTCCTGCAATAAATACACGGACACCTTTATTGGAGTAAAATTGGCCAACGTGGCCATTTATTAACCAATAACAAAATATATATAACACGTTCCTTAGAACAGGAACCAAAATATTATAATAAAAGATAACATAAGGTTGCCGATCTTTGGAGGCCCCAAATAGCAAGTACCATTTGTGTATCTGTGTAACTCTTAACTGTCCCCAGCCGCATCACCGGCTCGGGGACGACCTCAACACACAGCAGATACCTCCCAATTTAAAATACCAGTTAACCCATTTATTAACTGGCATTCCCCAGGTGACTCCATACCTTAGATGGGTCCCTCAGCTGCTAAGTACAGCAGGTTTTACCAGAAACACCTCCAAAGACCCCCAACCGCCACAGCACAAGGTGGGAAAACCCACACCATTGTGCCCTGCCAAAAACCTAACGCTCTCTGTATCCCCTCCTGCAGACCCAGGGCCCAAAGGTCTATGCCCACCGCATTGAGGTGCACCCCATCACTTCGCAAATACCGCCACGTATCAACTTCCAACTCCCTGTGCCTGACCACGAACCCCCCGTTACGCACAAGGAACCTGGCAACCTCCTTATTGACTTTAACCCCAGGCTTTGTTCAACTTCTCCACGAACCGGGCCTGACGCCAAGACGTGCGGCCAACAATGTCCGACCATACCACCACCGTGTCCGGGAACTCCATGCGCAGCCGGAGAATGTCGAACTTGACATCCCAAATAAGGTGGCGGCAAGACCTAACACCCATATCATTGGATGACCAAAACGTCCGGGGCCCTGTCCAAACGGGATGCCCTGTGTACCTCTGGAAGCACCCTGCCCCACAACATGCCTGGGACGCAGACCGAGGGATACCCAGCTGTCGTCCTTGAGGCCGAACATCCGCCCTTCTGGCCCCCAATAGACAAAAGAGTGTCCCAAAATCCACACGAGGGACACCGCACCTGAAACGAAAACAGACCAACGATAACACTATGAAACAGCGAAAGAAAAAAGGGGCAAAACAAGCATAATAAGCAATTGACAAGCAAAAAAAACCACGCAAAGCCGTTGTCACACCAAATGGGGGCGGACATAAAGCTTGAATCTGTCTGACTCCCACCTACCAATGCGCCGTAAAATGGACTCATCCAAACCCCACCGAGCAGCTTCTGTAGCAGCCCCGATGCGGAATGAGTGGGAAGAATATTGCAGTGCCTGAAAGCCCGCGGCCATAAGACATCGGCGCATCACCGAGACAAATTGAAAATTGGACAGGGCCGACCCGTCCGCGTGCACCAGGAAAGAACCGGACCCAGCCGGTCGAACCCTAAGATATTCGAGAAACGCCGAAACCGGACAAATGGGCGAGCCCCGTATGCGGAAAAGACGCACGGATGCGCCTCTGCCGACTTGGTCCGTCTTTGAACGGCGGATAAGCAAAAACACGGAAGAACCATCACTGTGGACATCCGCCATCTGCAATCCCCCTTGGGCCGCCCTAGAGGAGCTGACGAGCTCGCTCACCCTAAGAGCCCCGTCAAAGGCCAGCGCAAAGGCGACCCGGAACAAAAGGACTTCAAAACTAGAGAAACACACCCCGCCCACCTGGATGAACAACGTCTGCAGGAGCTCAAACGCGATCGGCCGGCGCCCGTCAAGTTTGGGGCACCCCGCCGATAACCCCTCAGCGCCTGCCGAACCAAAAAATCTTTGGTAAAGTCCGTAAAGCCCTTCAACTTACACAGAAAAGCGATAGCCGACAGTTTACGATTGACCGCAGAAACCGACACCCCCGTCATGAAATTCAAGCAGATAAAATAAATCAAGAGATTCCTGACCTCCGCCCCGAGCATGTCCACCCCTGTCTCAAGTAACAGTGCCCCCCACTCCCGCCAAACCTTGGTGTAGGCAGACCACGTGGACCCACTCAAGGAGCCGCGAATCAACCCGGAGGCGATGCCAATGCAATCTTCCAAAGCCATTGTGGACAAGGGGTGCCGTGTCGCTCCGCTCCCGGTGCCAACTCCCGGAACCTGTCCAACTGAAAACGAGACAACGCATCAGCCAAAGTGCTCTTCACCCCCGGGAGATGCACAGCATACAGAAAGACATTCAGTTGCAGACAACGCAATACCAGATGGCGCAGGAGCCACACCACCGGCGGAGAAGACCCAGACAGAGTATTAATGACCTGGACAACTCCCAAATTATCGCAGTGGAGACAGACTTTCTTGTCACGAAACCACCCCCCGCCCCACAACTCGATCGCCACTAGAACCGGAAACAATTCCAGGAGGACCAAATTGCGCAAAAAACCTGCCCCCCGCCAGTCTTCCGGCCATCGTTTCGCACTCCAACGCCCCCCAAAATATGCACCATACCCGGCCGACCCGGCCGCATTGGTGAAAAGATCAATATCGCTGTTGCTGACCGGCCCGTCCATCCACAGTGACCGCCCATTGAACGTGTCGGAAAAGAAAGGTGGTGTATCAGCCGAAACATATTCGGCTCCTTCTTAGGGACCACCCCCAATGGGGAGACCACGAAATCAGGCAAAGGAGGGACAGAAAAGGGGCCGCTCATACGCCCCAACGCCACTTCCTTGGCGAGCTTCTCTGAAACCACCGCGGAGTGTAACTGAGCTGACCGCAAAATTGTCAGCCAGGGGAGGAATCTGAGCAAGGGAGCAAGGAATGACAAAACCCCCCGAGAAACCCGCCTCCAACAAGCGAGCGGCCTGTCTACACCGGAGTCCACCCTTTTTCCCGAAGCGTCACCGGAACGGGACTTGCCTGCCTTAAAGCACCGGGACAAGGGGTGGGATCCGCCACAGTGGGAGCATTCGTGCTTGTAACGGCAGCTGGCGCCAAATTTACAAGTACCTTTGTTAAACTGCCAACAGCAACCCCGTCGTTTCGTGGCCGGCTGTCCGGGGGCGGTCGGACTCCCGCCCCCCCCCCCGGAAAAAACGAAGAGGAGGCCCGCGCCGACTTCATAAGGTTCATCCATTAACCAATGCCCTTATGATCCCAACGCAAGGCACAACTGTGCAATAATCATGCTGTCTAATGAGCATCTTGATATGCCACACCTGTGAGGTGGATGGATTATCTCGGCAAAGGAGAAGTGCTCACTAACACAGATTTAGACAGATTTGTGAACAATATTTTAGAGAAATAGGCCTTTTGTGTACATAGAAAAAGTCTTAGATCTTTGAGTTCTGGGGGGGCAAAAACAAAAGTGTTGCGTTTATAATTTTGTTCAGTGTATATAGTGCCAACAGTTTGTGCAGCACTCTACAACATGAGGGTAGACAGTAAAGTTACAATACAATTCAATACAGAAGGAATCAAAGGGCCCTGCTCGTTAGAACTTAAAATCTAAAACGGAGGGTCAAGTGATGAAAAATGTAATAACTGTGAGGGATGATAAAAGTACAGTTGTTAGGTAGGGGTAGAGTAGGCTTTTCTGAGAAGAAGGGTTTTCAGGGATTGTCTAAAACAGTGGTTCTCAACACCGGTCCTCAGGACCCACCAACAGGCCAGGTTTGCAAGATAACTAAATTACATCACAGGTGATTTAATTTGCTGTTCAGTGATTGCAGTATACTAGTCTGCATCTCCGCAAGGTAATACTTAAAATCTGGCCTGTTAGTGGGTCTTGAGGACCGGAGATGAGAACCACTGGTCTAAAAGCAAACAGAGTAGGAGATAGTCGGACAGATTGGAATAGGGAGTTCAAAAGGATAGGAGAGGCTCAGGAAAAGTCCTGAAGGTGAGCATGGAAGGAGGTGACAAGGGAACTAGAGAGCAGGAAGTCAGGAATAAAGATAATAAGTAGGTTGGTATTTTGAGACTAGGTTAGTGATGTAGCTGGGGGCAGAGTTGTGGAAAGCTTTGGAACTTGTTGTTAGAATTTAAAATTGAATTCATTGGGTGAGCGGAAGCCAGTGAAGGGATTGACAGAGACACTGAATGGTGGGTAAGGTGGATGAGCCTGGAAGCAGCATTCATGATGGACTAAAGGGGGATAGCTTATGTAAAGGCAATCCCGTGAGGAGGGAGTTGCAGTAGTCGAGGCGGGAGATGACCAGGGAGTGAACTAGAAGCTTTGTGGTGTCTTTGGCTAAGAAGGGGCATATACTGGAAATGTTGCGGAGGTTGAGGTGGCAAGATTTGGATAATGATTAAACATGGGACCGAAAGGATAGTTCAACTGCAATGGCAAGGCGTAGATATGAGACAAAAATGCATTTTATTCATTTATTCATGTCAGTACCCTCTGTCTTCCTTGGAGTGACCCTGAGTATGATTGGCTTGGAAATTACCTTTCCCAAAAATCTGTAGTTGTATATACGCCCCATACAAAAATTTGCATAGACGAGTCCCTTGTACATTTTACTGGCAGGCTTGCAATTAAGCAATATCTCCCCAGCAAGTGTGCCTGATATGGGGTCAAACTGTATAAGCGGGCTACAGGCTATACATCATTTTAGAATTTTCGAGGTAAAAGGCAGTCAAGTGGAGCACCCGAATGCCCAGACTACATGAGTAGCAGTGCAAGATAGTGTGGGACTTGTTGTCACCCTTGTTCTGTAAGCGGTACCATTTGTACATGGATACATTTTATTACAAGTGTGCCACTTTTTAGACATTTGTTTATTAACCACTTTAATACCGAGCACTTTTACCCCCTTTCTGCCAAGGCCAATTTTCAGTTTTCAGCTCTGTCTCACTATGAATTACAATTGCGCAGTCATGGAAAAACTCTAACCATTTGCAATCCAAAGTGAGAATGAATGTGAGGTAGAAAGTGGCCGCAAGCATGCCAGCAGGGACACCAGAGGTGTACTATTGGACCAGAAGTGTGCATTGATAATCAGGAATTGCATCACTAAAAATCTCCCTCGATAGATGGGATTTATGCAGCTCATTTCCCACCTTTACTGCGATCAATTAAGCAAGATCTTTAGAAATGGCATGGACTGACCCACAACTAGTTTGGATATATGGTAATTCTAAAGATGACAATAGTGCCCAGAGTATTGTACCTACTGCAATGCTGTGCTGTAAAGACAGGGACAAGGGAAGTATATATATATTAACTTTTTTTCCCCACAGAGTTTTATAAACGAATGCAGGGTTTTGGAATGGGAGTAGGGCCTTGATTAAATAAGTGGCACTTAGCTTTTTAAGCCGGTCATAGACAGTTCAAAACATGGTTCTGCATGGACTTGCCAAGAATTAAACCATCTATGGGTAGGCTTAATGTACTCAAGTCAATCCATCTTTCAACTTGGGTACAACCAGCATGTCAGATTTTGCAATTATTGCCAGCAGCAATAGCTCAATAGCGGGAGGGATTCCCCCATCAACACTAACTGTGTTGATGGGGGAATCTAGCAACTTTCTTTCCTGAAACCCATGTTGCATCTATGGCCTGCCTTAGTGCAAGATCTACTTTACAGAAGAATGTGTTTGCTATATGTGTGAATGTGCTGACCATACGTGTGGCCTTGAGTAACTTGAGATAATTGTTTGTTCAGATAAGAAGAGTGCCCAATTAGTAAAATGTATGTTGTCTAAGGGATTCAAAAGCTTTGTGAATGACACCCACTTTGCAGCATTTGGGGTTGTTTAAAAGAAAACCAAACCTACAGACATGGTGTAGGAGTATACAGTTTACTTGGGTAAGAGCTCTAGATAGCAACTATCAGATAACAAAAAATAGCACTTACAGACAATGCAGAGTGCTTCCTTCTATTCAGCAGTGACAATACTCTACAGACTGTACAACATGGTGACTAACCCTCCATCTGACCCTGCAGAACTATTTTTTTTTCTTTACACTGAGAAACAGTTTAATATCATCAGCATGGGAAAGCTAACTGACCAGTGGACCTAATGCTATTTTCACCTGGTGATCCTGCAAGTACCACACTTCCTGTTCTAGTGTGAAAGCAATCATTGACCATACTGTATCTATAGAGGGACATTGTTGACACCCTAGAACACGACTACATAACATCCTCCCTTTATGTACAGTATATATCATGGGAAAGAGATGTTCTGTAATTTACACAGAGAACGGGAACAATGCTAACTGACAATGCAGAAAAACCAAAGAGCACAGAAAGTTATCACCTAACTAGATTTCAGGCAGGATCAATTATTCATTTTTTTACTTCTTGAAGTCATAAAACAGAACACTTTCAATCGTGTATTTATTACACCAAAAGAGACCAAATAAAAAATGAATTGTTAGGATATGCATATACTTGAATTGTAGTTGTTTGGTAGGCATTTGGAAAGCATTTAAAAAAAAAAAAGAGTTTTGGGGACACCATTGATCCTGATTCCTGACCAAATCTCCAACTCCATTTGCAGAAATGCCCCAAACTTGCAAGAAATCTCCACCTTTCTACACTTTTGCCTGCGGAAACTTATTATTGTATCACTCTACAGCCCTTTGGCAAACAAACTGCCTCCTGCTACAGCCAAATATTTCAAATTTTGACTTATCAGACTAGAATTTTTCTGCATCCTAGTTCCTATGTTTTCAGACATAGTTACATAGTTACATAGTAGGTGAGGCTGAATAAAGACAATAGTCCATCCAGTTCAACCTGTATAGGTGTGTGTGGCCGTAATCATCTCTCATACCCCTGAATGTTTTTCTCCTTGAGATGTACGTCTAAGAGTCTTTTGAAAGCCACCATACTTCCCGCAGAAACCACCTCTTGTGGTAGAGAATTCCACAATCTTGTAGCCCTAACAGTAAAGAACCCCCCCACGTTGCCTGAGGTTAAAACGCTTCTCCTCTAATCGCATTGTATGCCCTCGAGTCCTCGTGCAATCCCTTCGACTGAATAGCTGTTTTTCTATGCCGAGATCCCCATTGAGATATTTATACATTGCTATCATGTCCCCCCTCAGGCGTCTCTTCTCCAGGGAGAATAAATCAAGCGATTGTAGACGCTCTTTATAATTAAGGTCCTCCAATCCCCTAATCAGTTTAGTTGCCCTTCTCTGGACTCTCTCCAGCTCCAACACATCCCTCCTGAGGACTGGCGACCAGAACTGGACAGAATACTCTGATAGTTGATATGCTTAGCCTTGTTTCCATTTCACAGGCATGGCTTTTTGGCTGCAATTCCTCCATGAAGACCACTTCTGCCAAGGCTTCTCTAGATAATAGATGGGTGTACATTGGTCCCACTGGTTTCTGCCATTTCTGTGTTGATGGCTCTGCTGAACATCTTTCAATGTTGAAGGGAAGTAAGCATGGTGTGTTTTTTATCTGCTGCATTAAGTTTCCTTGGCCGACCACTGCTTTTATGGTTGCCCGTCTCTTTGTGCTTCTTCAAAAGAGCTTGAACAGCACATCTTGAAACCCCAGTCTGCTTTGAAATCTTTGCCTGGGAGAGACCTTACTGATGCAGAATAACCAGCTTGTGCCTTGTTGCTGTGCTCAGTCTTGCCGTGGTGTATGACCTGTGACATGAGACTGTCTTCCACAACCTCACCTTAGTAGCAGAGTTTGGCTGTTCTTCACCCAGTTTTAAGCCTCCTACACAGCTGTTTCTGTTTTAGTTGACTTCCAACCTATATATGAAATTGATGATTCTTCTTAGCACAGGCTTGATATAATTGGAAAATCATATGTGCAAATGTGCAGGTGGGCAACGTGTGCACATGTAAGAATTGATGATGGTTTGCAACCAAAGGGTAGTCACACCAAATATTGATTTGATTTCGATTTTTTCTTCCCTTAGCTAATTTTGCATTTTGTAAATTGTTAAAAAATAAACAATAAAAGTGGAGTTCCACCCAAAAGTGGAACTTCCGCTTTAAGGCCTCCTGACCCCCTGACATGCCGCATTTGGCATGTTATTTTTTTTTTTGGGGGGGAGGGAGCGGGTACCTAGATTTGACATGTACCCGCTCCTACTTCTGCTTGGGCCTCCTAGGCAGCTCGAGCAGAAGTTCTCCTCTCCCCCTCCCTCTGTGCAATCTTCTTGGACATGTCACAGGTCCCAGAAGATTGCCCGTCCACTCAGGATGCGCAGCACAACTCGCGCATGCACAGTACGCACCCGGCTGTGAAGTCGCAAGCTGTCACATTTGGGTACCGCCGGCCGCACCGCTGGGACAGGTGAGGTGGTGTTTTTTAAAAGTCAGCAGCTACACTTTTTGTAGCTGCTGACTTTTAATAAACACAAAAACGGGTGGAACTCCGCTTTAAATATATATTTTTGAAAGCATTCTTACTTTAAAACTTTTGCACAGTGTTGTAGTTTAATGTTATTATACTTTTTTTTTTCTGCATTGTTGCATAGCCGTCTTACTAAAATGAAGCAAGTTTTTTTCCAAGATAAAAATGTATGAGATACTTCATGTCCAGGAAGGAGGAAGGAATGAGGAATCAGACCAGGGTAACTGTGACCAGTAATGGTGATCTTACAGTTACATAGTTACATAGTCAGTGAGGTTGAAAAAAGACCATCTGGCTCTACTAAAAAAAAAAAAAAAAAAAAAAAAACAGTAGAGAAAACCCAACCATACAATCCCATATACACAATCCTATATCCACAGTTGATCCAGAGGAAGGCAAAAAACCCCAGCAAAGCATGATCCAATTTACTACAGCAGGGGAAAAAAATCCTTCCTGTTCCCCCGAGAGGCAATCGGATATTCCCTGGATCAACTTTACCTATAAATGTTAGTACCAATTTATGTTATGTACACCCAGGAAAGAATCCAGGCCTTTTTTTAAAGCAATCTAGTGATCTTCAAATAATATTATATGTGCATTTTATAGTGTGTATTTTATGCAGGTAACTTACCTGTAAAAGCCATACTTATGTGGACATATAAAAGCCCTGAGACCTGCTTCACCACCTTGAAAGTAATGCCAACAGTCTCAACAGCCCGGGCTTCAGAGCTACCATTCAAGTGACACTTTTTACCTTGGTCTTCACTCCTTCACTGGCAGGTGCATAAACTTTTTAACCACTTGCCGACCGCCGCAAGTACATATACTGCGGCGGTCAGCCCCTCACAGGCAAAGCGACGTATGGGTACGTCACTAGCCTGTGAGGCTCTGGGGAGCGAGCGCGCGCCACCGGATGCGCGCTCCCTCTTGGTCACGGACCACCCCCACGCGTGTGCCCGGCGGACCCGATGTCCACCGGTCACTCGCAATCGTCCGTTAGAACGGGAGAAAGGCAGGCGGCTAATGTAAACAAGCCGCCTGTCATTCTCCCCTGTGTAAGAATAGTGATCATATGGTTCTACTATGTAGGACCGTTGATCACTGTTCCTACACCTCAAACCACAGCCAATCACAGTTAGAAGCACGCCCCTAGGGACACACTTAACCCCTCCCTCTCAAAAAAGTTAACCCCCTTCACTGCCAGTGTCATTTTACAGTAACAGTGCATATGTATAGCACTGATTACTGTAGTAATGTCACTGGTAACCCCGAAAGTGTCAAAAATGTCAGTCGAGGGTCGGATCTGTCCGCTGCAATGTCGCAGTACCGCAAAAAAAATCGCAGATCGCCACCATTACGCGTTAAAAAAAAAAACAACAAAAATGACAAAAATCTTTCCCTTAGTTAGTAAACGCAATAACTTTTGCGCAAACCAAACAAAATACGCTTTTTGCGATTTTTTTTTTTACAAAAAATATGTAGCATAAAACAAATTGGCCTAAAATTTTTTTGGGGGAATTTCATATAAAAAAATGTGAAAAATATTGTTATTTTTGCAAAATTGACGCTCTTTTTTTGTTTATAGCCCATGATCAAAAAATCGCACAGGCATTCAGACACCAAAAGAAAGCTCTGTTTGTGGGAAAAAAAGGACGTCAAATTAATTTAGGTACAGCGTCGCACGACCGCGCAATTGTCCGTTAAAGTCACGCAGTGCCGAATCGCAAAATGGGCCCTGGTCAGGAAGGGGGTAAAATCTTCTGGGGCTTAAGTGGTTAATGAATCATTCAGGATCTGAAGAAAGAAAAGGGGAAGATTGCCTGTGAAGTCACCAGACTGGACAAGGACACCTGTAAAAAGGCAAACATATACATTTTCTTATTTTGGGGTGGGAGTTTTCTTGATTAGGGTATTCCTAAGGCTTACTCCCTGTTAGCCCCAACCATATACTTAAACTAAACAAAATACCAGTGACACCAGTTTGGAGAAAATTGGCCCGGTGGGCCATTTATTAACAAATAACCAAAATAACCAAAACACATTTTAACATAACCATAAATATTCCAGTACCATAAATAAGTTGTTGGTCTTGGGAGGCACAAGATTCCAATTAACCTGGTATCAGCGTAATCCGTTAAACGGTCCCCAGCCGCGCAACACCAGCTCAGGGACAACCCACTTGACCACTGATACCTCCTACACTTCCGGTTAAGGCACGCTGGACACCCTCCTGAATGCCGAGGAACCACAAATCCGTGCCCACTGCATTCAGGTGAACCCCATCCCCCCGCAGATACCGCCAGGTATCCACCTCCAACTCCCGATGCCTGACCACCAACCCCCCGTTCCTAATGACAAAACGGCTAACCGCCGCATTAACCTTGATGCGGGCCTTGTTCAATTTGGCGACCGACCTGGCAAAACGCCAAGCCGTGCGGCCAACAATCTCCGACCAGATCACCACCGTGTCAGGAAAGGCCAATCGCAACCGAAGAAAATCGTATTTAATGTCCCGGATGAGGTGGCGCATGGACCTGACCCCCAAATCATTGCCCCCCGCATGTAACACCAAAATACCAGGGGCTCTGTCCAACTGTACAAAACGATTGATCTCCGGCAGGACCCTGCACCAAAGCAACCCCAGGACGCCAATCCACCGGACGGTGGCCTCCTCTTTTGTAAAACCCAACTGCCTCCCGTCATGCCTCACCTCAGCCCTCCTGGCCCCCCAATACACATACGAGTAAAGAAAAAACAGCACCACGGCAATGAAACATCAAAACAACCAACCACCCCCCGAACCACACAAGCATCTAAACCAAATGAGGACGAACATACAAACGAAAACGAGAAGATTCCCACCTGCCTATCCGCCTCAACGTCGCTTCATCCACACCCCACCTGGCCGCCTCTGTAGCTGCCCCGATGTGGAAGGAGTGAGAAGCGTAACTACCCGCATCATGACCCAGCTCGGACAAGCACTTCCGAAATACAGCCACAAATTGGAACCTCGACAGAGCCGAACCATCCCTGTGCATCAAAAAGGAACCCGCCACCGACGGACGCACCCGCCTGAACTCCTCCACCACCGCAACCGGGCAAAGAGAGGAACCCCCCACCCGATACAGGCGCACATACACACCTCTGCCATCCTGGTCCGTCTTGGAACGTCTCAGAAAGATCACCACAGCCGAGGCAGAACAACTCACCTCCCCGTCTTGCAGTCCGCCGTGCACATTCCTAGAAGGGATAACCAACTCCCCAATGCGAAATGCCCCGTAGAAGGCCAAAACAAAAGCCGCTGTAAACAAAAGCGACTCATATACCGAGGAGCAGGTGCACCCCAACTTGCCCACCAACTCCCCCAGCAGGTGAAAGGAGACGGGCCTACGCCCATCCGGGCGCCTCACACCCCTCCTGTACCCCTTCAAAGCCTGCCGTACCGCAAAATCCTTGGTAAAATCTTCCAACCCAGACATTTTGAACAAGAACGCCAAGCCAGCCAACTTCCGAGTGATGGCCGCCGCTGACACCCCTTGTTCAAAATTCAAGCAAACAAAATACAATAAAAGAGAACGAGAGCCCATACTCACCCCTTCCACTCCTGTCCGAGTCAACAAGGCCCGCCATTCCCCCCATACCTTTGAATACGCCGCCCAAGTGCCGGCGCTCAAGGACCGTCTGATCAAGTCGGTGGCGATCCCAAAGCAATCGTCCAGAGCTCCGATGGACAAGGCTCCCCCCGTTGCTCCGCAGCCGGCGCCAATTCCCGAAACCTGTCCATCTGAAAACGAGACAAAGAATCCGCCACCGAGTTGGTAAAACCTGGGACATGCACGGCGTACAAGTAAACATTTAACTGCAAGCAACGCAAAACAAGATGGCGCAACAGCCGAATCACCGGCGGGGAAGCACCCGACAAGCTGTTAATGACCTGCACCACCCCCATGTTATCGCAGTGCAAACGCACCTTTTTGTCACGGAAGACCTCCCCCCACAACTCCACCGCGACCACCACGGGGAACAGTTCCAACAGAACCAAGTTCCGCAAGAAACCTTCCTCCCGCCAAGTCGCCGGCCAGCGCTCGGCGCTCCAACGGCCCCCCAAGTAAGCACCATACCCAGCGGATCCCGCAGCATCCGTGAACAAATCAATGTCCCAATTGCTGACCGGACCCCGCAGCCAAAGCGAACGACCGTTGTAGGCTGACAGAAAAACGTGCCAGACCCGTAAGTCGTCAACCAGGTCCGCCGACAGCGTGACAAAATGATGCGGAGAGCGGATCCCCGCCGTAGCGGCCGACAAACGGCGACTGAAGACCCGACCCATAGGCATGATCCGACATGCAAACGCCAACTTGCCGAGAAGCGACTGCAACCGTCGAAGTTGCACTTTTCGTTTCCCTACCAACAGGCAGATCTCCGCTTTTATGTGTCATGGTCTTACCCTCTTGCTGTTCTCCTTCGTTTGACATGTGCTGGCGGCCATCTTGGTTTCTGGGTTTCTTGTAGCCTCCCACCCTGCGGCTCCTCCTTCCCACTGGGAGGAGCTGGATACCTAGCTCATATATATAGGAGGTCTGTGGCTTCAGTTCCCTGCTTGGTCCTCTTGTGTTCACATGCTACTAAGACTGCTGCTACTTCTGGTTCCTGTTCCTGGCTTCGTCTGACTACCCTGCTGGTTCCTGATCCTGGCTTCGTCTGACTACCCTGCTGTTTCCTGTTCCTGGCTTCGTCTGACTACCCTGCTGGTTCCTGACCCCTGGCTTCGCAAAGACTCTGCATCGTTTTCGCCATCCGTTTGGACTTTTGCTTTATAGCTTGTTTTTCAATAAAGCTTTCTTATTTTCACTTATCTGTTGTAGTACGTCTGGTTCATGGTTCCGTGACATTAGGACCAAGCCATGAATTCTGACGGTACAGGGCCATCCTCGCTACCCACGCTGGTTGCCAGACTTGATCAGCAGGATCACCTGTTGGGTCGGTTCGCCGTGGCGTTGCAAACCCTGCTTGAACGCACGGTACCACAGGCCACGAATTCTGACGGTGCAGGGCCATCCTCACTACCCACGCTGGTTGCCAGACTTGATCAGCAGGATCACCTGTTGGGTCAGTTCGCCGTGGCGTTGCAAACCCTGCTTGAACGCACGGTTCATTTCGCTCCCGTTGCCGATGGGTCGGTTGTCGCTCCTGGGTCCGCTCCTACTGCCGCTCCGGTTGTTGCGCCAGAGTCTACCCCGACACCTGTTGTTGCGCCTGCGGTGTTTCGGAGTATGTCCGGTTCTGCCCCCCTTCCACAGCGCTTTGGGGGAGAGCCAACTCAGTGCCGAGGTTTCCTTAACCAGGTGGGCATTTATTTCGAGTTGCTGCCACATGCCTTTCCTACTGAGAGATCAAAGGTGGGCTTCTTAATCTCGCTGCTCTCGGACAAGGCCTTGGCCTGGGCCAGTCCTTTATGGGAGAACAACAATCCGGTGGTTGCCGAGTTTTCCGGTTTTGTTGCTTCTCTTCGGAAGGTATTCGATGTGCCGGCTCGTGCTGCCTCTGCTGCGAAGCTCCTTATGTCCATCAGACAGGGTTCACGATCCGTAGCTGAATACGCCATTGAGTTTCGTACCCTGGCAGCAGAGGTGGGCTGGAATAATGAGGCTCTGGTCGCTGCTTTCTCTCATGGTCTCTCGGATGCCTTGAAGGATGAGGTTGCAGCTAAGGACCTACCAGTGGAGCTCGAGTCTCTTATTTCTTTCCTGATTTTGATTGACACCAGACTCAGGGAGAGACCTTCCTTTAAGGAGAGTCTGCGGAGGCCTCCTAACAGATTGGCGCCTACCTTTGTTGTCCCACCCGTGCCTCCCTCTCCTCCCACGCCTCCTGGGGATGACTTGTCTGGGGGTGAACCCATGCAGCTGGGGTTTGCTCGCCTGTCCGAGGGGGAGAGGGTACTCCGGAGACGCGAGGGCCGATGCATGTACTGTGGTCTCGGTGGGCATTTTCGGTTGGCATGTCCGAACCGTCCAGGGAAACGCTCGCACCTGAGATCCTGTCGGGGGCAGATCTTGGGTGGAGTCTCCTCGTCCCCGGTTTCCCGTGTTGACAAACCACTGATCACTGTTGTCCTTTCCTGGGTCGGGGGCTCGGTGACGACCCAGGCGTTGGTGGACTCTGGTGCTGGTGGTTTGTTCATTGATAGTGTGTTCGCTGCCGCCAATTCCATTCCTCTGCAGGCTCGAGGTTCTCCTCTGGCTCTTGAGGCGATAGACGGCAGACCCCTTCTGCCGCCACACGTGACTCATGAGACCCTTCCAGTGGGGTTAGCCATTGGTGCCGTCCACAGAGAGTCGGTCTGCTTCCAGGTTATTTCGTCTCCACACTACTCGGTGGTCTTGGGGTACCCCTGGCTCCAGAAGCATAATCCGATTTTCGATTGGAGATCGGCCGAGATCCTCTCGTGGTCACCGCAGTGTGGGGCTAGTTGCATCCATGGGCCTGTCAAGTTGCTGTGTACTTCCTCGGACTCTCTGTTGCCCCCTGAATACGAGGAGTACCGGGATGTATTCGATAAGGTGCGCGCGGTTGCCCTACCTCCACACCGCCCATACGATTGTGCCATCGAGTTACAATCTGGTGCCGTTCCTCCTCGTGGCAAAGTCTATCCACTGTCGGTAGCGGAGAATGAGGCCATGGAGGAGTACGTGAGGGAGGCGCTTTCACGTGGACACATTCGCAAATCCTCGTCCCCGGCAGGGGCTGGATTTTTCTTTGTGAAAAAGAAGGGCGGTGAGTTGAGGCCTTGCATCGATTACAGGGGTCTCAATCGCATCACGATCAAGAACGCTTACCCGATACCCTTGATTTCCGAGCTGTTTGATCGCCTTAAAGGGGCCACGGTCTTTACCAAACTCGACCTGAGGGCGGCATATAACCTCGTAAGGATCAAGGCGGGCGATGAGTGGAAGACCGCGTTTAACACCAGGACCGGTCATTATGAATCCTTGGTTATGCCCTTTGGGCTGTGCAATGCGCCCGCAGTCTTTCAGGAATTCATCAACGATGTTTTCCGTGACCTGTTGCAGCAGTGTGTGGTGGTCTACCTGGATGACATCTTGGTATATTCTGAGTCCATGGAGACCCACATTCTGGATGTCAAACGAGTGTTGCAACGGTTACGAGAGAACAAGCTGTTCGGTAAGCTTGAGAAATGCGAATTTCACCGATCCCAGGTAACCTTCTTAGGTTACATCATTTCCGCTGAGGGGTTCTCCATGGATCCTGAGAAGGTTTCGGCTGTCTTACAGTGGCCCCAGCCCAGTGGTCTTCGCTCCCTGCAGCGCTTTTTGGGCTTCGCCAATTATTATCGGAAGTTCATCAGGGACTTTTCCATGCTAGCCAAGCCTCTCACGGATCTGACCAGGAAGGGCAGTAATTCCCAGGTCTGGCCGCCCGAGGCCATCCGAGCTTTTGAGGCTCTAAAGTCCGCCTTTGTGTCGGCTCCGATTCTGTCGCATCCCAACCCTGGGTTGCCCTTTGTCCTCGAGGTGGACGCGTCTGAGACGGGAGTAGGCGCCCTTCTGTCTCAGCGTAGAACACCAGAGGGTCCTCTGCTTCCTTGTGGGTTTTACTCCCGGAAACTGTCTTCCGCGGAGTGCAACTACCAGATTGGTGACAGGGAGTTATTGGCCATCGTGCAGGCTCTTAAAGAATGGAGGCACTTGCTCGAGGGTTCGGTGGTTCCGGTCCTCATCCTGACGGACCACAAGAATCTGACCTACCTCTCTGAGGCCAAGAGATTGACACCACGTCAGGCCAGATGGGCTCTGTTCTTGTCACGTTTTAATTACGTGGTCTCCTACCTACCCGGTTCCAAGAACATCAGGGCTGATGCCTTATCACGGCAGTACTCCGACCTGTCCAGGGAGGAGTCGATTCCGACTTTGGTCATACCTCCGAATCAGATCCTGGCTGCCATTCGCACCAGCCTGACCTCTCCCCTGGGTGAGCAGATTTTGGCGGCTCAATCTGGTGCTCCCTCTGGGAGACCCAACGGCAGATGTTTTGTGCCTGAGGAGTTGCGCACTCGGTTGTTGCGAACCTACCATAACTCCAAGACCGCGGGGCATCCTGGAAAGAATCAGCTGTCCTGGGCTGTTTCACGTCTGTTCTGGTGGCCTTCCCTACGTTCCGACATCGCCGCATATGTAGCGGCATGCTCCGTTTGTGCCCAGAGTAAGTCCCCTCGGCACCTTCCGTTGGGCCTTCTGCAACCCTTAGCCACCGGGGAGCGCCCATGGTCACACCTGGGGATGGATTTCATTGTGGACCTCCCTGCATCCCGTGGCCATACGGTCATTCTCATGATTGTGGATCGGTTTTCCAAAATGTGTCACTGTGTTCCTCTCAAGAAGTTACCCTCTGCACAGGAGTTGGCCACGATTTTTGCCAGGGAGGTCTTCCGGTTGCACGGTTTGCCCAAGGAGATTGTGTCGGATCGGGGGAGTCAGTTTGTGTCCAGGTTCTGGCGCGCCTTTTGCTCCCAGTTGGGGATTCATCTCTCCTTCTCCTCGGCCTACCACCCTCAGTCCAATGGGGCCGCAGAACGTTCCAATCAGGCCTTGGAGCAATTCCTTCGTTGCTATGTCTCCGATCACCAAGACAATTGGGTTGACCTCCTGCCTTGGGCTGAGTTTGCCAGGAACACGGCGGTGAACTCTTCCTCTGGGACGTCTCCCTTCATGGCCAACTATGGGTTCCAACCTGCCGTGTTACCGGAGGTATTCTCTCCCCAGGATATTCCGGCTGTGGAGGATCACCTTTCCGTCCTACGTGCTTCTTGGGTACAGATCCAGAAGTCCCTTGAGGTCTCTGCGCAGCGCCAGAGACTCCAGGCTGATCGCAGACGAGCGCCTGCTCCTTCCTACCAGGCCGGAGACCGTGTATGGTTGTCCACCCGCAACCTCAACCTTCGAGTGCCCACTCCCAAGCTGGCGCCTCGCTTTGTTGGTCCCTTCCGAGTGCTTCGCAGGGTAAACCCGGTAGCCTATGCCCTTGCGCTTCCTCCTGGCATGCGGATCTCCAACGTGTTTCATGTCTCCCTGTTGAAGCCTCTGGTGTGTAATCGTTTCACTTCCTCGGTTCCTTGGCCTCGTCCGGTCCGAGTGGGCAATCGTGAGGAGTATGAGGTGAGCAATATCCTGGACTCACGCCTGGTCCGCGGTCGGGTGCAGTTTTTGGTTCATTGGCGTGGTTATGGTCCAGAGGAGCGCTCCTGGGTTCCCTCCGCAGATGTCCATGCTCCTGCCTTGCTCCGAGCCTTCCACGTACGCTTCCCTCAGAAACCGTTCTTTACTCCGCGGAGGAGGGGCCCTTGAGGGGGAGGTACTGTCATGGTCTTACCCTCTTGCTGTTCTCCTTCGTTTGACATGTGCTGGCGGCCATCTTGGTTTCTGGGTTTCTTGTAGCCTCCCACCCTGCGGCTCCTCCTTCCCACTGGGAGGAGCTGGATACCTAGCTCATATATATAGGAGGTCTGTGGCTTCAGTTCCCTGCTTGGTCCTCTTGTGTTCACATGCTACTAAGACTGCTGCTACTTCTGGTTCCTGTTCCTGGCTTCGTCTGACTACCCTGCTGGTTCCTGATCCTGGCTTCGTCTGACTACCCTGCTGTTTCCTGTTCCTGGCTTCGTCTGACTACCCTGCTGGTTCCTGACCCCTGGCTTCGCAAAGACTCTGCATCGTTTTCGCCATCCGTTTGGACTTTTGCTTTATAGCTTGTTTTTCAATAAAGCTTTCTTATTTTCACTTATCTGTTGTAGTACGTCTGGTTCATGGTTCCGTGACATTATGTCCCGCAACTTGTCATCCGGCAAGCGACATTCCATCGCCACCGAGTAAATGACAATGCCCAAAAAACGGATCGTGGTCTTTGGACCTTCCGTTTTATCAGCCGCCAAAGGAATACCGAAACGCTCCACCACATGTTGCATGGAAGCCAACAAGACACCACACAAGGGAGAAGACGGGGGGCCAATAAACAGGAAATCATCCAGGTAATGGATGACCGAATTGACCCCAGACACCTCCCGTACCACCCACTCCACGAACGAACTGAAGGTCTCAAAAAACGCACAGGAGATAGAGCAGCCCATGGGCAAGCAGCGATCGACATAAAAGGCATCCAACCACCTACAACCCAACAACCGAAAGCTGCTCGGATGCACCGGCAACAAACGAAACGCAGCCTCCACATCCGTTTTGGCCAGCAACGCACCCCGCCCATAAAGGCGAACCCAACAAATGGCAGCGTCAAAAGACGTGTACGACACCGCACAAGCACCCGGATAAATCCCATCATTGACCGAACCCCCTTTCGGAAAGGACAGATGGTGGATCATCCGAAACTTGTTCGGCTCCTTCTTCGGCACCAAACCCAACGGGGAAACCACCAAATCAGCCAAGGACGGCGCATCAAAAGGACCCGCCATGCGGCCCAAGGCCACCTCCTTCGCCAACTTGTCGGACACCACCCCGGGGTTCAGCCGAGTCGAACGCAAATTATCCGCCAAAGGGGGAACACCATCAAGAGAACAAGGAATGCGGAAACCGACCGAAAACCCCTCCTCCAGCAAGCGGGCCGCCGCCCGGTCCGGATACCTACTTAGGAAAGGCCGCATCCTTTCCACCATCACCGGCGTCGTCCCTCTTGTGCTGAGCGTCCCCGGTACGGGGCTTACCCTGCTTAAAACAACGGGAGAAGGGGTGAGCGCCCCCACAACCGGAGCACTCATGCTTGAACTTGCAGGCAGTTCCAAAGCGGCACGTCCCTTCGTTGTACTGCCAACAGAAACCCCGACGCTTCGCGGCCGGCTGTCCTGGGGAAGAGGGACCGCAGACCCCGCTCGGAAAGGAAGACGGTACCGCCCGTGCAGAAGTCATGAGGCGCATCCACAAACTAATGTCCTTATGATCCCACCTCAATGACGGGCGAACCGCCTTCCGTTGACGGAACTGCTCGTCATACCGGAGCCACGCCACCCCCCCATACACCCTGTGGGCCTCCCCGATCGCATCCAGATAGCAAAACAAAGTGGAGCAATGCTCCGGATGCTTCTCGCCCACCACACTCGCAAAAATAGCAAACGCCTGAAGCCAATTGCTAAACATGCGCGGAATTAAACGAAAACGCCGCCGTTCCTCATCTTCCTTCTTTGACTCACCCTATCCAGGTTAAACTTCTCCAACGGAAGCAACGTGAATATCTCGACGTACTCATCCTTCCAGATCTTCTCCCTTACCTCCGCCTTGAGGTGCGCCCCCAAGGGGCCCTCAAAACAGACGTACACCTCACACTTCGCGGAATCCGCCAAACGAATCGCATCATCCTTACCTGACGCCTTGGGCTCCGCAACCTTGTCCACCGCCGGCACCGCAGGAGGCGATTTCACTGGCGCCACCACCTTGTCCCCCGAAGCAGCCGGGGCTGACCCAGCCCCCGCAGGTCCCGTGCCAGACGCCGCCGCGACCGGAGCCCCACGCCGCCACCGGCGCCGAACTCCCCACACTCCCATCAATACGCTGGACCAAGGACCGCAGGCCCGCCAGCAAGTCCCCCAGGCCCCCCGCCGCAACCGTCGCAGCAGGCCCTGGGACCCTCCCCTCCGCGACCTGCGGAGAGCCCATCCCCCCCGGGGCCCCCCCCACCACCGCGGGCCCCCCCCCCCGGTTCTGCTCCACCCCCAACGCCCCCACCAACGCAGACAAAGCAGACCGGACAGACAAAGGGTGCAAAGATAAAGGCTCACCTGACTGGGACCCCGCGGCCGCGGGTCCCGCAGCCACAGCAGACGACGGACCAGGAGCACTTCCCTCCTCGGAACTGGACAGCTCGCCCTCTGACCGGACCTTCGGATCTTCCTCCACCACGACCGACCTGGAACCAGCAAGCGCAGGGGGGGCACTCCGCTCCGCCTCCCCCCCGCCGATGACCGGAACTGACGTCCCCCACCGACTTCCGCTGACGTTTTCTGCCGGGACCAGCCTCCTCATCCACTTCCGGGGCCACCGCCGCACCGGACATGCGTGGTGTAGCAGTGCCGGCCGCTCCACCCGACTGGCCAGGGCGACTGCTGGTACCTCTCCCCCGCCGAGCTGACCCGGGCGGCCGGTCTTCACCGCCACGGGCAGCCGCTGCACTTCCTTCATCCGGACGAGTGGGCAGGGCCGGAGGCCCTGCACGAGAATGGCCCCGCCCACTGGAGCTCCGCCGACGCCGAGGATTCCTCCCAGAGGCCCCGCCGCCCACAGCAGGCGAACGCTGGGACGGCGGCCCTGGAGGGTCCCCACCGGGGCTCCCATCGTGGCGCTGAGCTCCACGGGAGAAATCCGTGCCCGCAATGTCCTCCTCCATGGCCGCCTCCAGGTGACGTTCCAGCCACCGGGTCCCACGAGACGCCGCCGCCTCCCGCAGCCGAGAGATGAAAGCCTCCAAGTCCCCCATCAAAGCCGATCGCAGCAGCAAGCACAGGGAGAAAACAAGGGGATCCTTTCTTCTTGCTGCCTCGGGGAATGTGCTGGAAGACCGTAAGTCCCCCCCACTTACCCTACTGTAGACCCCACCTATGAAATGCCCTGTCCAATCCGTGACCTGACCTACATGGCCTGATGTCCTTAACCCCTGACTGCCGTGGCCCAGTAAACCCCCTCATGAGGCCCTTCGCTTATTTTTTTTTTTTTTTACTTCGGGCCTTACTAATGTGGGGATGGGCCAAAGGGAGTGCTGGCATAGCTGTAGTTGGGCTTTTTGGCTTCATCATGGGTAATGTTACTATGTCATTACTTTTCCAATTCAAAATAGAACTTGTTTTTCTTACATGGATAGTGCAGGATGGCGGGATTGAAGGGGTGTTGTAGCAATTTGATTTTACTAATTGTGACTCAAAGTATGTATATCTTGCCAAAAATCTTGGCCAAACAAGGCTCCATCAGAAAATTATGGAGGGGAGAATCTCTTTATCTTTTTTATGAAAGTTGGGGAACTCTATCTTTTCCTGAAAATGATGGGAAAGGGTATTGTGTTTTATTTAAGTACATGTACAGTTTCCTGTTTCTTATGGTTCTTGTTTACTGTAAACCATCTACAGGAAAAAAAAAAAAGAACTGAAATGTACCGAATGCTCTTATCATCCCACTTTTCTCATGAATATTATTTGTAGGAGAGTTTGTGTGTTCTGCCAACAGTACGACTATAGTGTGCCAATTATACTGAAATATTTTTTAAACAGTGATTTCATTAAGGAAAAAATGAGAACATTGTTTTACAAATACTGCGAAAATGATTTCTGTAATTTCATACTGTATATACAGCCCCCAATGTCGTGTGTCTGCAAACAAAAAGAGATACAGGTAATATCACATGAAGTAAAATATAGTTGTACTTATCCCTTCATCTGTAACAGAAATGTTATCTTTTATGTAATATTTTATAATAAAATCTTTTTTTACATGTTTGCATTTTAGGCAGATAAATATGAACTGTTGCACAAGATAATTTATGTTTTTTACGTTTCCAGCCTGCATTTGGAGCTACAGGCTATTTTTTCAGTGTTTGCCAGTCTAGTTTTACCTGCTTTACCAAAAAAAGCCTACTGGTTTGCAGACCACAATAGCTCAAGCTAAGACTTATACAAATAACTGAGAAACTGAGAGAAGTGACCTAGCCTCCCTACCTGCCTTTCTCCTCCCTGTTCTCCACAGCACTAAGTGGCTCTATGATTCAGCAAGTGATTCTTCTTGATTGCACTTACTATTTTCCAGAATCATTGCGGCTTCATTAAATGTAAATCGCACCACTTCGTACCAGTTTGCATTCACTTTATATTAATGTTTGCTGTAATTTTACTAATTTATTCTTATTAACGCTTTCCTTTGCACCTGTCATTCACAGAACAATAACCCTTTACATTTAAACAATGTCAATGGAAAAGAATCATAAGCTGCACATCATGAAGAAGGCCCATGTGCATTAAGTAAGATGAATGGCAGCCCAAGCCTGGACTCCAGCCAGGCCACGCCTCCAATGCATTTTGCTCCGCCCCTTGGAGCCTAATAATGGGGATAGGAATTCTGAGCATAAGGGGGTGTTTATAAGAGCATCATTGGCTGTCATGTGATAGAAATGGATGACACAGACAAACAAAATACACAGGCGCTCAAGCAAGCATACCAATGGGCAAAAATGGCCACACACATCAAGGCTGGCCACAAACATCAAGATTTAAACATATCTACTATACAGCAGATGTACAGTATATAAGGAACAATAAAATATCCAAATTGAAAAAGAAAAAAATTTGCAAAACAATATTGTTAAATTATATATTTAGGGTGGCCTATGTAATTATTATTAAAAAGTTGTTCATTTAGTGACCAATGTATTTTCCACATAGAAAAAAAATAAAAGAAAAATGTAAGTGTATATTCATTTATATATGTTCATTTGTTTTTATTTTTTTTTCTAATAAACTTTGTTGGTTTTAATTATGCTCACTAGGCTGACACATGCAGGTACACTTACAGTATCTCACAAAATATTTGTAAATATTTTATTCTATCTTTTTATGTGACAACACTGAAGAAATGACACTTTGCTACAATGTAAAGTAGTGAGTGTACAGCTTGTATAACAGTGTAAATTTGCTGTCCCCGCAAAATAACTCAACACACAGCCAATATTGTCTAAACTGCTGGCAACAAAAGTGGCCTCAAAGTGTCAATATTTTGTGTGACCACCATTATTTTCCAGCACTGTCTTACCCCTCTTGGGCTTGGAGTTCACCAGAGCCTCACAGGTTGACACTGGAGTCCTCTTCCACTCCACCATGACGACACCACGGAGCTGGTGGATGTTAGAGACTCCACCTTCCGTTTTGAGGATGCCCCACAGATGCTCAAAAGGGTTTAGGTCTGCAGACATGCTTGGCCAGTCCATCACCTTTACCCTCAGCTTCTTTAGCAAGGCAGTGGTCTTCTTGTATGTGTGTTTGGGGTCGTTATCATGTTGGAATACTGCCCTGCGGCCCAGTCTCCGAAGGGAGGGGATAATGCTCTGCTTCAGTATATCACAGTACATGTTGGCATTCATGGTTCCCTCAATGAACTGTAGCTCCCCAGTGGTGGCAGCACTCATGCAGCCCCAGACCATGACACTCCCATTACCATGTTTGACTGTAGGCAAGACACACTTGTCTTTGTACTCCTCACCTTGTTGCCGCCACACATGCTTGACACCATCTAAACCAAATTAGTTTATCTTGGTCTCATCAGACCACAGGACATGGTTCCAGTAATCCATGTCCTTATAAATACAAACAAGTCGCGCTAAATGATAAATAAATAAATAAATAGAAATTAATATGAAAGAAAGTCCAAAAATAAAGAGTTCATGAATCTCGAACAAGTGAAGATTGTATAAATCAAAATTGATGCAAATAGGAAAATCCACAACTTACATAGTTACATAGTTAGTGAGGTTGAAAAAAGACATCAGTCCATCCAGTTCAACCTATGATGTGTGTGTGTGTTTGCTGTTAACCGTACATTGTATACCCCTGTATGTTGTGGTCTTTAAGGTGCCCATCTAATAGTTTTTTGAAACTATCAATGCTCCCTGCTGATACGACTGTTTGCAGAAGAGAATTCCACATCCTTACTGCTCTGACAGTGAAGAACCCCCTACGTATTTTAAGGTTAAACCGCCTTTCCTCTAGTTTCAGTGAGTGGCCACGTGTCTTATTGTATTCCCTTTCTCTGAATAGTTTGTTCCTTATGCTAAGGTCGCCAGTACAGTATTTGTACATTGATATCATATCCCCCGTTTATCGTCTCTTCTCCAGAGAGAATAAGTTCAGTTCTTGTAGTCTTTCCTCATAGCTGATGTCCTCCATTCCCCTAATTATTTTTGTTGCCCTTCTCTGGACTCTCTCCAGTTCCAGCACATCCTTCCAGAACTGGACAGCATACTCCAGATGTGGCCGGACCAGAGTCTTGTAGAGTGGGAGAATAATCTCTTTATTTCTGGAGTGAATCCCCTTTTTTATGCATCCCAGTATTCTGTTGGCTTTGCTTGCAGCGGCTTAGCATTGCATGCCACTGCCAAGCCTGTTGTCTACCAGTACCCCCAGGTCCTTCTCCATCCTAGACTCACCCAGAGGTTCCTTAGTTTGGTTGTCTTCAGCAAACTTTTTGCGGGCTTTCTTGTTCATCATTTTTAGAAGAGGCTTCCTTCTGGGATAACAGCCATGCAGACTAATTTGATACAGTGTGGGGTGTATGATCTTAGCACTGACAGGCTGACTCCCCCCCCCCTCCCCACCCCTTCAACCTCTGCAGCAATGCTAGCAGCGCGCATACTTCTATTTCCCAATGACAACCTCTGGATATGACACTGAGCACGTGCACTTAACTTCTTTGGTCAACCATGCCGAGGCCTGTTCTGAGTGGAATCTGTCCTGCTAAACGACTGTATGGTCTTGGCCACTGTGCTGCAGCTCAGTTTCAGGGTCTTGGCAATCTTACTTTAGCCTAGGCCATCTTTATGTAGAGCAATAATTCTGTTTTTTTCAGATCCTCAGAGAGTTCTTTGCTATGAGGTGCCATGTTGAATTTCCAGTGACCAGTATGAGAGAATGAGAGCAATAACACCAAATTTAACACACCTGCTCCCCATTCACACCTGGGACCCTGTAACACTAACAAGTCACATGACACCTGGGAGGGAAAATGGCTAATTGCGCCCAATTTGGACATGTTCACTTAGGGGTGTACTCACTTTTGTTGCCAGCGGTTTCGACAATAATGGTTGTGTGTTGAGTTATTTTGAGGGGATAGCAAAGTTACACTGTTATACAAGCTTTTCACTCACTACTTTACATTGTAGCAACGTGTCATTTCTTCAGTGTTGTCACATGAAAAGATATAATAAATTATTTACAAAAATGTGGGGGTTGTACTCACTTTTGTGAGATACCAGTGTATATTCATTTGTTTTTAAAAAAAAATTCTAATACAGTTTGTTGGTTTTAATTATGCTCACTAGGCTGACACACGCAAGTACACTTACATTTTTCTTTTTCTTTTCTTTTTTCTATGTGAATAAATACAAAAGTTTGGTCAAAGCACAAGTTGGTCCAAATGCCAGACTTTGAGCCCATTTGACAAGAGCCAAAGTTAATATTTCTATCACTACTATATATAGTATAACAGCTTCCTATCTGTCAGTAGTTGCTAAGGAAGCAGCTTGTGCCAGCCGTGGCCAAGGCTGCTGTTAGAAATTATGGGGCCCTGTACAGCCTACCTGACAGGACCACTTTAACCATGCCCTTGAACCCGTCTGGAAACAAAATGCAGGTTTGTTGCTGTTTACACATGCGTGTGGGGCCAACGTGTGCGTTCGCAAATTGCCCATAAGCACCAAAGAGCAGGGCCAGTTGAAATTTTCTTTTTAATTTTATTTTATTAAAAGTTCACACTGTACCTTTAATTTTTTTTTTCTTTCTTTTTTTTTTTGCTTTTACAAGGGATACAAATCATCCTTTGTGATAGCAGGGGCCATAACAGGCCCTATTCCTCTTTATTGAGAGATGTGGGGTTTTTTAAACCCTATATCTGTCCTCTGACCTCCAAAGTATCCGATTAAACCAAGATGGGTTTGATCAGATGCTTGTTCAAGCCGGTAATGGCTTTTTTACCTAAGACCGAAACCGGAAGCAAAATCCTTGTTGCTTCTGGTTTCTGACATCACACAGTGGGAGGAACAACATCCATCCCTCTTAGCCCCCGTTCACATGTCTGAAGGACAGCAAACTGGCCCTTTGTCTAGAACTTTGAAGATTCCTGATCTATATAGAAACATTTGTATCTGTTATGGGATTGTAGGCAGCATGCAACTTACATAAATAATTAAACAAACCACTTAGTCCCCGTTCACACTAAGGCGACCTGTGAGGCGACCTGGTCGCCTCACATGTCGCCGTAGGTCGCCTTCCATAGGGAAGCTGCGGACCCATTCTAATAGGAGCGACACAAGTCGCTCCGACTTAGAAAAAGGGTCCGGAGCTTCTTTGGGGCGACCAGGAGGCAACCGCCATAGACTTCAATGTTATGAAGTCCGTGGCGGCCGCTCCGAGGTTGTGGCGCGCTGCTCGCACCGTGACCTCGGAGGTCGCCACCCGAAGTCGGATTGCCCCTATGTGAACGGGGGCTGTGTCCCAGGAACCGAATGCTACTAATCGCATCTTAAAGGCATGAGTGGAACCCCCTTCCACTGCCTGTAAAAGTAATCCAGAGGGTTCTTAGCCACTAGGAATTACTTTTACTTTGTGCAGAAGCGCTGGGGCTAAAAATACGCTACTGGTACATCGCTGGACAGGAAGTGGTTAATGGGGATTGGTCCATAAAGACATGGATGAGCGCAGTCATGTTGGAACAGGTAGGGGCCATTCCCAAACTGTTCCCACAAAGTTGGGAGCATGAAATTGTCCAAAATGTCTTGGTATGCTGACGTCTTAAGAGTTCCCTTCACTGGAACTAAGGGGCCAAGCCCAACCCCTGAAAAACAACCCCAAAAACCATAACCCCCCCTCCGCCAAATGATTTGGACCAGTTTACAAAGCAAGGTCCATAAAGACATGGATGAGCGAGTTTGGGGTGGAGGAACTTGACTGGCTTGCACAGAGTCCTGACCTCAACCTTTGCGATGAATTAGAGCGGATAGTGCGAGCCAGGCATTCACGTCCAACATCAGTGCCTGACCTCACAATGCACTTCGGGAAGAACAGTCAAACATTCGCATAGACACACTCCTAAACCTTGTGGAAAGCCTTCTCAGAAGAGTTAAGTCTATTATAGCTGCAAAGGGTGGGCCAACTCCATATTGAACCCTTCGAACTAAGACTGGGATGCTATTAAAGTTCATGTGCGTCTCAATACTTTTGACAATATAGTGTACATATATTACAATGTAACATTTACCATTCTTTGAGCAGTATACATCATTACCTATGTGTTTTTACACCAAATATGCTTATTCATGATTTCGGTTTTCAGATAAGCCCAGTGTTTTTTCCTGTATTTTCGTGGAAATATTTTACTGGTTTCCCTCTATTTTGTGCTAGTTCATGAAAGGTTAAATAGAAGACAGTATTAGAATTGCCCTAAGGATGAACTTTGCTGGCTTCATTGTATACTCCCTCCATCACTCTTCACTGATACACTATTGTTTTGTATGCTTCCTGTTTGCATAGTAGATAATGTGAAGTCAGCACAGGAGGTGTTAAAATGAGGTAGCTGTTGCGGGTATTACCGCCTCCTAATATACTTGGGAGAAAATCTGTGGAATCATCAAAGTCCAACATGACTGCAGCTCGACTCTTACCTGTTTTTCTACTGGTGCTGAGTATCCCTCATTATGGTGAGTAAAACAATTTTGCATGCACAGTGCATAGATGTATATTAGTTATAGGTATTCTACCATGCAGTATGTGTACACAGAAGAGGAATTATTAAGCTTTGTAAACAAGCTGTGCGGTGTGTTACACCTTGTATACAATGGATATTTTTGTCTGCATGGTTTATTGCTCTTCAGGAAACATCTCTTATATGATATTATTTTGTTGTTGTTGCTATTTATTATTATTTTGTTGTATTGCTATTGTTGTTGTTATTGTTGTTGTTATTATTATCATCATCCGCATTAGTAGAAGAGTCCTGGTTCACACTTGTGCGAAAGGTTGCCACTCCGGGACCTTACCCGTTCCAGCATCCTCAACCACCCACACAGAAAACACAGGAGATACGTGTGGGTTCCGTTACTCCTAATGGCACCCACACGCACTGGAAATCGCTGCAGCTGCTTCCTGCAATGGGGAACGCACTGCACATGCGGTTTCTGCACGGGCTGCGATTTCAGAAACTATGCAGGGACCTATTCTCTGTGTTTTCGGGAGCACGGCAGCTCATTCAAATGAATGATCTGCTGTCCCTGCGTATTGTGAACCAAGCCTAAGGTTACACATAGATAGGTTTTTGCACAGATAGGGCAACAGTCTCAGGTCTTTGGTGAGAACCTTCCAAAAAAAAAATGTGTACAAAGAGCAGCATATATGATTATAAAAAATAAATTAATTAATAAAATCCATTTCCCTTTAAACACTTAGGCCCCTTTCACACCTGCCGCTCCGTCGGCGAACTCCGTTTTTCTCAGCGGGGATCAATCCGCAGATCCCCCGCTGAGCATGCGGATGGCAGTTCTGTCTCCGTGCTGTGTGCAGAGACAGAGCTGTCAGGTCCCCACTCTTCTCTATGGGGGAATCGGATGAGAACGGACCGTCTGTCCGTTCTCATCCAATCCGACAGACGGATGGAAAATAGGGTTTCCATCCGTCTGGATTTGATGGACAGGATCGGATCGGATGTCAGTGGACATGTCTCCGCTGACGTCCGATGCCCCATAGAGATGCATGATGGGGCATCCGTTCAGATCCGCCTGAAAAACTGACAGGCAGATCTAAACTACCCGCAAGTGTGAAAGAGGCCTTACAGACCGCTGGCTCTGTCTCGCAAAACAACGTAACTAATTTGCCACAGAGGAAGCCGATCAGCGGGTCCGACAGCCACGATTGCCCCCTGGGCACCCACAATCGCTCCTCATGGAGACAGAACGACAGTCTGCCATAAACACGGCAGACCACTGTTCTGTCAGTTATGGACAGGGCGCCTATATTCCTCTTACATAGGCACACAGGTCTCTGTGTTCATGCAGAAAGCCCCCCCCCCCCAAAGTTATAAAGCACCCCCTAGGGACACATTTAACCCTTTTGAGTGCCCCTGGTGTTATCCCTATCCCTGCCAGTGTCATTAGTACAGTAACAGTGCATATTTTTAGCACTGATTACTGTAGTACTGTCACTGGTCCCCCCAAAAGTGTCAATAATGTCAGTTAGGTGTCCGATCTGTCCGCCGCAATTTCGCAGTCACGCTGAAAATCGCTGATCCCCGCCATTACTAGTAAAAAAAAATAAAAAATACATAAAAGTGACAAATCTTTCCCCTAGTTTGTAGATGCGAAAACTTTTGCGCAAACCAGTCAATATACACTTATTGCAATTTTTTTTTTTTTACTAAAAACACGTGGCAGAATAAAAATTTGCCTATAATGATGAAAAAAATGTATTTTTTATTTTTTTATTGGGGATTTTATATAGCAGAAAGTAAAAAATATTGGTTTTTTTTTTTTTTTTTTTCAGAATTGTTGCTTTTTTTGCTTATAGAGTAAAAAATAAAAATCACACAGGTGATCAAATACCACCAAAAGAAAGCTCTATGTGTGGGGAAAAAAGGAAATACATTTTTTTTGATACAGCGTCACACAACCGCGCAATTGTCAGTTAAATTAATGATGTGCTGTATCTCAAAAACTTGCCTGGTCATTAAGGGGGCAAATCCTTCCGGTCCAGAAGTGGTTAACCACTTTACAACCGGAGGATTTTGCTGTCTTCCGTCCAGGCCACTTTTTGCGATTCGGCGCTGTGCGACTTCAACTGACAATTGTGCGGTCGTGCGACGCCGTACCCAAACGAAATTTACGTCCTTTTTTTCCCACAAACAGAGCTTTCTTTTGGTGGTATTTGATCACCTGTGCGATTTTTACTTTTTGCGCTATAAACAAAAAAAGAGCGTTTATTTTGAAAAAATAACAATATTTTTCACATTTTTTTATATGAAATTCCCCCCAAAAAAGATGTAAAAACCAATTTTTTTAAAAGTTTTTGGCCAATTTGTTTTATGCTACATATGTTTGGTAAAAAAAATCGCAATAAGCGTATTTTGATTGGTTTGCGCAAAAGTTATTGCGTTTACTAACAAAGGGAAAGATTTCTGTCATTTTTGGTGTTTTTTTTTTAACGCGTAATGGCGGCGATCTGCGATTTTTTTTGCGGGACTGCGACATTGCGGCGGACAGACCGGACCCCTGACTGACATTTTTGACACTTTTGGGGGTACCAGTGACATTACTGCAGTAATCAGTGCTATATATATGCACTGTTACTGTAAAAATGACACTGGCAGGGAAGGGGTTAATTTTATTGGAGAGGGAGGGGTTAATGTATGCCTGGTGCTTACTGACGTGTAGGGGGGGAGGTGACTATGTGATTCATGGACAGATCCGATGTCCAGCTATGCTGAACAGTCCGATCTGTCACTCCCTGTCACTATGGAGATCCGCCCGCTGTGTTTACACACAGCGGGCGGATCTCCAGACTCGATCCCCGACGATCGGGTAAGAGCAGCGGCGATCGCCGCTGCTCCTCCCCTGGCCCGACTCCCGCTGTGAATGAAAACAGCGGGAGCGAGCCTCCGGCGGCGCGCAAGCGCCGCCCAGAAGGGGAGGAGTCCAGTCACGTTAATACTACGTGGCTGGACGGGAACGAGCCACTCTGCCGCAGTAGTATTACTGTGAGCGGTAGTAGAGTGGTTAAACATGATTACAAACTAAATGTTATTCCATAGTATTTTTCAGCTGACTTTAGGGTTTTCTCCTCAATAAGAGTGAGCTCCACTGCCCCAGATTGTATTATGCTATACACTATGCTGTATAAGTCAGGCTTTTTGAACACCGGTGTATAAAATGCTGCATTTAGATCCATTCTGTGTACAGTTTTATATGGATATGGGCACAGCAGTATTGTGGGTTATAGCACAAAGCCGCATTGTGGTCAGTATTCTCCCATGGCATCGAGCTTAGTTAACAAAAAAAAGAAAAATTTGCATCTGCGATATTTTGCGCAGTACACATGCAAAAGTTTTTGTGAAAATTAGTAGGTAGACAAAGTCATTAATGCAGAATGACTAAAGTCCTATGTCATTCTGCACCTCCCTAAAGGATGTAGCTTTGCAGGGCAATCAGCTGCATTAACCTCCCTAGCAGTATGATTATGTCAGGAATTACATACCAAAAGCGGTACAATTGTTTTCATGGAAATTTGGCGTTATGTATTATAGGCCTACAATTCTTAGTAATTACTGACTTACACCTGACCAAAACAAGACTCTAGTAGACATCCCAGATGTGATAAATTTGAAACACAAACGCATGAATTATAATCTAATCAATAATATAATTTTATTATATTATAATATATAATATAATATATATATATATATATATATATATTATATAATAAAATTATATTATTGATTGGATTATAATTCATGCGTTATATTATATATATATATATATATATATATATATATATATATATATATATATATATATATATATATATGTGTGTATATATATATATATATATATATATATATACACATATGTGTGTGTATATATATATATATATATATATATATGTGTGTGTATATATATATATATATATATATATATATATATATATATATACATATATATAAATATATATATATATATATATATATATATATATATATATATATATATATATATATATAATATAAATGTTATGTGTGTGTTTGTGTTTTGTGCAACGTTCAACGTTTGAATTTCCCTCCCTAGTTCCGCTCCCATTTGAAACACAAACGCATGAATTATAATCTAATCAATAATATAATTTTATTATATTATAATATATAATATAATATATATATATATATATATATATATATATATATATATTATATAATAAAATTATATTATTGATTGGATTATAATTCATGCGTTATATTATATATATATATATATATATATGTGTGTATATATATATATATATATATATATATACACATATGTGTGTGTATATATATATATATATGTGTGTATATATATATATATATATATATATATATATATATACATATATATAAATATATATATATATATATATATATATATATATATATATATATATATATATATATATAATATAAATGTTATGTGTGTGTTTGTGTTTTGTGCAACGTTCAACGTTTGAATTTCCCTCCCTAGTTCCGCTCCCATGCAGCATTGCTGCTGCAGGGAACAGAACTAGGAAGTCATCAGACCGACGGAGGACGGACGAGCGGCGGGGATCTCAGATGGCTGGCGATCACAGCAATGGGAGATCATCGCTGGATCGCCAGGAGAAGGTAAGACACCGCTGCGCGCTCTGCACATCCACCCCGAGCGTGACTCGGGGATACCGATAACAGCATGGAAAATCCACCCCGAGTCACGCTCGGGGATACCGCTAGGCAGGTTAACTGAATATATAGAAAAGACACCCATTCAACACGTAGGTTGTGCTTCCTGAATCACAGAAATCCAACATTTTCATGTTACAATTTTGTTGTGTATATACCATTATAATATAAAATGTAGACTGGCCATACGCTGAGATATTTTTTTCCTTCAGCCTGAAAAAAATTATCTAACAGATACTCATATCCACTCTATACAATGCAGATAGATGAATCTGCCTACTGAGCGATTGGATTCCGGCAACCGCTGACAGCAGAATACATGAACAATGGCTGTGTCTGACTGCATGCAACCATGGTTCAGCTGACAGGACCCCACCTGGCTCCATCTAAATCCAAGGATGTCAGGCAGGAGGGGGTTGCCAAAGCCACCCACAAAGTCAATTTCATCTGGTTCATCAGGAACCGGGCAAAATTTGCACAGGGTATTTAGGCCAGCTTTAGTTAGTGACTTAAAGAATCAATTTCTAAGGAAACAATCTTTAAATTATTCTTAACCCTTCTGTTTTCTTTTAGGCTGCCGACCACGGGGTCGGATCTTAGGTGGGTCAGAGTCCGCTCTACACAACAGACCATACATGGTATCATTGAACGTGGATGGCAGTCATTTATGTGGTGGTGCCTTACTCAGTCCACAGTGGGTTATCAGTGCCGCACACTGTGTTCCTGACAAGTAGGTTCATGTATTGACCAGATCTATCTATCTATCTATCTATCTATCTATCTATCTATCTATCTATCTATCTATCTATCTATCTATCTATCTATCTATCTATCTATCTATCTATCTATCTATCTATCTATCTATCTATCTATCTATCTATCTATCTATCTATCTATCTATCTATCTATCTATCTATCATCTTTCTGTATGTCCACCAGGACTTCTGTACTAATAGGAGATAGCTCTTAGAAATGTCATAGATCATTGCAATATTTCATGCACTTCTACTATATATAACAATTCATTAGCAACAAATTTAGTACTAAAACGAAAAACGGTGAAATACTGACCTTCTGTAAACAGATATTGACCACCAATTTGTAAAGTGGGCACATCCTACTCACCCACTAAGGTGAAACTAAAGGGAATTTTTTGCACTGACCACCAATATATAAAAGGAGGCATTTTCCCCTGACCACTATTAAACCAAAGGGACATTTTTATTCACTAATTGCCAACTTTCTGCAAAGGGCATTTTTACTACAATTTATTGTGTGTCAGGGTAAGACCGCGTGTTGTGGACAGATGATTCTGTGTCGTGCCTCCTCCTGCCCATGTGCAGTGGACACAAATAGAGGACAGTACTTAAACCACTAAAACCTCTCACCAACAATTTTCGGACTGATAATTAGAGCTGTGATGTTCCTGTTACAGTATCTCACAAAAGTGAGTACACCCCATCACATTTTTGTAAATATTTTATTATATCTTTTCATGTGACAACACTGAAGAAATGACACTTTGCTACAATGTAAAGTAGTGAGTGTACAGCTTGTAAAACAGTGTACATTTGCTGTCCCCTCAAAATATCTCAACACACAGCCATTAATGTCTAAACCGCTGGCAACAAAAGTGAGTACACCCCTAAGTGAAAATGTCCAAATTGGGCCCAATTAGCCATTTTCCCTCCTCGTTGTAATGGGACTCGTTAGTGTTACAAGGTCTCAGGTGTGAATGGGTTGAGTGCCAAGACTCTGAAACTGAGCTGCAGCACGGTGGCCAAGACCATACAGCGGTTTAACAGGACAGGTTCCACTCAGAACAGGCCTCGCCATGGTCTACCAAAGAATTTGAGTGCACGTGCTCAGCGTCATATCCAGAATTAGACATATGAGAGCTGCCAGCATTGCTGCAAAAGTTGAAGGGGTGGGAGGTCAGCCTGTCAGGGCTCAGACCATATGCCGCACACTGCATCAAATTGGTCTGCATGGCTGTCATCCCAGAAGGAAGCCTCTTGTAAAGATGATGCACAAGAAAGCCCACAAAGTTTGCTGAGAACAAGCAGACTAAGGACATGGATTACTGGAACCATGTCCTGTGGTCTGATGAGACCAAGATAAACTTATTTGGTTTAGATGGTGTCATGCGTGTGTGGTGGCAACCAGGTGAGGAGTACAAAGACAATTGTATCTTGCCTACAGTCAAGCATGGTTGTGGGAGTGTCATGGTCTGGGGCTGCATGAGTGCTGCCGGCACTAGGAAGCTACAGTTCATTGAGGGAACCATGAATGCCAACATGTACTGTGACATGCTGAAGCAGAGCATGATCCCCTCCATTTGGAGACTGGGCCCCAGGGCAGGATTCCAACAGGATAACGACCCCAAACACACCTCCAAGACAACTACTGCCTGCTAAAGAAGCTGAAGGTAAAGGTGTTGGACTGGCCAAGCATTTCTCCAGACCTAAACCCTATTGAGCATCTGTGGGGCATCCTCAAACAGAAGGTGGAGGAGCGCAAGGTCTCTAACATCCACCAGCTCCGTGATGTCGTTATGGAGGGGTGAAAGAGGACTCCAGTGGCAACCTGTGAAGCTCTGGTGAACTCCATGCCCAAGAGGGTTAAGGCAGTGCTGGAAAATAATGGTGGCCACACAAAAACTATTGGCCATTGGTGTTGTAACATGAAAAGATATAATAAAATATTGACAAAAATGTGAGGGGTGTACTCACTTTTGTGGGATACTGTAAATTGACTACTTTTAGCTTTTCAATTTCCTTGCCCTGAACTTTGAAGCTCCAACACAACACACCTACAGTATATGCAATGCTTGTGTACAGGGAATAACAGGTAGTAAGGGAAATCTTATTTAACATGGCATTTTGACAATAACTGAAAATCAAGGACTAGTAAGTCCTACCACACAGTGGCACATATGAGGGCTTGAGCAACAGACGGGGGATTTTAATATTTTATTTAATATTTTGACAATAACATTTTTTTGTGATCATTTTTTAAAATTCATTTTAGTAACTTTTTTGGAAGAAAAAAAAAGATTCAAAGAAGCCCTAATTCACTCCAGAATGTATCAAATACAAATATTGCTCTGGTTTTCTCATGTTCACTGTATAAAAATAAATAATTCTGCGTGATTTTCTTTGCAGCCCTAACAGCACTATTTTGGCTGTACTGGGGATTAACTCTCTGTCGGACCCTGAGAGGTTGGTTGTCAGCATTGAGAAACAGTTCATCCATCCTCAGTACAACAAAACTACCAAGGAAAATGACCTCCTTCTTTTGAAGGTATGTTTGAAGGCTTATTTACTCATGTTAACTAGTTTTTCTGGAATTGTTCTTGTGTGATTGTATTACAAACAAATGAATAGCCCCTTCTTTGGATGTCACTGTAGTTTCCTGGATTACATGCCCCAGCCTCTCTTGCAATATATTAACCACTTAAGCCCCGGAAGATTTTACCCCCTTCCTGACTAGGCCCTATTTTGCGATTCCGCACTGTGTGATTTTAACGGACAATTGCGCGGTCGTGCGATGCTGTACCCAAATGAAATTGACACAAACAGAGCTTTCTTTTGGTGGTATTTGATCACCTGTGCGATTTTGACTTTTTGCGCTATAAACAAAAAAAGAGCGTAAATTTTGAAAAAATAACAATATTTTTCACATTTTTTTATATGAAATTCCCCCCCAAAAAATATAAAAATCAAAATGTTTTAATATTTTTGGCCAATTTGTTTTCTGCTACATATTTCTGTGTCTAATCACAGTGGGAGGGCGACTCCGGCAGCACACACGCCGCCGAGACACAATCACGTAGGTCTACGTGATTATGCGTAGTTGAGCTGCCCTGCCTCAGTAAATCTGCGTGGGGCGGTCCGCAAGTGGTTAAAGTGATACTAAGAGCCGGTTCACATATATGTGATGTAGGAACCCTATGATCCCACTGTGGGTTCCTGCATCGCATTCAACTGGCAGGCAGTTCACACTTCCATATGCAAATCGCTGGGGGTATCAATACAAAGTTAACGACACCCCCAGATCAGTTCGCATATCACAGTGTGAACTGTCAGTTCAGACATGAATCGGATTGCATAGGTGTAAATACCCATGCGATCTGATTCTGGTGCGGACCCAAAAAAGGGTCCTGTGCGAGTTGTGTCCAAATTCGATGCAAATTCGGCCATACAATCTGTATGGCTGAATTCACATCGCACAGACATTGTATGTGCTTTGCAGAGCAGTGCAGTGCGAATCACACATATGTGAACCGGGACAAGAAGCAAAATCAAAAAATGACATATATGATGCAGTCTGTCATTACACAGTTTTTTACTCGTTGATCCTGCTCATTTTAAAACTTCCCTTAACATACCAAGCTAACGTAGAAGTTAAAGGGTTCAGACAAACCATTTAAAGCGGTTGTAAATCCAGTCTAGCAAGTTTCAGTCTGAAGGACAGCAAACTGGCCCTTTGTCTAGAACTTTGGAGATCCCTGATCTATATAGAAACATTTGTATCTTTTATGGGATTGTAGGCAGCATGCAAATTACATAAATAATTAAACAAACCACTTAATTGGATAAATAATGGTTGTGTCTTTATTATTGGTTTTTTACTAAATACAGTTGAACCATCTAAACCAGCGGGTCTCAGAGGTTACAGGGGTTGCCTAAGACCATCGGAAAACACATATTTCCAATGGTCTTAGGAACCTGAGACACCGCTCCTCTATCCGTCTCTATGCGGGTCCGCTCACATGCAGATACGCCCACATACGAGTATCCATCGTGATGACATCATCACGCCAGCCTCATCAAATACACCTCCTACAAATACAGGTGTATGTGACAGGGCTTGTGCCATAATGTACTTATGCGGACCAGTCTCACATGTGTAGACAGCAGCTACTGTGTAGAAAGCAGCAATATTGGAGGTAAAACGACACTTCATGAATTATAATTACTGGGTAAATGTAAAATCATGTACTGTAAAATCATCAACTACTGCAAAAAACAAACAAACCAATATCTGTACCATGGGAACTTAATCTGGATGCTGATCGGTCTGTTTATATTCAGCTGTGGTTGATGTGAATACTGCCCCCTTGTGATATTAACAGGTATGTAAAAAAAACAACACAGAGAATGGTAAATCATAGGAAACTTTATTGACGAATTTAGACATCCATTTAGATGAACTGTATTGACTGAACTATGCCATGTATCATCTTTTGTATTATTAAAGCTATTGTTATAATAATAGTGTATTATAATATTTAATATACTATATTAAAATTATATATCTAATTACATATTGTGTTTGTGATTAATACCTATGCTTTAATTATGTTCAATTTGTAATAAATGAAAATACATCCTGCATTTCAGATTTTTACATTTAGATGATTCATAACAGTAGCAACATTGCAGTTATGAAGTAGCAACGAAAATAATTTTATGGTTGGGGGTCACCACAACATGTATTAAAGGGTCACGGCATTAGGAAGGTTGAGACCACTGATTTAAACATACTACTGAATACTTCATTCATTTCAAATCAAATACCGAATGCTTCAAACACGGCCCAGCCACTACAGCTCGAGCCTAAAATCCTTTACTTTAAACAAATTATATAAATTCTCCCCCCCCCTACTCTTTATCTTAAAGGGAAGGGGGTCCCACCACATAACAAGCCGCAACAAGGGAAGGGGGGGCAGGGAGCTGTTCTGGTTTATTCCTTCTGTTGACTGGCAATGACTTGAGCCCCCTGGATTCCAGAACCTTCCATGGGTCAGATGACCTTAATTGACCTATCCTGAATGGCCGCCCAAGATTCTGAAGTGTCCCTAGGGTCACCTGACTCTGATGACCTATCAGAGAACCCCAATACCCTACACAGTCTTGGGGAAGCTTGAGACTGCCGCCTCCACAATCCCATGAGGAAAGGGGGGCCTCGGGACCGACTCCCCCCCCCTTTTTCCTTACATTCCTTTTGACCGCGCCAGGATGTGACGGTACTAACCGTCACTATGTGTGACGGATCACCCTGTCCCTGGATTGTAAACCCCTTTGTGTCATTTTCCTATGAGTTTGGGACATTGCAATTTTATTGCATTTTATTTTCCCTTATTCATCCTCTGAACAACTGAAGATGGCATGATTCATGGCATTGAGTTAATGTAATGTAATGTTACAGCCCATCCCCCCCCTCCTGTTCCTGTGTCTAAGTGTGTGGATTCCTGACACAGACAATGGTCTGAGCTGGAGACATCTCTCCGCAGGGGGTGTGTATTAAGATTGCCTGTTTCAATGTACAAATGTTCAGTTCTCATTGGTGGGTCCTTGTCTCATTCCCCCCCCCCCCCCCTGCAAGGCTAAGGGGAGTGCCCCTTAGCTGTGTGTAAAACTGTATGTCTTGGAATGTAATAAACAGTTCTTACTTAGATTCACAGCATAGAGTGTCATCTCATGTTTGTGGGAGAAGGCTATACCAGCTCTATCCCTCTTCTGCTTGGATTGCTCAATCACTAGCTATGGTGAGAGCGATTCCTGCTCTACTCTACAGCATCCCTCACACTAGGGGGAAGAGAACATCTCTGGCGACGAAACCCCTCTTTCTATGGGGGCGGCCGCTACACACATATAAACAGAAAGCTTTGTGGACATATCAGTATGAAATTCTTAATATGGACTGAACCTTTTTATTTTCAGCTGGCAGTAAATGTCACACTGAGCGATAAAGTGAAGCCCATACAAATCCAATGTGAAGACAAAACCATAGCGGCAGGTACTGGATGCCTTGTAGCTGGCTGGGGGAAAATAAAGCGCACAGGGAAGAAACCGGACTTGCTGAATGAGGTGACGGTACCGGTAATCAGCAGAGATGTTTGTAATGGTCGGGGTTACTATCAAGATGAAATTACTGAGAATATGATGTGTGCAGGGACCTCCAAACAAGACTCATGTGAGGTAAGAAAATGTGCTGGATGATAAGATTTATTTATTTTAGGTACTTGCATAGCGCCGTCAATTTACGCAGCTCTTTCCATATCCATTGCTCTTTCCATATCCATTGTACATTCACATCAGTCCCTGCCTTCAAGGAGCTTACAATCTAAGGTCCCTAACGCATATTCCTATACTACTGTGTTTCCCCGAAAATAAGACCTACCCTAAAAATAAGACCTACTGTTATTTTCGGAGAGGGCTGCAATATAAGCCCTACCCCGAAAAAAAGTCCTAGTTTAGTGTTTGTAAAATCCTAGCATCCACTTTATCCACTTTTTATATAATGTCCAGTGTGTGTTTCTGTAATCTTATAGTGTGAAATACCTTCATAGCTGTCAGTGTTGGATCTCAGCCCCTCCCCTCTGCAGTGTTCAGAGCGGGTCACAGAAGCACCAAGCATTATATTAAAATAGTGTGAAATACCTTTGTTACAGCCACACTCTGTGCTTCCGTGACCCCCAGCTGTCAGCGGGGGCGGGGAAGAGAAGGACAGCAGTGGGAAATCAGCTGAGCACCAAGCGGCGCTGTACCGAAGGTATTTCACACAATTCTAATCTAATACTCAGCGCTTCTGTGACCAGCTCTGAGGGGAGGGACTGAGATCCCCTATTGACAGCTATGAGAACAGAAGGAGAGAAGAGTAGAGCAGGAGATTAGCTGAGCGGCGCTGTACTGAAGGTAATTCACACTATTATAATATAATGCTCAGCGCTTCTGTGACCCGCTCTGAGGGGAGGGACGCAGATCCCCTATTGACAGCTATGAGAAGAGAAGGAGGGGAGAGTAGAGCAGGAGATTAGCTGAGCGGCGCTGTACTGAAGGTATTTCACACTATTATAATATAATGCTCAGCGTTTCTGTGACCCGCTCTGAGGGGAGGGGCTGAGATCCCCTATTGACAGCTATGAGAAGAGAAGGAGAGGAGAGTAGAGCAGGAGATTAGCTGAGCGGCGCTGTACTGAAGGAATTTTACACTATTATAATATAATGCTCAGCGCTTCTGTGACCCGCTCTGAGGGGAGGGACTGAGATCCCCTATTGACAGCTATGAGAAGAGAAGGAGAGAAGAGTAGAACAGGAGATTAGCTGAGCGGCGCTGTACTGAAGGTAATTCACACTATTATAATATAATGCTCAGCGCTTCTGTGACCCGCTCTGAGGGGAGGGGCTCCATTGCGGGGGTTACGTTCCGGACCCAGCCGCGAAAAGTGAAATTCCGCGAAATAGAAAAACCCTATTAAAATGCATTGTAGGCATGTTTTTTTTACTGTCACTGTACATGTAAAAGCATTTTAAGGTCTTTAAACACACTTTTAAAACAATAGAAACTCATTTAAACACATAAAAGATACTAAGAGACATAGCAAGAGCTATGGAAAACACAAAAATATATAATTTTTAATGATTTATATAGTAAAATAACATTACAAAAAAAAACGCGAATTACCGGGACCGCAAAAACTGAACCGCGATGGAGCGGGGGATTACTGTATTATAATATAATGCTCAGCGCTTCTGTGACCCGCTCTGAGGGGAGGGACTCAGATCCCCTATTGACAGCTATGAGAAGAGAAGGAGAGGAGAGTAGAGCAGGAGATTAGCTAAGCGGCGCTGTACTGAAGGTATTTCACACTATTATAATATAATGCTCAGCGCTTCTGTGACCCGCTCTGAGGGGAGGGGCTGAGATCCCCTATTGACAGCTATGAGAAGAGAAGGAGAAGAGAGTAGAGCAGGAGATTAGCTGAGCGGCGCTGTACTGAAGGTATTTCACACTATTAGATTACAGAAACACACACTGGACATTATATAAAACAGTCATAAAGTGGATTCTAGGATTTTACAAACACTAAATTAGGTTCACACAGGGGTATCCTGACAGGCAGGGAGGGAGATAAGATCTACCCCGAAAATAAGCTCTACTATGTCTTTTGGTGCCAAAATTAATAATAAGATCCACGCTTATTTTTGGGGAAACACGGTAGGGCTAATTGCCAACCTACCAGCATGTCTTTGGAGGGTGGGAGGAAACCCATACAGGTACAGGCAGAACACGCAAACTCCAGGCAGGTAGTGTCGTGGTTGGGATTCGAACCAGCAACCCTCTTGCTTCTAGGCAAAAGTTCTAACCACTACACCGTGCCACCCATAATCATGCTGTTTGTATGTGGGAAAATAATACAAATTGTTTACAACACTTTGTATAGAACAAGCAGCATCTCCATTACTACAAAGCTTCTTTCAGCAGCAACAGTCAGGTCTAAAAGCAATTTAAATCACTAGTAAAAAGGCCCGATTTAAATCATAATTTTAAAAGAGCAACTATCATCTCTGTCCCGCAGCGACTCCTCCACTAACCCGCTGTTGACTCACCGACAGTCGCATTCACTTTAATTGGACGGCTGGTGATGCGGCAGTGACACAACAAGGTGAGGGACATGGCCGCAGCAGAGGAGCGGATGCCCACTAACAGGCGCTGCCATGATGGATCTGAAATGACAGATGCTCTTTAAATATAAGGATTCATTCTTGCTGGTAGTTAGTATGAAATGATGTGAATGCATCAATGCAGTGCTATGTTATCTCAGCTTGCAGAACTTGGATTCATTGAATGAGTTCACCAAAAATGGAAATATTGTAGAATATACAGCTACATAACTAAGCTCCATTTCATGCAGAATAAACAAAATTATTAATGTATCTTGAAATAGAAAACTGTCTTTTGATAGAATTGTATTCCAAAAGCATTTTATTCAAATAAATTTGATAAGAAAAAAAAAAAAATCTGATTAAAATTTCGTAAAAACCCGATTTAAAAAAAAAAGAATCAGATTTTTCTTTTTTTTAAATCATTGATTTTTATCCACTGTTCCTTGGAGGACAGATAAAGGACACATATCTTTTGTATAGCCAAGAAGGACACATAAAGGACAACTTAAAGTTACACTAAACTCTGGTTAAAAAAATGCATTCTATATGAATAAGTGTATTCGTAACTCAAAAAGTTATCTTATATTGCTGTCAGCCTCCTCCAGCTCTTTGAATTCTTTTTTGCTGCTGGGATCTAACTTCCTGTTAGTGGGTGGCTACGTTGATTCTCCATGGTCCTACATATGTAGGAATGTAGCCACCCTCTCCTGCAGCTCCTGAGATGGACTATGGGATTTGTAGTTTACATAGAGCAATGCACATGACTGAAACTAACATGCACTGCCCATTCCAAACAAAAAAAGTGAGGGGAAAAAGAGGGGTTCAGGAGCTCACAGACGGCATGGCAAGGAGAAAGGAAAGTACAGTAAGGAATTATTTAGTGAAAAATGGATTAGAAGACCAGTCAGTTCAATAGCATATAAATTATTTTTGGGGAATAGGGTTATTGTTTCAGGTCACTCTAACTACCGGACTGTCTATTGCTTCTTCTGCACATGTATAACAAACATGTTGTACTTACCTGCTCTGTGCAATGGTTTTTTACAGAGCAGCCCCAATCCTATTCTTTTTGGGTCTCCTGCCGGTGGTCCTGGCTCCTCCCCCCGCCAAGTCCCCCCAATAGCGAGCCTCTTGCTATGGGGGCACTCGAGCAGGCTCACTCTTGAGCTGCACTCCTGTGAGTAAATACAACAAAAGAAAGGGGTTCCCCTAAGGGGTTGGGACTTTTAAGGCATTCAGATTAGTATGAGACAAGTATAGATAGTAGGGTTTTTTTGAAAAAAATATCAAAATTTTATTGAATAACAATAAGAGTCTAAAAACAGCAAAATGTTGAACATATACATAGGAAATAAGCAGGCAGAAAATGCAATACAGTACAGCTACAGAGACGTGCAATTAGATTCACAATCAAATACCCAACGCGTTTCGAAGCTATTCGCTTCTTCTTCAGGGGTAATGTAAAATATTGCACATAAATTTTTGTAAGGTCTCTGTCTGTATAGGAAGAAATTCTGCATGCATGAATTTAAAATCAATTCGGCAGGCTCGGCATTCTCCTCGTGTGTCCACTAGGTGGTATGGATCATAAACAAATGCCTACAAGGTCAAAAAGGCCTGTATCTAGAGGGGTAGGCCACTCTCAAATTTTGTGTGGAGCTCACACAAACCCATCTGTAGGAAGCTGTGTGCGGCTGAAGTCCAAACAAAGGCAAGCTCAGGTGTGAATGAGAGATGGAAGGGCTGTTTCACAGTTTGTCAAGGATCCAAAGGGAAGCCAGACCAGAGTGTGACCGTGACAGGGGCACGGTGGAATGGGGAGTCCATTCACACACAAAGCGTGGCTTGGGCCCACCACCTGCACTCTCCTCATTGGCTCACTAGCTATGACTGACAGAAGCAGGAGCCAATCTAACAACCAGCTTCTGTTGAACAGTGAGGAGTACACACACGTTGACATTTGGACACTTCCTGCTGAACCAGCTGCATTTTGATATGTGTATATCCTGCTTAAGGACCCTTTCACACTGCTCCGTAGCAAAATCGTGGTAAAAACGCATATATGATTTTGCTGTGTTTTTCTTGCAATGTAAAAACGCAGGAAAAATATATCAGTGTGAAAGGGCCCTACTGCCCTAAAGCACACCCTAAACACAGAGAGTATTACAGGCAGGATAACCAGGGAAAATAAAGGGGAAAAGCCTAAAAAGTGAAAACTAATGCAGCCACCACATATAAAGCTGTAAGCTGTAATACACTATATTGCCAAAAGTATTGGGACGCCTGCCTGTACATGCACATCAGCTTTAATGGCATCCCAGTCTTAGTCCGTAGGATTCAATACTGAGTTGGCCCACCCTTTGCAGCTATAACAGCTTCAACTCTTCGGGGAAGGCTGTCCTCAAGGTTTAGGAGTGTGTTTATGGGAATGTTTGACCATTCTTCCAAAAGCGCATTTGTGAGGTCAGGCACTGATGTTGGACGAAAAGGCCTGGCTCGCAGTCTCTGCTCTTATGCATCCCAAACTTGCTCATCCATGTCTTTATGGACCTTGCTTTGTGCACTGGTCATGTTGGAACAGGAAGGGGCCATCCCCAAACTGTTCCCACAAAGTTGGGAGCATGAAATTGTCCAAAATGTCTTGGTATGCTGACGTCTTAAGAGTTCCCTTCACCGGAACTAAGGGACCAAGCCCAACCCCTGAAAAACAACCCCACACCATAATCCCCCCTGCACCAAATGATTTGGACCAGTGCACAAAGCAAGGTCCATAAAGACATGGATGAGCAAGTTTAGGGTGGAGGAACTTGACTGGTCTGCACAGAGTCCTGACCTCAACCTGATAGAAGCCAGAGCTTCTCGTACAACATCAGTGCCTGACCTCACAAATGCTCTTCTGGAAGAACGGTCAAACTTTCCCATAGACACTCCTAAACCTTGTGGACAGCCTTTCCAGAAGAGTTGAAGCTGTTATATCTGCAAAGGGTGGGCCAACTCAATATTGAACCCTACGGACTAAGACTGAGATGCCATTAAAGTTCATGTGCGTGTAAAGGCAGGTGTCCCAATACTTTTGGCAATATAGTGTATATTACGTTTTTCTTTTTGGGTTTAACAAAATGGAAAAGAAATACCCTGATCCTGCCCTACATCTGTTACCCGAAGTTGCCAGTGACATCACTGTTCTACACGGCTGCCTCCTTGGGAAGCCAGGTGCTCATAATTCTTTAAGAAATTGCTCCAGCACCATACAAGAGTTCACTCATCTGGGATTATAAGCATCCATCTTTCTAGAAGGGATCAGTGAGGAACAGGGATGTCCCTGGCTCTCCAGAGCTGGAACCTAAGCTACGTATTGTTTTGTTTTTTCCTACAATTTTTTATTTTCATCTTTCATTTACTATTTTTTTCTTTTTCTTTTTGGTTTGTCAGAGGGCCCCTAGAAAAGATAACCTTGAATTTTCATGCAATATCCCTTGTAACTAACAACAGCCTTAAGTGTTTTGAAGTTTAACACTTGCAAAAAGTACACTTTAAATAACCATAAATCAATCACTTTTCCATCCCTCAGGGAGACTCTGGGGGGCCCTTGGTGTGTGCTGGAGTGCTGGAGGCTGTAGTGTCTTCTGGATTTAGAGTCTGTGGTAATGCCAGGAGGCCAGGCATCTACACCCGTATAAATCCCTATAGAAGATTTATTGAAGAAACCATGCATAACGCCACCCTATGCAGTCCTGCAACAACAATCAAATCCTAAACGACAAGCAAATGTAGTACAGCACAAAAATGGAATTGTTCATTGTTTTACCTGATAAAGGTATTATATACTGTTTATTCCAAATTGTCTTCATTTATGTTGATGAATGTTAAATTCACTCTTGTTATGTTGCATATGAGCATAGTACATACATGAAAATGTAAGAATAAAACTAAAAACACAAATGGTCCCAAGTCATTGGCAAAGCAACAAAGTTCATATAATTCAGGATTTTGCTATTAATTGCTATAAATCTGATTTTGCCCACTTTTATAAAATTTCTTCCTTAAAGTGAACCTGTGTCCAGAGACTCCAGACTATGCATACTAAAGTATTAACATATTCTGAACAAGCAGTAAGGGTACTTTAAGGCCTTCTTCACACAGGCCTCCCGAGAAATTAATTTGGGAAGGATAATGTTTTGCATTTATATGCATTAGGTCTTTCATACAAACATTTCCCTCCAAACTATGCATTTACATGTGTTTGAAAGCATTTAGATGCTTTCAAAATTTATAATTTTTATTTTTCCTAAATGAAATTAAACTCAATGTAATTAAATTTAAGTAAAAGCACAGTGTTCACTATATCTTTTAAAATGATTACATGGATTTAAAAGTGTCCAATAAAAGCATAAAAATGCATCTATGTCAATGTTCATGTCATTGAGGCCTAAAACAGACCTTCATTTACCTCTGTATCTATAAGCACTGGGTAAAAGTTTGTTTTTAAAGTTCACTTAAATCACAGCATAGTTCAATTACAACAACATTTTGGCAGCCTGGCAACTCTCTACTGTAAACAGCCAGCAAGTGTTTCTAAACTGTTAGGTTGAATCTGATTGTACAATCTCCTTTATATCTACCAACAACTATGTAGTGCAAGGGCTTGCCTGATTTAATATTAATAACATGGATTGTTTAGGTTTGTCCTCATATTATATAGTTTTGGTAAATGAAAAGGTGATTGTATAGTGTATGGCCAGCCTTAGTCCCCCATGTACACTGGGTGTTTAGCCCTGGTACATGGGGGCTCTGATGGTTAGCTGCTGAGGAGGGCATAGGTGCTTCATACAGCCCAGCCGCCAGCAGCTTGTCAAATGCTATCAGAGGTTGACAGCTGCTGCAGCTGGATGGGGTTGGATGGTGCACCCAGCACTAAGAACATTTAGGGTAGTATGTGCCCAGGGATGAATGCCCGTAACACAAGAACACAATATTTCAGTTACCTCTGTTCTGCCGTATTTCCATGTATTTTTTGTCGTTTGGACCACTGCAACCTGTTTACTAATGTGATTTTGGTTTCTTTCTCTGCCCACACCTTCTAATTATTCCATGTCCTATCAATCAGTGTTAGTTATTCACAGAAACAGGGTTCAGGAAAGTCATTGTCTTCAGTTCAAAAGACTGGAAAGACATCCTCTGTACTGAAAATAGCTTAAGTAAAATTGTGCAGCAGGTGACCATACTGTCAGGACAGACCTGGGTTAAGCAGGTTTGTCAATGCATATAGTGCCATTTAAACCTGGATTCTGTTCGTTACTCAAAACTATTGTATAGATATAGAAAATGCTTGGTGAGTGAGACCCATTCTCATGGTCAATCGTTCCTGATCACTGGAGGGTTCAGACAGCCACTGACACCTTTTCTGCTGCCAGCTATCTCCTCACTGTTTCCATCGCCCCCAGACAAGATGACAGCATGTTTTTCAGTTTTTCCTTGTCATTTGCTAGGGTAGCAGACTATCCAAAGACAACTGTATGACACAAACTATCAGTGATGGAGCAAAGAGAAGGTGAGCTTAGTCTGGTTTTGCTGGAAATCACTATTTTCCTATGAGCAGTGCATTACATAGTATGAGGTCTATCAGTAGTAGCAAGTATTTAGCCTTGTGACAGATTCTCATACAAAGTATGTACAACACATTAAAAGAAAATGTTATTAACCCTCATATAAAAGAGAACATACAGATAAAACCAAATCGTTGTTTTTTAGAGAGTTTTATTTTTTTTTTTGTCTTAATGTGGAACTGAACTGAAAAAGTTAAGAATTAGTTTGTTTTAGTAAAAATCACAAAAGCTAATTGTGTCCAAGCAGTAACCTCAAAATGAAGCTTTTGTCTTGATTTCATCCTGTAAAATAACAGTTCATTTCCTGGTATGTGAGTGTGCCTAGGCACTTTTGTGCCTACTGCGTACAACCTCAAAGCTGTATTATATCTCATGAGTGAGTTTGAATGCACTGTTGCCTTTAATGCTAGTCTGAGGAGATTTGGAGTGAGATTTGGTAATGTCGCTGCTGCGCTGCTCACTGATCTCACAAAGTTGGGATCTGCTGGAGGCTCTGACATAAGGAAATAAAGCCCTACCTTCTACTAAGATGGCCACTTTCCCACACAGACACAGTGCATAACAAGGCATGGTAATCTATAAAGATCCTCTGCAGGGAGCCATTATATAGTTTTGGCTGAGGATAGGATACCAGATATTTCTGGTGGGAATACTAGCAAATTGTTCTGCAGACAAAAGTCTGATGTTGTGATCCAGGCCCAGGTCATACATGGGAAGGCGGTGTCTACAATTGACAGGTGTGCCTGGGCACACCCTAATCACCCTGTGCAGCACAGATTCCCCTACTGCCCTGGCTCCCCTCCCTCTTACCCCCACAGCTCTACCAGCTTCCCTCCTCTCCTTTCCAGCCGGCTGTTGCTGTGGGGATATTTTAGGATGAGTGGGGAAAGGGGCCGGTAAATATATAATTTTCTGGCCCCCTCCCTTTCTGAATGAACATCGTAAGTGTGTGTTTGAGCTTTGGTGTGCACACCCTAATGCATTAGGCAGGGCACACCTATGCATTGCTCAACACTATATTACAATATACAAGTAATTTAACAGTGTAACACCATAGCTCCCAACTGTTCTTGATTTCGGGGGACTGTCCCTGATTTGGAACAAAGTCTCTCTGTCCCTCAGTCCTCCTCATTTCTCCCTCATTTTGGTCTATATAATTGTCTATAAAATGCACTTTATATCTTTAAAAAAGTGTTTCCCATTGCTAAACCTTTCAGCCAATTTCAAAATTGCTGCATTTGTAAACCTCAAAAGCCAGTATAAAGGAATAATAGTGGTAAAAATAAGTACTTGTGGGTTTAACTAATTGTTTTTTGTATTAATCTCCTTTAAGGGGGCATGGCAGGGGGGTGTGTTCTATCCCTACATACTTTTGTTAATAGATGTCCCTCGTTCCTATCTCAGAATGTTGGGAGGTATGCAACACATGTGCACATTTTTTTTTTTTCTAAAGCCATTGCGCAGGCTATGTGTTTCTCCAAAAATATATTTTATTTATGGAAAGAAGTTGATCAGCTGATTGACCCACTAACTTTTTCAATTTCTTTAGAAATTCGAGCAAAAAGATCTATTAATACTGAGAATTCAATCAACAAAGAAGGAGTCCGCCACATACTAGCCATTATAGGTGGCTTGAGCTAGAAACTTAAAGCGTAACTCCACTTTTGTTGAGAAAAAAACATTTCCCTCTGGGTGATCTGTGTACATTGCAAGGGTTTTAACAAACTTTGTTGCAGATTCCTACCTTTTGTTATTCTGAAGAAATTATTGTTTGTTCCTCTATGCTGAGTGGGTCAAATGGGAGTGGTTTCATAATTATCTGTCAGCTGTGGCAGCTGCAGGGCTCTAATGAGGAAATCTGCTGGGCCTGCATCCCTTTAGATGTGTTCCCATTGGGAATATCTCACCAAAAATTAAAATTTTTGTTCCAGGGGATGCCAGAAATCTGACTTGTATCTTAGTGCAGACTTCTGAGAAAATTGGTGAGCCAATCACACAAGCAGGAAATGATGTTTCTGGGGTGTGGTCAGTATATATTCTGTGTACAGAACACCTCCAGGTAGCCATATTGCATTGCATTTCCAGAACATTACAGCGGCTGCAGATTGAAAAGGAAAGGCAATTTTTAATAACATTCAAATACGATATGATTTGTGTCACAATTATTTACGCTATATTGTTTTTTCTTTATTTGCTGATTTTTTCCCCCACAAAAGTGGAGTTACCCTTTAAATTAACACATTCTATACAATAAGTCAGTCAGTGAGCTACAAATTTGAAATGCTTTAAAAGTTTATTTGACAATTGATTTGAGAAACTATTGAAATAGAAGGGTGCACATAAGCAAGAAAGATATATCCAGCAGCGGGAATTTTTTCTGGAAGGCTATTAATGAATGGGGCTTATTCTGCTGTGTTATCTATTGATAGCACCATCAATGAAGTTTCGAAACAATGCAACTCGTGCAAAGAAATCAGGAGCCACTCCATTTCCACAGCTTCGGATTATAAAAGATGAAATCCCCTGAATCACCCCATTGCATACAAGGGGTCCCCCAGAGTCACCCTGGAAAAGAAAATTAAGAACACATGTCAAATCAGTTTGTTTTCATTCTCTATTTCCAGAACAAATTAACGAGTGCCAGAATTTTAGATTACGGTAAATCATGGGTATTCTCATTATATAAAGTAATTCCATTTGTAAACATTCAATTATCATTTTTATGAAGTTTAAAAGCTGCTATAAGTATTAGGTTACAATAGGCCTCAATTCTAAACGTTGGAGAAAAGGAAGCTAGAGTTGTTAACAAATCGTGTTCCAGTTGCTTTTTTCTATTGCACAAAAGCATCATGAAAAGACTTCAAGTTGGCTGTTATGACAAATACATAAACTTTTCCTTTTTCCTTTGGACATAAGACCTAGTTATTTTAAGAATGAGTAGAAAAATGAAAATTTGTCCACCACCCACCAATGACCTCTTCAGCAGGGACATATTTCAAGATATGAATTCCTTTACTGCTCGGCCTGTAACAGGACCAGCGAGGTATGACTTTCAGGATTTTGCATCTCTAGTCTACTGAAATCCTACACATTGGCAAGGCTAAGGACAGGTCCTGCCATATAAATCAATGGGTTTTACGTGCACATTAACCAAGATAATTCAAATAACAATGGCAAGTGTTAGAGAACTTGCAGCCCTTGTCAGTGAAGACAGTCTTTTTTCTTGTTAATTAAGGTATGGGGGTATAACTTACCTTTTTATTGCAGATGCTAGGGTTGGAGGTTGGAGTTTAATTTTGCTTTTTAAAGTGAACTTGGAACCCTCACACCTATTTCACTATCACTACTAAGGCATTGCTTTGATTACTAGTACTACTAGGATTAGAGGAACTTAATTTCTTTTCTTTTGAGAAGAGGAGATTAAGGGGGATATGATCAACATGTATAAATACATAAAGGGTCCATATAGTGAACTTGGTCATCACAGAGGACAAAGGGGGCACTCTTTACGTCTGGAGGAAAGTAGGCTTGATCTCCAATGGAAAAGTTTCTTCACAGTAAGAGCTGTGAAAATGTGGAAGAGACTCCCTCAAAAGCTGGTTCTGGCCAGCTCAGTAGATTGCTTCAAAAAAGACCTGGATTATTTCCTAAATGTACATAATATACCTGGATACTAACATTTATAGGTAAAGTTGATCCAGAGAATATCTGATTGCCTCTCAGGGAATCAGGAAGGAACTTTGTTCCCCTGCTGGAGCAAATTGGATCATGCTTTGTTGGGGTTTTTTTGCCTTCCTCTGGATCAACTGCGGGTATAGGATTGTGTAATTGTGTATGTGGGATTGTATTTTTTTTTTTTTCCTTTTTTTTCCTTTTTCCCTTTTATAGATTGAACTAGATCAGCCTTTCTCAACTTTTTCAACACAGAGAAACCCTTAAAATACATTTCTGGTCTCGGGGAACCCCTGCTAAAATTTAAAAACCTTAAGTTCTTTAAGTATATAAACAGTAAGAAAGCGAGGCCAGAACACATTGGCCCCATAAAAGATGATAAAGGAAATATGGCCACTGAGGACAAAGAAAAGGCGGAAGTGTTAAATAATTTCTTTTCTTCAGTCTTTACAAAAGAATCGGGGGGCTGTGGATGTGGTATATCTGGACTTTGCAAAGGCCTTTGACACCGTTCCCCACAAACGATTACTGTTCAAACTAAGGAAGGTAGGTATGGACCATAAGGTGAGTACCTGGATAGAGAACTGGCTCCAGGGGAGAGTACAGAGGGTGGTGATTAATGGGGAGTACTCGGATTGGGCGGGTGTGGAAAGTGGGGTCCCCCAGGGTTCTGTCCTGGGACCAATCCTGTTTAATTTGTTCATAAATGATCTAGAGGAGGGGATATCTAGCACAATCTCAGTATTTGCAGATGATACTAAACTAGGCATGCCAATATCTTCTATGCAGGATGTGGAAACCTTGCAAGCAGACCTGAACAAAATAACGGGATGGGCAACTACATGGCAGATGAGGTTTAATGTTGATAAATGTAAAGTAATGCACTTGGGGGCCAGAAACCAGAAAGCAAGCCACTCACTAGGGAGGGGAACCTCTGGGTGAGTCTAGGATGGAAAAGGACTTGGGGGTACTGGTAGACAACAAGCTTGGCAGTGGCATGCAATGCCAAGCCGCCGCAAGCAAAGCCAACAGAATACTGGGATGTATAAAAAAGGGGATTCACTCCAGAAATAAAGAGATTATTCTCCCACTCTACAAGACTCTGGTCCGGCCACATCTGGAGTATGCTGTCCAGTTCTGGGCACCGGTCCTCAGGAAGGATGTGCTGGAATTGGAGAAAGTCCAGAGAAGGGCAACAAAAATAATTAGGGGAATGGAGGACATCAGCTATGAGGAAAGACTACAAGCACTGAACTTATTCTCTCTGGAGAAAAGACGATTGAGGGGGGATATGATATCAATGTACAAATACTGTACTGGTGACCCGAGCATAAGGAACAAACTATTCAGAGAAAGGAGATACAATAAGACACGTGGCCACTCACTAAAACTAGAGGAAAGGCGGTTTAACCTTAAAGTGCGTAAGGGGTTCTTCACTGTAAGAGCGGTAAGGATGTGGAATTCTCTTCCACAAGCAGTCGTATCAGCAGGGAGCATTGATAGTTTCAAAAAACTATTAGATGGGCACCTTAGAGACCACAACATACAGGGGTATACAATGTACGGTTAAAAGCAAACACACACACACACATCATAGGTTGAACTGGATGGACTGATGTCTTTTTTCAACCTCACTAACTATGTAACTATGTAACTCATGACACATTAGTGTGACAGTCAGTGGGAAGAATGCTCCTTACTTTTGTCATCATTGGGAAGAATTACCCCCTTACAGATAGTTGAAAGGAACAATGGTGTCATTGGGAACTTATTGGAGAGGCAGAAATTGCCCATTGCTCAAGGAACTCCTAGCAACCTCAGGAGGAACCCTAGGGTTCCACGAAACCCTGAACTAGATGGACTAGTGTCTTTTTTTTAACCTAACTAACTATACTATTGCAACGATCAGTGACTTTCAGTGGTGTTCTGCAAACCAAACCAACCAGTCAGTTACAGCTTTAATTGGTAATGTATAAGGCACTGCTCTTTGCACCTTTGTCTTTTGGTTCTTCATAAAAAAAGGTCAAATTGCAGACAACTAAATGAAACCTGTACTGAGTAAAATATGAAAGTTGTAACTGGACTCCTTCTGAAAACAGGATTTAAGTGGCTGAAATATGAGTCATTGACCTGGAAAACCTATCTAATTTCAAAAGCCAGAGTAAAATTAGAACTCCTGATCTGCATAATTGTTTCTTGGTCAGTGTCCTTCAAAAGCATTAAACCCATTGGATGCCCATGAAAGTGAAGCATCGAGCCAGTTTAGAAGAAGTTTTCAGCAAAGGCACACTCCATATTTCTCTTAGTACAGGTCTCTGTTATAGCATCTGTGTATCCCACAGTAAAGTTGAAACCACACTACTGCATTTCAGCGAATACACTATGTACACGTGCATGCATTTTGAAAGTCACCCCAATGTACTAAGAGAAAGCACCTGTGCAGTATAGCACGGCACAACACAATATCCTGCATTGCATCCTTGCACATTTTTTGCTGCACTGGGGGTTTTAGCAACCCATTCAATATGGGCTGCCAATGCATCCCAGTGTAATAGGTGTAACAAAGGTTTGAATCCAGCCTCAGTGATTAGATGCTAATTCTTTCTCAAAATGAGCACTAAAAAAGGACACCTGGAATGTAATGATGGGCGGAATGCAAAGCAAACATATTTGCTTTCCTCTAGTTTTCCCAAAGTAAACCATAATGCATCACTGAAATTTGGGATATCTTCAGCCCTTATAACTGACTACTCCTTCTGTAAGTGATGGTCATGTTTTTTTATCTCAACCAGAATTGCTGTCACATGTTGTGACAGGCTTACTATACAATAGGTGTTGGTTTTCAGACAAATCTAGCTCCTGGTTTCTGGTTTCCAGGAGTATTATTATTATTATTAAAAAATATTTCAACCCAGAATTGTATTTTCATGATATGTGTCTGCTGTACAATGTGCTTGTATGGAAATGTATCCTGTTTTCTTTGTATTGCTTCCTTTGTGTGAAAAAGCTGGTTATCCCGCCAGTCTCTCTTCTTTCCTATTAAAAACTGAGCACACTAGGCATGACAGCAGCACAGCATTGTCAGTTTTCTAGCTGTACTGAAAACTCAACCTACTTTCCTCCAATAATCAGACTTGTCCTGACGTCCCCCCACACACACAGCCATTCACTGGGAAGATCAGGGTGCTGCTGTTTCTCCTCCCTCAGCTCTTTAAGTTCAATTTAAACTGAATGGGTTGTTTTACAAGGTAAGGATTTACATATACATTAACTGTTAGTTTTTACTCACAAAGCATATGCCCGCCTGTCTCATGAATACTCCAGTGCAAATGTTGTTTGGACGACACAAGTCTCTGCTGGTCACAGTGACATTAAGCTCTTGCAGGAGGTCTGGAGTCCGTGATTGAGTCCCTAGCCGTCCCCATCCAGACGTCACACATTGTGTCCCAGCGGGGACTGTCTCATTCACACGGGGTAGAGTTACTACTTGCACTCTGGAGTTCAGAGATGCGGCCCTGTCAAGCTGAACAGAGAACAGAAGAATTTATCTAATTCTGGAGCCTGAAAGAGTAATTGCCATTGCAATATTTCATAACACATTATTTTAACTGCCATATTACTCACTCTTAATACAAGGATGTCATTCTCCAATGTTTGGGGATTGAAGCCATTTTCAAAAACTTGTGCGATCCTAAAGGTTTGTTTGGAGTTCTCATTATTACGGAGAGAATGAGCCCCTAATACTACAGTCACTTGAGATGGGTTCCTAGGAGTGAGAGAAGAATGAAAATATAACATTTTGTTGTTTTTTTTCAAATCTGTTTATTAAAGTTTTCATGTAAAAACAAGTACCACAAACACAACACTGAAGCAAAACCGTGAATAAACTTGTGTTCCCCACGCAGGGGACATAGATTAAAATCCCAGGACATTATCAGATTGGAAATGGTGTGACCATGTAACCTGCACCTCCTGCTGCCAAAACTCAATCTATATAATGATAGCTGTCCCAGTTTCCTGCACATAGCACAAAACAGACAAACGTTCTGTTAGGCATCTCTAGGCCTTTCTTATTTAATGTCTAGGAAGCCATAGAAGGGTCTGCCAACCATTTGGTCCACACTTAGGAGATTATCAACAAGGCCTAGTATACAGATTTCAATGGCTTTCAGGACCTGTATCTTGTGTAAGTAATAATGCTAATTTGCACCTCTGCCCAAAAACCTGTAATGTGAGAGCGAGCAGGACCATAAGATGTTGGAATAGTCACCCTGTGGGTCACCACACCTCTAACTCTCCAAAGAGTGGGAGGGATTCATCATATGCAGTCTAGAAGGGGTAAAATAGGCTCTATGTACTAATGCAAACTGGATTAATCTTTCACGTAAAGAAACAATGTTTTAGACGGTAGATCCCAAATGTCATCCCAATCCTCAGTGTCTAAGTGTGGTGCATCCTTTAACCATTTGTCTCTCAGTTTGTCTAATGGAGGCAAGGCAACCAACACCAGATGGGCATAAATGCACGATGTGGGTTTTTCAATACAGTCGGTTCTAAGCAGTTGGTCAAGCTTCGACTCCACTAGCCTCAGGGAGGTCAGTGGAAATTGGCTATGGAAGACGTGGGAGAGCTGCCTGTAATTAAAATTGTGCATGAGTGGTACAATAAAATCTTCAGACAGGCGGGCTAAAGGGGCGTAATGAGCCCTGATCCACTATCTGAGAGATACATTTAATTTTGTATTTAGTTCACACAACTGGCTCCGGTGGCATAAAGAAATGAGGTAGAGAGGGGTTCTTCCAGAGGGGTGCATTGGGTGACACTGCAGTGTTAGGGTATTTTTCACAAGCCAATCTGGTCCTCTATGCTCTAATAGTTGTAAACTTAGATGGAGTTAGGGTATACGAAGCCTTGGGACCACAAAATTAGAGCTTGCAAAGCCTCTAAGGATCCAATAATGGCCACCTCCAGTATAGTAGATGAGTTTGTTTGGTCCGGGGAGAGCCACCGGGTGAAAATATAACATTTAATATGATAAATATATTGTGATATATTGTCAGTTCATGATGGGTACTGAGATGGCAATGAGTATGCTCGTGTCATAATCGGAATGAAAACATTTAAGGGACAACTAGAGGCTCTAAACATGTACTAATGTACTATTGGATGCACAAGCCTAAATTTCTGAAGTTATTGCAGTGCTACTTTCGTGCAAATCATACAAAGTTCTATGTATTAAATTTGCTTGTATAGCAAACTTATCACCCCAAAAAATATTAAAGTGCTAAAACTATGTAATAAATATTATGCAATGAATCTTGTGTTCAATCAAAAGTCTTTTGTGTCTATGTAATATATAAACATCCAACCAATTTCAAAAAGTTTTGGGTCATAAACCTGAACAATCTTCTATGGGCCTTGTGCCACCAATTTCACTGTGTATCAGGCCTACATTTCCTCCACCAGCAGTGCTTTACAATCAAGATGGGCTCTCGCCTTGAATCTATGACCTGCATATTACAGAGGTCACAGGCTGTATTTTTCCCCCCATTCTGGGGTCCAGAGGTATCAGGCAATCTCCACTTATCTCCACTGTCATTCAAGGTAAAGCATAAACACTACATAGTGCTCACAGTTTTAAAACCACATTTATTAATATCAGTTTTAATAAAATACTCACTCACATTCTTTTTGTGCACATATACCCAGGACTTCATCATCATACACATACAGGAAAAAGGATCAACTATCGGTTTTATTTATCAGACTGGCGATAGATGAGTCATTAGTGGCTGTATAAATTGCACTGGGAATAAGTGCACAAAAGAATGTGAGTCAGCTTTGTATTGAAATTGGGTTTAATAAATGTGATTTTGTGCCGGTTCACATATGTGCGGCTGCGGCGATCGCATATAATATCGGAGCGCACTGCTCCTTCATTACATGCGATCGGGTGTGCGGTGCGAATTCAGCCATACACTTTGTATGGCTAAATTCGCACTGCACCCGCAGTAAAGTCGCACATGACCCTTTTTTTGAGCTGCATCAGGATCGGATCGCACAGTGGTGCACACTTGTGCGATCCGATCCTGTGCGAACTATAAGATCGCACTGCGATATGCGATCAAACTGGGGGTGTCATTAACATTACATTGACACCCCCAGCGTATTGCATATGGCAGTGTGAACTGCCAAGGGTGCGTTTGCGATGCGGGAACAGGCTGCGAATTCGCAGCCTTCCCGCATCGCATAAGTTTGAACAGAGCCTTTAAAACGGTGAGCACTATGTAGTGTTTATGCTTTGCTTTGGGTGACGGTGGAGACAAGTAGAGATTGCCTGGTACCTCTGGACCTAAGTGCACATAACTTTAGCACTCTAATATATTTTGGGTGATAGGGTTGCCATACAAGCATGTTTTATATGTATATCTGTGTGTGATTTTGCAGTAGCTCAATGTTTCTAGGGAATACACAAGCCTCATGAAGTAAGAAAAAACCTTTTCCTACCATGAGCCAAATCCTCCGTCATTTGTGTCTCAAATGCTCTCTTTCTAGGATACTGTAGATCACAGAGGGTTTTAGCAACAGAAGCAGTGCTGTTAATCCAGAAGGCAGTGACCAGGTGCTAACTGATAAGCTAAGCCATCCACGTTTAAGGTATAGACTCTGTCTCCCCTTTTCTCTCTTATCTCTGATTTGTTGGCAGTATTTTGCTTTATAAAAACCCTGAGCAGGTTCTCATAATATAATGATGGGCTGTAGAAACATTGTGAGGGGTGACAGACAATCATATATTTTGCTAATATATGAGGGATTTCTATACTCCTATTGAATCTTTGTCACCCATGCTATGCTCACAGGAATGAGGCTGTCACCCAGACAAATATGTTTATTCTGGTAATTATCTATCATCATCATAAGGGGTGTGTGCAAAAATGGACATATATTATTTTAGGCCCCTTTCACACTGCCCTGCTGCAGTTTCCTTGCAGCATGGGTGCAGAGCAGTGTACCTGCGGTTTCCATGCGGGTTACCTGCGCTTTTCCAATAGACTTCTATAAGGTTGTTTTTGCTGTGTTTCCTGAAAGTGCACAAAAGATGCAGCATGCAGGACTTTTGGGCAATTTCAGAAAACGCACCGAGAACACCCAATCTAGTGGAAGTCTATGGGAAAGCACGGGTAACCCGCGCAAAAACTGCAGTGCAGGGAAACCGCAGCAGAACAGTGTAAAAGCACCTTTCCTTTTTATATCCCACAAAAGGAATTGATATTAGGCCAGTGATTGGCAGTTTCAGCTCCCCTTTCTTTTTATCTTAACTTTCAGTATTATTGTTTATGGACAGTTGCCTTTTGGTGGTCGCCATGTGTGCCAAGTTAAATTTAGTGGCCTACACATGAGAGGAGGGTAACTGCTGCCAAGGTATGCATTGTGGTTCCTTTTGGCATTTTTGGCATTTCGGGTTTTATGTTGATTTTTTGACATGTTGTGGTAAGGATTTACTAACGTGGCTCTTTGGTGTACTATATATTCCTCCAGAGGAATCAGTGTTATCAGCTGCCTAACATGTCGAGAAATTGCCACATCAAAACACCTGTGGATTGCTAATATAGGATTCTAAATTTGGTCTACTATCATAATTATTATTCATCAATATACGGGTGGCAGTTTGTGTGGAGTGCAAATTACAGAAAAGAATACATATATTTACATGTTTTTTATTTTTGTGCATTGAACAATTTTGTAATTAAACTGGTTAAACTTTTATTTATATATATATACATATATATATATATATATATATATATATATATATATATATTTTTTTTTATACTTTTAAGTTTCTATAGGTGGGGCCTTTAAAATCCGTTTATTTTTACTTTTCTTGTTGTCACAAGCTAAAAGCTTCTTAGGTGCCCTAAAACACTAGCTAATAAGGCGCCCCCCCTGCCACATGGCTGCTTGACACCACAACTGGCAGGGAGACAGCTGCTTTGCATTGCCTTTTTCCTGCACCCAGCACTTGTCCGAGGCAAGCTCTGACAAAAGGAATGCAGAGAGAGCTGACTTGCTGTTGCTTGCCTTGGGAATGTGCTGGGAACCAGAGACAGGCGCTACAAAGCAAAGTACTACATGTAGTTTGCCCCATCAGAAGATGAGAAGGCAGGACAAAGTACTACATGTAGTTTGTCCCATCAGAAGATGGGAAGGTAGGACAAAGTATTACATGTGCGTTGTTCCATCAGGAAAAGAATAATGATAATTTTTCTTTAACAAACAGAGGTGAACATGCAGTTTTGAAAAGCTGGGTCCTGAATGATTGTTAGCTATCTTTAAATTTAGGAGTAGTCTAGGGAGAGTAATTTAAGACAATAGAGCTTTTTTTCAAAAGGAATCTTGTAGCTTTTAAGAGAAGATGTTATATACAGTATGCAGTGCATAAATAGACTCGTGATGAAGCAGAAAGAACAGTTTGGAGATGTCATGGCAGTAGATGGAAAAGAGCAGAAGGCAATATGTGACAGGACTTTCACCCAACTATCTCTACTCCACTATCCTAGAAACAATTTTTGTATATGTCTGTATGTGCGCGGGGCTTACAAAGTGTATCCAGAAAGTTGTATCCAGGAAGTTCAAGAAGTCAACACCACGTGGTTGATGAAATGGCACAGGTGGAATTCCTACCAACTTTTTTCACTTATTCAGACAGAGTGATATCAATAAGATAACATTTACAAAACAAAATATATAGAAAAGTAATGTAGGTTTTACATCTAATTTAAAGTTGGCCCTAAATGGAGCAATGTTTGGCATTCGTGTTATGCCAGACAACATTCGCTCAGTGGGTGGCCTTGTGGGCCCCCTCCTGCCCAACATCCTTCAATTGAAAAAATGGAAGGTGCTGGGCAAAGAATTGTTGGCTAAATAGTGTCTGTATCCAATCAGATGAAGGCAATGTTCAGGTATTTTGACAGCTGGTGTGGTCTGCTGTCAAAATATAAAATTGGCACTAGGAGATTTGTCTAGATTTGTCTAAATGTTTGGCCTGCAGGCCAACCCTTATGGCCAACTTTAGTCTTGCAACAGCCTTGGTAAATTGTAAAGGTTGCAAACTAACTAGTGGATACTAAACAGTAGGCAGTAGTCAAGGAAATACATTTTGAGTGTATGAACTAGAACTTTGGCAGTCTCCTGAGCAAGGAAAGACTATATTTTGGTGGTGCTGTGAAAGGGACAGATGTAGGATACATTGGCAAAAAGGTATCAGGGATCAGTTTGGAATGTGGAAAAGAGATGAAGAATAGGTTAGCTATACTTTGGTCAAGTGTATGGATTATTTAAACCAATCAAAACAAATTATTTAAAAGCAGTTCAAAATGAAACAACACTAGTGGGAATGTATGCCTGGATATCATCTATATACAGATGGTATGAACTGCTATGAAAAGAAACTTTTTGTTCAAGAGTGTTGGGGAAGAAAAAGAACTAGTACTGGTCTAAGGATTCATCCTACACGTGAGATCAAAGTAGAGAAGCAGAGTAAGAAATCCTTTGAAATTGATCTGAAGGAGTCTTCTGCCACCTTAATAAGATTCGTTTCTAATGAATGTGCCCAGCAAAAATCCAAAATGAAAAGAATCAAGTACAAATTAAGATTGAAGGACTACAGTAAGTCAGTTAAAGACAAGATATTGAAGCACTTTGGGTGTGTATTGAAGAGGATAAATTGGGTGGAAGCTAGAAATTTAAGACGCTTAAAAATAGCGTTATTCTTCAATATCGTTGACACAATTGTACATATGATGGGCATAGGGCAAAATGCCTGTAGAGAAAGAAAGGATAAATAGGAAGGTTTAATAAAGGGGTCAGAGTGGAGAAGCAGAGCTATGGATTCTAACAGGTTGTAGGAATAGATGATGATAGATCAGACTTTTTAGTTTTCTATATCTTTGGGGCAAAATCAGTATCTTGAGCTGAAGTAGTCTGATATGGTAGGGAGTTAAATGTGCCAATAAGTTGACATATTAGAGGCTTATGAAGGTAAATGTGTGGAAGAGTAACTTTGCTTAACTATGCTGAGTTCAGTGTTATATTTTACTAGTAGTCAAGAAAATTTGCCCTTAGACCACCAATTCTTTAACTATAATAGAATAATTGTGGATAGTTCAAGAGGAAAATATGTGGAAACCAGGAAGAAAAACTATTCAAGAAGCAGAAAATCATGGCCAGGTGATAGTATGAGGATGAGATAGGGAAAAAGAATGGAGAGGTTGCATGGATTATGAAGGAAATAGGGAAACCAAGTGAAGTCATAGTAAGTGTAGTGAATATAGATTAAGAGGGCTACACCTGTAGCAAGATCATAAGGTGTGGATAATACATAAATATACATAAATAAATAAAAAGCCAATAAAATAGTGTTGCAGCACATTTGGTGTCAGGGAGCAGTCAGGTTTCAGTGAAGGTAAGTGTTGACTTAGAGACCAAGATCATAGTAGACTAAGGTTTAGGCATTCTACAATGCCTACAGAGCACCAGAGATGCAAAGATGAAGGGATAAATAAAAGGCAATTTTTCTAAGTAGATAGGGTTGTAAAATGGACAATGGTATTAAAAGTGAGTATGTTCCATTCAAGGTGTGTAGGTGCAAGTACAGTGCATTATGGCTAAAGGCTGTGTGCCACTAGTAAGGCAGCATTGTGAAGATTAGGAAACCAAGAAACATAACTTGATTAAAAGAAAAGATCTAAGTTTATTAAACTAGATACTTACAGGTTTGATAGACAATGGGCAGCAGTCATAAGAAATTGAGGGGCAATTAGAGATCCCCCACAGAAATGCTGCCGTCTGAACTGTAGGGAGGCAATGTAAGGATGTGAGTTGGGTATGGCTTCCCTTCCCCCAACAATTTCAGTATTGAAGGATCCTAGAAAGAGATATCACAAATGTAATGAAATCCTGTGCTTCATGTATTCCTAAACTAAAAAAAGATTAATATAATATTAATTATAGCTTTTGCAGGTATGGTTTTTCTAGGCAGTCTGTAACATGGAAAATGTCTAACAACTGACCATACTAGAGAACTTCTTTTACTGTTAACAAACGTTGGTAAAATCCCAACATGTCTACCAAATACACCTAATCCTCAAAAAGATATGCAAAGGATGGCATGCCTTATTTTTATTACTGTGCATTATTTACACGCATATTATTATCTGCATGCACATTATATTATCACATTATAATATTAGCTTTACATTTATTTGTAATTAAAGGATAATTTACAAATGCAAGTGGATTTGGCTCTATTACATATCAATAGTTGGTGTTGATAGTAGGTTTATTTAGGTATCTGCTTAGGGGGGAAAAAACGGGAACCGTTCCAAGTAAAGATAAAAATCATACTTCCTGAAATAATTTTGGGCTTTCAATATTTAACAGTTAATTTCATGTAAAAATATCAATGAAATAAAGAATAAAAACATGTAAAATAATTATTGTGAATATCCAGATTGACACAAATATGAGATACTTTGTAATGCATTTGCTTTCACTTTACATGCACAATAATTTAATCTGCTGCTCTTTGGGCTAAGTAAAACTGTATGTGTACAATGTTACATTATTAGGGTAAAATATGAAAATGAAAATATATCCCACCTCTGGAAAAGAATTTCAGATCAAATACAATCAGTTGTTCTAAACTTCTAAAATATATATGCATTTTTTTAAATTTCAAAACAGCTTTTTTAGCTATAGAAATACAGTAAATGTAGGTTTACTTTACTAATTAATGTTACAGGCAGCAAAGTTGTTGGTTTGAATCCCAACCATGACACTTCCTACTTTTATTCTCTCTATGCCTGCTTGAGTTTCTTCCCACACTCCAAAGACATGCTGGTAGGTTAATTAGTTCATGTCTAAATTGGCCCTAGTATATGTTTGAAAGGGCAGGGACTGATGTGAATGTACAATATATATATACAAAGAACTGTGTAAATTAAAAGCAGTATTTACTTCAATAAAATGACTGAGCACCAAGAGGAACTTAAAGCCCAATCACCCAGCGCTCTGCAAGTGGTGTGCATAAACACATCAACAGTATAACTCAAAAAGCTGCCGCCTAAGATAAATAACAGTATATAAGGTGCGTACTAATCACAAATAATATTATAAATCAATATGCACAAGCAGCGCTGCTTGTGCATATTGATTTATAATATTATTTGTGATTAATACGCACCTTATATACAGCAGTATTTACTTACCTGTAATAAATAAATAAATGGGACCCCATCTCATCCATTTGTGCTCAAGACACCCTTTTCTTGCATTGGTTCTACCTACCCCTTCTTTCTAATAAATGCTATAGTTTTGCAATATGCATGCAAGGGTTAATGGGAATCTTTGGCTTTAATCACATTTGTGCACTTTGGACATATTTCTAATGTTAAAGTGTAACTACATTATTTTTTATTCTTTTTTTGGGCTTTTCCTAAATGTTTAATTAATCATGCTGCAGGCTTAAATATGTCAGTTTGACTATAAGGTATGCCAAAAGTTAGTTAAAACACCGACCCGGGCATGTGAGAAGAAACTGAAAAGAACTTTAGAAAATATGAGCTTAGCGACATCAAAACTGAAAGGGAAATGCATTAAAATACATATAAGACTGTATACTAAAGTATGCGCTAATGGACCCCAGAGCAGTACACCTAATGGCCTGTATACACCATCAGAAAATCGTATAAAAAATACTGCTTTCAAAGCGATTGTACGATAATCTGATCGTTAGTACACAGCTTAAGAGAGCCAATCATGACACTTCATGTAAAATTATCCGATGGGAGAAGCATAAACATTTTTCTTGTACGATACCAGATCATACGATTTTAGTTTAATCCGTTCTTTCGAAAACACAATACAAATGCAATACAACACTTCCAAATTTTTATTCTGTCGTACGAGAATTTTCGTAAATTCAGTGAACTCTTCATTTTCGATATGAGTCTGGCATGCAAAAAAATGGATGATCATTTGTCAAATATTCCTATCATGTGTACCAGGCATTAGGTTTATAATATGCACCATTCAAAAAGCTTTCAGATTATATTAACTAATATCCAGAAATGTAATATTACAAACCTAGCACTGGAATTACAAAGCAACTCTTAAACTGAATAAAACTGACTTTCAGGCCAGGTTCACATTTATGCAAATTGTTCACATAGGTCCGGGGCGGCCGTGGTCCGCATTCCAAAAGGGTCCTGTGCGTCTTTGGGTCAGGTGCAAATTTAGGCAAAAAAGTGGACTTGATTCACACCTGAACCCGGAGAACAGGAACGCACCGGACCCCATACTAGGAACCGAGGCCGCACATATGTGAACCCGGCCTCAAAGAGTAAACTGTATACACTTTAGTAACACCCTACACTGAATATAATGTTAAAAAAAAAAAAATAAAATAAGACGTTCCATGTAAATTGTTCTATACAATTTCAGATAATAACAATGTATTGCCTTGGTTGGCTTTGGTTCTGAGTATGTTTCCCCCAATCAATCAAATGTTTCTTTTAAAAAAATTAGAATTGTGGTAATGTGTTATACAAAACATATTCCTTCATAAATATTTCTTATGCAATATATAACCTCTACATACTATTGTTTTATGAACATCGGGACCAACTAACTGCTTTAACTTTGTTAATATAACCAACACACCAATGTCTATGGGTAGATTTATAAACTAATGGTACCTTCAAACATAGGTTCGGTTTAAAGCTAGAAGTCATTAGCACACCATGTTTCTGGCAGAAACATAAATTATAAATACAAAATATTGCCGAACATACAGAATGGATAATACATCTGCATTAAAATGTACTACTTACCCCCATTCACTTGGCATACACACAAAGCTGCCACTAATGCAAGCAGATGATCCATGTTACTTAATGTTATGCTACGCTATGCCATGCCTTTAGAGCCTGGAAATTTATAGCTTTCTGGTAATGGCTTATATTACATAATTAACTGTTGTTTCTTACCCACAATGAGCAAGCTGCAATTACACAAGAGTAGAGGTCCAGAAACTGGAAATGGTGTGGAAAATTCTTAAACAGAAAAGAGAAGTATAAAACAAAAGACGTTACTAAAGATCAATACTGATTCAGTTATGTAAGTAAGAAAATCATACAAGGATGATGCCACCCTCTAAATGTCTCCTTTTCTTTTTCACTAACAGCTACACTGTATTACCAAAAGTATTGGGACGCCTGCCTTTACATGCACATGAACTTTAATGGCATCCCAGTCTTAGTCTATAGGGTTCAATATTGAGTTGGCCCACCCTTTGCAGCTGTAACAGCTTCAACTTTTCTGGGAAGGCTGTCCTCAAGGTTTAGGAGCGTGTCTATGGGAATGTTTGACCATTCTTCCAGAAGTGCATCTGTGAGGTTAAGCACTGATGTTTGAGAGAAGGCCTGGCTCGCAGTCTCCACTCTAATTCATCCCAAAGGTGTTCTTACGGGTTGAGGTCAGGACTCTGTGCAGGCCAGTCAAGTTCCTCCACCCCAAACTCACTCATCCATGTCTTTATGGACCTTGCTTTGTGCATGCTAGAACAGGAAGGGGCCATCCTCAAACTGTTCCCACAAAGTTAGGAGCATGAAATTGTCCAAAATGTCTTGGTATGCTGACGCCTTAGGAGTTCTCTTGACTGGAACTAAGGGGCCAAGTCCAACCCCTGAAAAACAACCCCACACCACAATCCCCCCTATACCAAATTATTATTTTTTTTTCTACCTTAACTTTCATCATGCATAGATCGTTCATTTGGCAGGGTGTGCAGGAGATGAGTGATCAGATAACAGCCTATGGGGATAGAGCTGTGGTATTTAAAACAGGAAAAGTATGTTCTGGGTATTGGAAAACGCTCACCATACACTATACAATCTGATTGTAAAATCTCCTTTAGAACTACCATCAACTATGTAGTACAAGGGCCTGCCTGATTGGAGTGAATGGATCGATAGGTGGGTCCTCCTATTCCATAATTTTGGTAAATCAAAAGGAATTTGTACAGAGATACAAGTACATAGTGGACGGAAATGCTCAGTTGTCAATCCCAGTTCTCATCTCTGCATAGTAGGAACTCACATTCCCACATGTGGTTTTTTTTTTGTTTTTTTTTTGAGGGGGGGGGGCGGGTGTTTTGGAGCATTTTCACTTGTCACCCATAGGGCAGCCCATCCACTTGAATGGGCTGCCCTACAAGAAACAATTGCCCCTAAGAAGCTCCAGAAGTTTTTTATAGAGTTGAGCGTGGTGCGATTTTTACCATGATTTTTGGTGTAGCTCATTTTTGAAATGCAAGGCAAAGTTTCCATTTTCTGTGCTGTTTGCCATATGTTTGGAAACACACTGTTGTGAATGGAACCTCATTGTTCTTGTGTAAACACACAAATTTAACTTTCAGGCACCATTCACATCTAGCCTAGTGGGAGTGCGTGTTTTTTGGCTAATTTTTCCCATGACACGCATAGGGCAGGCCATTGATTTCAATAGGGTGCGCTACATGTGGCTCATGGGACATTTGGCTCATGGGATGGCCTTGCAGTTCGCGGCAAATTTTGCTTGTTCGCTACCCACCAATTTTGCGAATGCATGGCGTTGTTCGCGCCGGCCATATTAGTTTAATGTCCACAAAAGTCATTTAAAGGGCTGCAATTTATTTGGTCCACTATATAGGGGTGTAATCCACGGTATAATATACTTTGTAATATAAAAAGCATATTATAGTGGATTTGTATTGTGCACTGTGCAGCATTGTGACAGGTGTGGTGACTGAGCGTTGCTGCAGCAATACTACAAATAGTGACAAAAGCACTTTTAATGTATTATAACTGGTGTGATAGACCAGTGGCCCCCCCAATACAATATATTGAAGTGGGGTATTATCTGAGTATACTTTTACAAGTGTATTTGTATCCTGCAACAATATTGCCTCTTTTGCTGTGTTAACTCTGCTACACACAGTGCCAAACTCACTGGCCAATTTTTTGAACAACTGGTGTGATAGACCAGTGGCCCCCCCAATACCACATATTGAAGTGGGTATTATTTAACAGTATAATTTTCTAAGAGTGTATTTTAGTCCTGCAAAAATGTGGCCTCTTTTGCTGTGTTAACTGTGCTACACACAGTGACAACAGTTACTGGCCAATTATTTGTAGAACTGGTGTGATAAACCTGTGGCCCCCAAATACCACAGATTGAAGCGGGGTGTTATATACCTTTTTCCAGATATACTGTGATTCTCTAGAGACTTTTTGTTATATTCTCCGTGTTGTGAGAGACACATGACTCTGGTCTGGAACAACGGGTGTTTATTCAGTACTCTCTGTACACTATAACATGCATTTCAGCACAGCTCTGCATATCAATACATCTCTACATGTGTCTCCAAGATGGCCACTCTGCCCCTTGACCCTTGTCATCACTCCTGGGTGGAGCCAGCCTTAAAGTGACAGTACATGTGAAACCCTTCAGGTATAACACCTTCCATCCACCCCTAAAAAAAACAACAAAAAAAAAAAAACACAACAAAACGAGAACAGGCATAAAACAGTAACTAATAATTGTCCAATACAGTCCTCAAACTCAGGAGATTTACATGGCTTCTTCCGTGTCCGGATGTGAGAACAACTTCCAGGGACGCTACGGGGAGAACATGGCAGCGGATCACTTTCGGTGGGCCCGTCGAAAGTCTCGTAACCGCTCTTGCATTTGAAACCGGTCAGGAGGGCGACAGCGTTGTTGAGGACTGGCACCCAGCGACTCGGGGCCGGAGGAAGCAGGGCTGGCCGGAATGGACACCGGCGGGGCCAAGAGGGGATCCCTTAGCTCAGAGGGTGAACAGACCTCTGGACCAGGGCTGGAGGGCTCTGTTGGAGCTGAGTTCAAAAGTTCAGAGCCGCCCCAAGCATCAGTCTCAATGCCTCCTGATCCGGTAGGAGCAGATCCTTGAGACACTGGAGGTGCAGCCGATGTCAGGGATTCGGGCAGCTGAGAACTAGGACGCAATTGGTCCGCATGCCGTCTGCAAATGGAACCATCTTCCAGGCAGACCCGATACATTTTGGGTCCCAAAGTCTCTGCGACTATAGCAGGAAGCCAACGAGTGTTGGAAGCGCCATAAGATCGGGCCCATACCTTTTGCTGGGCTGTAAACTGGGGAATCTCGTCGTATTCGACCCTCTTGTCTTGGGACTGCCGTACATGTTTCTGGACCGTTTGAGGGCAGAGCATATCCAAAACAGTCCATGGCTGCCGACCCAAAAGAAGTTCAGCTGGAGTTTTCCCAGTGGTTGCATGTGGTGTGGTTCTGTAAGCAGAAAGGAAAGAGTCCAGCTGCTGGGGTGACAGGGACTGTTGTTTACTTGTAGCCACAGTAGCTTTGAAATAGCGTTTGAAGGTCTGTACAAACCTTTCTGCTTGACCATTTGTAGCCGGGTGGTAAGGTGCGGTCAACTTGTGTTTGATGTTGTGGGCAGTCAGGAAACTCTGAAACTCCTGGCTTGTGAATTGTGCACCGTTGTCTGTGACAATTTCTCTGGGGTATCCAAACGTAGCAGCGAGATGTAACAGTATGGAAATCGTTGCCTTAGTCGTTGGCTGGGTAACAGGAATGACCTCAGGCCACTTTGAATTAGCATCAATAATGATCAAAAAGGTGTGTACTCTGATCGGGCCTGCAAAGTCCAAGTGTAGTCGAAACCAGGGGACCGTGGGCCAAGTCCAGGGCTGGACGCACCCTCGAGGAGGGTCTCTTGCAGTTTGTGCACATCCAGCACACGCATTCACATATGTCGTGATATCGGAGTCGAGGTTCGGCCACCACACATAGCCTTGGGCCTTTTGTTTCATACGTGTGCCCCCGGGATGACCAGTATGTAGCAAGTCCAGAATGTGTCTCCGGAGGGTCTGTGGAACGATCACTCGGTCTCCCCATAAAACACAGTTGCCAGCCACAGTTAATTCCAGACGCCTACAGAAGTAAGGTTCATAATCCTGTGTGACAGTTGCAGGCCAACCGTACCGTACCCAGGAGAGTATTGTCTTAAGGAAGGTATCCTTGGCTGTATGGGCTGCTACTTCCCCGGAAGACAGAAAGGACAGGCTGGTGTAACGACAACTCTTGACAGGTGGAGAAGAGTCTGTTAATGTCCTTGTCAGCCGGGACATGGCGTCCACATTAGCATTGGCATCATGGCTGCGATACTGGATTTTGTAGCTATATGCTCCCAAGAATAGGGCATAGCGTTGAAGACGGGCCGCAGTCGTCTGGTAGATGCCTTTGTCAGGCCTAAAGATCTGAAGGAGTGGTTTATGATCAGTCAGTATGGTGAATTCCCTACCATACAGGTAAAGATGAAACTTCTTAATTGCCCATATGAGCCAGAGCCTCTTTGTCAATGTGAGAGTAATTGCTTTCTGCTTTTGTCAAGGACCTGGAGGTGAATGCCACAGGTTTCTCTGACCCATCTGGTAAAATGTGAGATAGTACAGCCCCTAGACCATAGGGTGAGGCATCACAAGCCAAGGTGAGTGGCCTTTGGAGGTCATAGTGCACGAGCATGCGGGACGCCAACAGCTTTCGCTTAGAAACTTCAAATGCATGTTGGCATGCAGCCGACCAGTTCCATCTGAAGTGTTTCTCCAAAAGCTTGTTCAACGGAAACAAAGTGTGTGCTAGATCCGGCAGGAATTTGTGGTAATAGTTCAGCAAGCCCAGGTATGATCGCAGCTGTTGGACGTTGGTTGGGGCTGGAGCTTTTACTAAAGCATCAACTTTGGCTTCCATGGTGTGTATACCCTCTGCATCCACAAGGTGGCCACAAAACTCCAATTTAGGTACCATGAATTGGCATTTCGCTAAGTTCACTTTTAGACCCTGCTCTTGGAGTCTGGCCAACACAAGCTCCACGTTACGCTTGTGTTCCTGGTCCGTCAGGCCCGTGATGAGCATGTCATCTAACAGGCACTGTGTGAAAGGAATGTCTGCCAAAATCTCATCCATTTTGCGTTGCCAAATGGCTGGGGCGGAGGCTACACCAAACACCATCCGATTGTATTTATACAGTCCCTTGTGAGTGTTGATAGTTAGAAACTTGCGGGACGAAGGGTGGACCTCAAACTGTAAATAAGCTTGCCTGAGATCAAGCTTGGTGAACTTTTGACCTCCTGCAAGAGAGGCAAAAATGTCATCTACTCTGGGTAGGGGATACTGGTCTATCTCCAGTTGAGAATTTAGTGCCATGCGGAAATCGCCACAAATGCGTAAGTCCCCATTCGCTTTCTTTACTGGTACAACTGGTGATGCCCACTCGCTGTGCTCTACCTTTGAGATGACACCTTGTTCCTCCAGCCGGCTTAGTTCAGCTTCCACACCTGCTCGGAGTGCGAAAGGTACCGTCCGAGCTTTGAAGAACCTAGGCTGGGCATTGGGTTTCAGCCTGAGTCTCACACAGTCATGCTTTATTTTTCCCAAATGGTTATCAAAGACTTGTGGGAATCGCTGTTTCAGGGATTCCACCCATCCCTCGTTATCTCTTGATGTGATGGTCACGGTGTTGCAGGGGTTAATGGCGATGTCTGGCATGCCAAAGTGAGCAATCCAGTCTCTCCCAAAAAGGGGGGGTCCCCCATGTTCTAGGATATATAATGGCATTCTCTTTGTCTGACCCTTGTAGGATACCTGTACTTTCACTGTGACGGTACTCGCCGTCACTGAGACTGAAAAAAACTATGTGACAGATAAATTGATGGTTTGGACTGCTCAGTTGATCAGACTTGTAACAGATGCATGTCATCAGCTCAAACACCTGTCTTCCATGGATTGTAAATCATGTTGATTTGATCATCTATTGTTTACTGTGGGTTCTCAGTATTTACACTATAATATGTGTATTTGTATCTTGTTTTACCCTTGGTGCCGGCAGTCTGGGCTTCCAGGCTGACTTAAGTACGCTGAGCTAATTAGCATGTGAATGATAACCTTGTCTAGATGGGATTAGCCATGAGTCAGCTCTACCTCGTTATCTATTCATTATGTGATGCTTTTATGTAAATATTCAGGCCATTGTTCAAGTAGTGTCTGTCATGCTTCTCAAGTGTATAAAAGTCTACTGCTTGTTTTAATAAAGGAGTTAGTTGCTTTCAGAGACATACAAGCTAAGTTCAGGCTAGTTTTGTATGGGGGGCGGCTGTAATATCTCTATATGTCCAGACTGGAGGAAGCCTTATACTGATTGAAGACCACAAGCACGGTGTGGGTCGACGGTTCCGTTACATTCACGTAACCCAGTGGGTGGAGTATCTGCTTTGAGTATGTCTGCAGTTTGATTGGTGTTGGACGGACAGTTGTTTGGATCAGAAGTTTTCTCCATTGTTTCTGGGTGATAACTGAAACTGCTGCTCCTGTGTCTACATCCATCTTGAGTTTCTTTCCTTCCACGGTTACCTCTACAGTCATTGCTGAGGGTGCTGAATGCATATGATGTATGTCCAATCTGTGGAGCACTTGCTCATCCTCTGATTCAGATGACGGTGTATATCTTCCCACCATATATGCCTTTGCCCTGGGGTTCAGAGGTTGTTTATTTCGCACCTTCTTACTGCGGCAGACTCGTTTCAGATGGCCTGCCTTACCACAATTATGACAGAGCTGATCCTTAAACCGGCAGACTTTGTGATCATGGTCTGTATTCCCACAACGGTAGCAAGCTGACTCCCGGTTTGGTGAGGGTCTATATTTACAGTTTGCTGCTGTTGGCTTGACTGCTGTTCTGAAAACTTCCTCTTTAACCTCTTCCCTTCTGCTCTGGGGGTTCAATACCTCTGTATCTTTCACAGCCATTTCTATCACTGAAGCTATCTCAATTGCCTTTGTAAGGGTAAGGTCTTTCTCTGTTAACAGTCTCTTTTGGCTAGACTCACTATTTAGTCCCATGACAAACTTATCCCTCAGTGCAGTTGGCAAATACTCCCCAAAAGAACAGGTTGAGGCTAGTCTGCGAAGGGCGAGCACATAAGCCTTAATATCTTCACCTGGCTGCTGCTGCCGCTGATAGAACCTGAATCTCTCTGCAATTTCTAGTGGTTTAGGCTGGAAGTGATTCCCTAACAGTGTCAGGAGCTCTGCCAAAGTCTTAGTTGCTGGTTTTTCAGGGAAAAGGAGATCCCTAAGAGTGTCATATGTCCTAGCACCAACCACTGTCAGAAATACTGCTACTTGCCTGTCGCCTGGGATGGCATTTGCATAAAAATATTGTTCTAATCTCTCAATCCAGGAGCTCCACGTTGTCTGTTCTCCATCAAATTCACTTAATGTCCCGATCAATGACATTTTCCTGCTGGGCTCTGTGGGTGTGGGTGTTTGTATCCAGGAGACAATCCAGAGTTTTTTTTTCCTTCTTTTCTTCTCTCACAGGGATAGTAACCTTGTAAATCCCATCCTCGTCGCCACTGTTATATTCTCCGTGTTGTGAGAGACACAGGACTCTGGTCTGGAACAACGGGTGTTTATTCAGTACTCTCTGTACACTACAACATGCATTTCAGGACAGCTCTGCATATCAATACATCTCTACATGTGTCTCCAAGATGGCCACTCTGCCCCTTGACCCTTGTCATCACTCCTGGGTGGAGCCAGCCTTAAAGTGACAGTACATGTGAAACCCTTCAGGTATAACACTTTTGTCACAGGGTATTTAAAAAACATGACAGGCAGAGGAAGAGGCAGACACTTACGCAGGTGTGGTACGTGTAGGGCAGGAGCAGTAGGCCGGAGCCAAAGTGTGAAGTTTCAGAAGGTGCGTTCGATTACATCAAAGGACACACCAGACTTGGTTGAGTGGCTCACTCAGCCTTCCTCTTCTGCACCCTCATCACTCTCTGCTGTGTGCACCCCCAAAGACACCGCCACAAACACCTCACCACCACCACCACATACCCTCTGCTTGAGTCACTGGAATTATTTTCTGATCCATCACAAGACATTTGTGATGCGCAGCCATTGTTGGCATTGGATCAGGAAGAGGAGGTAGCAACAGCCGCCACTCAGCCGTCTGACGACAGTACCCAGATCAGCCCAAGGAGGTTGGTCCCCACTGTTGCTGCCTACTCCGAGATCTCTAATGTCAGTGGTGGGGAAGGTGACGCGTCTATGGACTTCACATGCGTGGCCACAAGAGAGGAAGAGGAGGGGAGTTCAGAGGGAGAGACAGAACAGCAGATATGGAGGAGAGGCAGGCAGAACTTGCATTGCACAAGAGGTACAAAGCAGACTGAAAATGTATCAGGAGCGAGCCATCAATCATGTACAGTCACATCTGGCGCTCCCAGGATGCCGGCACTTGGCTCTGCAGTGTGGGCTTTTTTTAATGTGTCCGTTGCTGACAACAGTGTTGCCATCTGCAGCCTTTGCAGTCAACGCATAAGTCGGGGTAAGCCCAACACTCACCTAGGGATGACCGCCTTAAGAAGGCACCTGAACTCTCATCACTGAGCCCAGTGGGAGCAACACCGTCAGAACCCACATGTAACGCGTTCGTTCCAGATCCACTAACCTGTGCCCGCTCCAGCTCCCCGCTCACGTGGTTCCTGGCGCGTGCGCCCCTGCACCATAGGGCGCGCGCCGGTTGTTTGAAATTTAAGGGGCCTGTGCACCAGTAATTGGTGCCTGATCCAAACCTCCCTTCCTGTTTCCTGTTTCCTGTGACCTGTTTCCTGTTTCCTATGACCTGTTTCCTGTGACCTGTTTCCTGTTTCTTATATAAACCCACTCCCCCTTCCTGTCCTTGTCGGATCTTGTTGCCTTAGTGCCTTGAGAAAGCGATTTGTGTTTGCCTTGCCTGTGTATCTGACCTTCTGCCGTTGACCTCTGACTTCGAACCTTTGCCACCTGACCTGACCTTCTGCTACGTCTGACCTTGCCTTTGCCTTGTCCTATTGTACCACGCCTGTATCAGCTGCCAGTGAGGTTGAGCCGTTTCCGGGGGACACGACCTGGTTGCTACCGCCGCAGCAAGTCCATCCCCGCTCGAACCGCTTAGAACCGGTCCTCTAGTACGGTCCACGCCAATCCCTCACTGACACAGAGGATCCACCTCTAGTGCAGTCATCTGCCGCCAGTCCGGACCCTGACAGTATATCCGGCCATGGATCCCGCTGATGTGCCGCTGCCTAGTCTCGCTGACCTCACTACCGTGGTTGCCCAGCAGTCCCAGCAGATTGCCCAACAAGGACAACAACTGACGCAGTTGACCGCCATGATTCAACAGCTTCTGCCGTCACAGCCAGCTTCTGCATCTCCTCCTCCCCGAGCTGCCGCTGCTACCGCTAGAGTCCGCTTATCTCTCCCGGACAAGTTTGATGGGGACTCTAAGATGTGCCGGGGATTCTTGTCCCAATGTTCCCTGCACCTAGAGATGTTGTCAGACCAGTTTCCCACAGAACGGTCTAAGGTGGCGTTCATGGTCAATTTATTATCCGGGAAGGCCTTGGCCTGGGCCGCACCGCTTTGGGACCGCAACGATCCTGCCACTAACTCTGTCCATTCCTTTGTTTCCGAAATCCGCAGTGTCTTCGAGGAACTTGCCCGTGCCTCGTCCGCGGAAACAGCCTTGCTGAACCTCGTCCAAGGAGACTCTACAGTGGGCGAATATGCTATACAATTTCGCACTCTGGCCTCCGAATTGGCCTGGAACAACGAGGCTCTCTGCGCGACCTTTAAAAAGGGTTTATCCAGCCATATCAAGGATTGTCTGGCTGCACGAGAAATACCTGCCTCCCTGACTGAACTTATCCACTTGGCTACTCGCATAGATATGCGCTACATTGAAAGGCGTCAAGAGCTCCGCCAGGAAAAAGATCTTGGTCGCGTCAGGCGATACCCACGCCTGGCTCCTCTCTTCCAGCACCCTTTGCAGTCTGCTACCGTGCCTTCCACCGAGGAGGCCATGCAAGTGGATCGGTCTCGCCTGACCCAACAAGAGAGGTCTCGCCGGAGGAACGAGAACTTATGTTTATATTGTGCGAGCTCTGAACACTTCTTAAAGGACTGTCCTCTTCGTCTTCAGCGTCCGGGAAAACGCTTGCACCTAGTGAATGTGGGAGAGACGTCACTGGGTGTAAATTCTGCCTCTCCACGCCTGATCGTTCCAGTACGAATTTCTCTAGCCTCTAAAGTCTTCTTCTCTGCGGAGGTCTTCTTGGACTCTGGTTCTGCAGGAAACTTCATTAAAGCCTCTTTCATCAACCGGTTTAACATCCCTGTTATCCGTCTCGTCAAGCCCTTCTTTATTTCCACAGTTAACGGAGAGAATCTGAACTGCACCGTGCGTTACCGCACAGAACCCGTGCTCATGACCATAGGGGTTCTCCACCAAGAGATGATTGAATTTTTTGTTCTGCCTTACTGCACTTCTGACATCCTTCTTGGCTTGCCTTGGCTCCAGCGCCACGCTCCTACCCTCGACTGGACCTCTGGGGACATTAAATCATGGGGCCCTACCTGCCACACTCATTGCCTCAAGTCGGTACCCACCAGACAAATCTCCTCTCCTTTGCTCGGCCTTCCTAAAGCCTATCAAGACTTTGCTGACATCTTTTGCAAGAAACAGGCAGAGGTCTTACCACCACATAGACCCTTCGACTGCCCCATTGACTTACTTCCTGGTACCACACCGCCTCGTGGCAGGATTTACCCTCTCTCTGCTCCTGAAACCAAGGCCATGTCGGAGTACATTCAGGAGAATCTCAAGAAAGGTTTCATCAGGAAGTCTTCCTCTCCTGCCGGAGCAGGATTCTTTTTTGTTGCCAAAAAAGATGGGTCACTACACCCTTGTATTGATTATCGCGGTCTCAACAAAATCACGGTAAAGAATCGCTACCCGCTGCCTCTCATCTCAGAGCTCTTTGATCATTTGCGCGGAGCAAAGGTCTTCACTAAGCTTGACCTCAGGGGCGCTTACAACCTCATCAGAATCCGTGAAGGAGATGAGTGGAAAACCGCTTTCAATACCAGAGATGGCCACTTCGAGTATCTTGTCATGCCCTTTGGCCTGTGCAATGCTCTTGCAGTCTTCCAAGACTTTGTCAATGCGATCTTCCGGGACTTGTTGTATACCTGCGTAGTGGTCTATCTTGACGACATACTAATCTTCTCCTCCACTCTGGAAGAACACCGTCTCCATGTTTGTCAAGTGCTCCAGCGTCTCCGTGTTAACCATCTTTACGCTAAAATTGAAAAATGCCTCTTTGAACGTAGCTGCCTTCCGTTTCTGGGATACCTAGTTTCTGGACAAGGTCTTCAAATGGACCCTGACAAGCTCTCCGCAGTCTTGAATTGGCCACGCCCCTCGGGACTTCGCTCTATCCAGCGCTTCCTCGGATTCGCCAATTACTACCGCCAGTTCATCCCCCACTTCTCCACTATGGTGGCGCCTATTGTGGCACTAACCAAGAAGGGAGCGAATCTGAGATCCTGGCCTCCCCAAGCGGAAGAAGCCTTTACTTGCCTTAAGACCGCCTTTGCCTCCGCTCCAGTCTTGTCTAGGCCCGATCCGCTGAAACCATTCTTCCTGGAAGTAGATGCCTCCTCTGTGGGAGCCGGAGCGGTTCTTCTTCAAAAGTCCGCTAAAGGAAGAAATGTCACCTGCGGCTTCTTCTCTAAAACTTTTTCCCCTCCAGAAAAGAACTATGCCATTGGAGACCGTGAACTACTAGCCATTAAGTTGGCACTAGAGGAATGGAGACATCTCCTGGAAGGATCCCTTCATCCTATCACCATCTACACTGACCACAAAAATCTCTCGTACCTTCAGTCTGCCCAGCGCCTTAATCCGCGCCAGGCCAGGTGGTCATTGTTCTTTGCCCGATTCATTTTCCAGATCCATTTTCGTCCTGCTGATAAGAACATTAAGGCGGATGCCCTATCACGCTCCACCGATGCCTCCGAAGACGAAACCGTCCCTCAACACATCATTCCTCCTGAGTGTCTGATTTCAACCGCCCCTGCTTCACTGGTACCAGTTCCTCCAGAGAAAAACGTATGTTCCTCCACGTCTTCGCCTCTAGACTCTCAAATGGGGTCACTCCTCTCACCTGGCGGGTCACGCTGGAATTAAAAAGACGACTCAGCTAATTGCCAGACACTATTTGTGGCCTTCCTTTGAGAAAGATGTAAAGGAGTTCGTTCGGGCCTGTACTGTCTGCGCACGTGACAAAACTCCCCACCAGAAGCCTGCAGGTCTTCTCCTCCCTCTGCCAGTGCCCGAACAGCCTTGGTCCCACATAGCGATGGACTTCGTCACTGACCTTCCCGTATCCCATGGCAACACAGTCATATGGGTGGTTGTTGACAGATTTTCCAAAATGGCACATTTTGTCCCGCTTCCTGGTCTCCCTTCTGCGCCACAGCTGGCGAAGCAATTCTTTTTACACATATTTAGTCTCCATGGTCTCCCAACACATATCGTCTCCGATAGAGGTGTTCAATTTATCTCAAAATTTTGGAGAGCACTCTGCACCCAATTAAAAATCAAATTGAACTTTTCTTCCGCCTACCACCCTCAGTCCAATGGACAAGTGGAGAGGGTTAACCAGATCCTTGATGACTATCTACGACACTTCGTCTCCTCCCGTCAGGATGATTGGGTCGACCTGTTGCCCTGGGCCGAATTCTCATATAACTTTAGAGACTCTGAGTCATCCACCAAATCTCCATTTTTTGTGGTGTACGGCCGTCACCCGCTGCCCCCCCTCCCCATTCCCACCTCTTCTGGAGTTCCTGCTGTTGATGACTTGACCCTGGACTTCTCCTCCATCTGGAAAGAAACTCAAAAGTCGCTCACCCTGGCTGCTTCTCGTATGAAGAGACATGCAGATAAAAAAAGAAGAACTCCTCCTGTCTTTGCCCCTGGGGACAGAGTGTGGCTGTCTGCCAAATATATCCGGTTTCGGGTCCCCAGCTACAAACTGGGTCCGCGTTATCTCGGGCCTTTTAAAATCAAAAGCCAAATTAATGCTGTCTCTTACAAACTCCATCTTCCTCCCTCTCTCCGCATTCCTAACTCCTTTCATGTATCCCTTCTCAAACCCCTCATTCTTAACCGATTTTCCCCCAAGGTCACCATTCCTGCTCCTGTCTCTGGGTCCTCTGATGTCTTCTCAGTGAAAGAGATCCTCGCCTCCAAGGTCGTCAGAGGAAAAAAAAATTTTCTGGTTGACTGGGAGAATTGTGGTCCTGAGGAGAGGTCATGGGAGCCCGAGTCCTCGACAAGGAGCTCCTCCACAGGTTTCTGGGTACCAAAAAGAGGGGGAGACCAAAGGGGGGGGTACTGTAACGCGTTCGTTCCAGATCCACTCACCTGTGCCCGCTCCGGCTCCCTCCTCCGCTCCCCGCTCACGTGGTTCCCGGCGCGTGCGCCCCTGCACCATAGGGCGCGCGCCGGTTGTTTGAAATTTAAGGGGCCTGTGCACCAGTAATTGGTGCCTGGTCCAAACCTCCCTTCCTGTTTCCTGTGACCTGTTTCCTGTTTCCTGTGACCTGTTTCCTGTTTCCTGTGACCTGTTTCCTGTTTCCTGTTTCTTATATAAACCCACTCCCCCTTCCTGTCCTTGCCGGATCTTGTTGCCTTAGTGCCTTGAGAAAGCGATTTGTGTTTGCCTTGCCTGTGTATCTGACCTTCTGCCGTTGACCTCTGACTTCGAACCTTTGCCACCTGCCCTGACCTTCTGCTACGTCTGACCTTGCCTTTGCCTTGTCCTATTGTACCACGCCTGTATCAGCTGCCAGTGAGGTTGAGCCGTTTCCGGGGGACACGACCTGGTTGCTACCGCCGCAGCAAGTCCATCCCGCCTTGCGGCGGGCTCTGGTGAAAACCGGTAGTAACTTAGAACCGGTCCTCTAGTACGGTCCACGCCAATCCCTCACTGACACAGAGGATCCACCTCTAGTGCAGTCATCTGCCGTCAGTCCGGACCCTGACACCACAAAGCCACACTCCAGGCTCTCACCGTCCAGCCTCTTCTCCTTCTCCTCTCTCCTCAAAATTGTCCTCCACTCCACCTTCCATCATGCTGTCGTCACGTTGTTCTGGAAAAAGGCAGGATTCTGTGGCCCAAATGTTGGAGCGGAAAAAAAAGATGACTCCGGATAACCCTCTTGTCCAACGTTTGACTGCTGGCTTGTCGGAACTGATAGCCCGCCAACTACTGCCATATCAACTGGTGGACTCAGAGGCCTTTCGTAAATTTGTGGCCATTGGAACACCACAATGGAATGTCCCAGGCAGGAAATATTTCTCGCAGAAGGGCATTCCAGAGCTGTATGGCCATGTTCAGCGGCAAGTGAATATATCTCTGGCACACAGTGTTGGTGCCAAGATACATCTGACCACAGACACATGGTCTAGCAAACACGGGCAGGGAAGGTATATCACTTTTACTGCTCACTGGGTGAACCTTCTGACAGCCGTCAAGTATGTAACCCGTGGCACCCGTGTAGATTAGGTTGTACCGCCACAGATTGCATGCAGGCGTGCCTCTTCTTCTCCTCCTCCTCTTCCTCCTCCATCCTCCCTCTCCTCCTCGGCTGACTCCTCCTTTTCGGCTGCTACTGTCTCTTCCTCTGCCGCCCAAGATCCCCAGAACCTATTCCACATGCCAGGTGAGACGTTGCCATGCTGTGCTGCGTCTGTTGTGCCTGGAAGCCAAGAGCCACACTGGTCCTGCACTCCTTTCAGCTTTGCATTCACAGGCAGTTCAGTGGCTGACACTGCTGAATTTGACAGTTGGTAAAGTGGTGTGCGACAACGGTGCCAATCTGCTGAGCGCTCTGAAACAGGGCAAAATAACACACATGCCATGCATGGCACACGTCCTGAACTTGGTCTTGTGATTCGTCGCCAAATACCCTGGGGTCCAGGACATCTTGCGGCAGGCCAGGAAAATCTCGGGCCATTTCAGAAGATCTTACACAGCCATGGCTCGCCTTGCTGACATTCAGTGGCGACATAACCTGCCCGTCAGGCGTCTTATTTGTGACTGCCCAACGCAATGGAACTCAACTTTGCATATGCTTGATAGGCTGCTCCAGCAGAAACGTGCAGTTAACGACTACCTGTATGAACTCGGCAGGACAGGTTCTGGGGAGCTTGGGTTTTTTTCACCTCACCAGTGGCTGCTCATGCGCGACACATGCAGACTTCTGTGTCCATTCGATGTAGATCACCAAACTGGTCAGTCATGGCCAGGGTGCCATCAGTGACATCGTACCTTACGCCTTCTTTCTGGATAGTGCATTGCGTTGTGTCATTGATCAAGCCATCGAGGAGCAGGAAGATGAGGAAGTTGCAATGTTGGATGAATTCCCAGTGGGTGCTACTCCATCTGAGACAAGTCAACAGCAGGAGTCTGAAGAGGAGTCAGAGGAGGATGGTGCCGGGGGGGTGAGGAGGAGCAAGAAGAGCATGCTTTAAACCTTTCTGGGATCCCTGGTGTTATCCGTTAATGGGGGGAGGAGAATGAGGACGACATTATCCTGGATGATGAGCTGGAAGCAGGCTACTACACCGCTTCCAGTTTAGTGCGAATGGAGGCCTTCATGCTCCAGTGTTTTAAGGGGGACCCCCTTATAAAAAGAATATTGGCCAAGGACCAATACTGGGTGGCAACGTACTTAGACCCCCGGTACAAACAAAAAATGGCGAAAATTTTACCACAATCATAGAGGGCGGTCAGAATGCAGCACTTCCAGGACTTGCTGCAGGAAATGCTGCATTCTGCTTTTGCGTGCGCTGGCAGAGGAATTTCCAGTCACAGAGAGACAGTTGCAGGTAGCAATCCAACAGCGCCTGCAAGAAGAGGGCGGTTTGAAGATGTCTTGGTCCCTTCAGATATGAGATCCTTCTTTCAGCCGAACCATCGACAGCTGTACTTCGGATCTAGCATCAGGGTACGCCTAGACCGACAAATTTCCGACTATATCGGGTTAACGGCTGATGTGGACGCTCTGAGGAGTGATGAACCCCTGGACTACTGGGTGGGCAGGCTTGACCTCTGGCCAGAGCTTGCACAATTTGCAATGGAAATGTTGGCTTGCCCCCCGTCCAGTGTCCTGTCCGAAAGGACGTTCAGCGCAGTAGGGGGGGATCGTGACCGATAAGTGCACTCGCCTAGCTCATGACAGTGTAGAATACCTCACATTTATATTTTTGGGGCCTATACTGGCCGACACTTACTTCTTTATCCTGTGAATGCCTAATGTACCTCTAGCCACCAAATACTACGTTCTTTGCTGTCAGGTAAACCCATGTGGGCTAATTTTTGGGGCCTATACAGGCAGACACTTACTTCTGTATCCTGTGAATGCCTAATGAACCTTCAGCCACAGAATACTACGTTCTTAGCTGTCAGGTAAACCCATGTGGTCTAATTTTTGGGGCCTATACTGGCCGACACTTACTTCTGTATCCTGTGAATGCCTAATGCACCTCCAGCCACCAAATACTACGTTCTTTGCTGTCAGGTAAACCCATGTGGTCTAATTTTTGGGGCCTATAAAGGCCGACACTTACTTCTGTATCCTGTAAATGCCTAATGAGCCTTCAGCCACAGAATACTAGGTTCTTAGCTGTCAGGTAAACCCATGTGGTCTAATTTTTGGGGCCTATACTGGCCGACACTTACTTCTTTATCCTGTAAATGCCTAATGTACCTCCAGGCAACAAATACTACGTTCTTTGCTGTCAGGTAAACCCATGTGGGCTAATTTTTGGGACCTATACAGGCCGACACTTACTTCTGTATCCTGTGAATGCCTAATGAACCTTCAGCCACAGAATACTACGTTCTTAGCTGTCAGGTAAACCCATGTGGCTAATTTTTGGGTCCTATACTGGCCGACACTTACTTCTTTATCCTGTGAATGCCTAATGTACCTCCAGCCACCAAATACTACGTTCTTAGCTGTCAGGTAAACCCATGTGGGCTAATTTGTGGGGCCTTTCATGGCCGACATTTACTTCTGTATCCTGTGAATGCCTAATGTATCTTCAGCCACAGAATACAATGTTCTTAGCTGTCAGGTAAAGACATGTGGGCTCATTTTTGGGGCCTGAAATGGCCGACACTTACTTCTTTATCCTGTGAATGCCTAATGAACCTTCAGCCACAGAATACTACGTTCTTAGCTGTCAGGTAAACCCATGTGGCTAATGTTTGGGGCCTATACTGGCCGACACTTACTTCTATATCCTGTGAATGCCTAATGTACCTCCAGCCACCAAAAACTACGTTCTTAGCTGTCAGGTAAACCCATGTGGGCTAATTTTTGGGTCCTATACTGGCCGACACTTACTTCTGTATCCTGTGAATGCCTAATGTACCTCTAGCCACCAAATACTACATTCTTAGCTGTCAGGTAAACCCATGTGGGCTAATTTTTGGGGCCTATACAGGCCGACACTTACTTCTGTATCCTGTGAATGCCTAATGAACCTTCAGCCACAGAATACTACGTTCTTTGCTGTCAGGTAAACCCATGTGGGCTAATTTTTGGGGCCTATACTGGCCGACACTTACTTCTGTATCCTGTGAATGCCTAATGTACCTTCAGCCACAGAATAATACTTTCTTAGCAGTCAGGTAAACCCAAGTAGTCTAATTTTTGGGGCCTATACTGGCCAACATTACTTCTTTATCCTGTGAATGCCTAATGTACCTCCAGCCACCAAATACTACGTTCTTAGCTGTCAGGTAAACCCATGTGGGCTAATTGTTGGGGCCTATGCTGGCCGACACTTACTTCTTTATCCTGTGAATGCCTAATGTACCTCCAGCCACCAAATACTACGTTCTTAGCTGTCAGGTAAACCTATGTGGGCTAATTTTTGGGGCCTATACTGGCCAACACTTACTTCTTTATCCTGTGAATGCCTAATGTACCTCCAGCCACCAAATACTACGTTCTTAGCTGTCAGGTAAACCCACGTGGGCAAATTTTTGGGGCCTATACTGGCCAACACTTACTTCTTTATCCTGTGAATGCCTAATGTACCTCCAGCCACCAAATACTACGTTCTTAGCTGTCAGGTAAACCCATGTGGGCTAATTTTTGGGGCCTATACTGGCCGACACTTACTTCTGTATCCTGTGAATGCCTAATGTACCTCCCTCCAGCCACCAAATACTACGTTCTTAGCTGTCAGGTAAACCCATGTGGGCTAATTTTTGGGGCCTATACAGGCCAACACTGACTTCTGTATCCTGTGAATGCCTAATGAACCTTCAGCTACAGAATACTACGTTCTTAGCTGTCAGACAAACCCATGTGGGCTAATTTTTATTGCCTATACTGGCCGACACTTACTTCTGTATCCTGTGAATGCCTAATGTACCTTCAGCCACAGAATACTACATTCTTAGCTGTCAGTTAAACCCATGTGGTCTAAGTTTTGGGGCCTATACTGGCCGACACTTACTTCTTTATCCTGTGAATGCCTAATGTACCTCCAGCCACCAAATACTATGTTCTTAGCTGTCAGGTAAACCCATGTGGGCTAATTTTTGGGGCCTATACTGGCCAACACTTACTTCTGTATCCTGTGAATGCCTAATGTACCTCCCTCCAGCCACCAAATACTATGTTCTTAGTTGTCAGGTAAACCCATGTGGGCTACTTTTTGGGGCCTATACTGGCCGACACTTACTTCTGTATCCTGTGAATGCCTAATGTACCTCCCTCCAGCCACCAAATACTACATTCTTAGCTGTCAGGTAAAATCATGTGGGCTAATTTTTGGGGCCTTTTTATGGCCGACACTTACTTCTGTATCCTGTGAATGCCTAATGTACCTTCAGCCACAGAATACAATGTTCTTAGCTGTGAGGTAAACACATGTGGGCTCATTTTTGGGGCCTGAAATGGCCGACACTTACTTCTTTATTCTGTGAATGCCTAATTTTTCAGACTGGAATTGAAAATCAATGGGTCTGTAAAGGTTCCGCCAAATTGTGGAATGGATGCGGACCCATTTTACAGATGTTTGAATGGACCCTATATGTATTTGACATGTATTTACCAGCTGCTGTCAGTTCTGGCTGATTTATGAAAAAAAAATGTTTTTTGCTGTAAAAAAAAAAAAAAAAAAACTTTTTAGGGCAACTTTTGCAATTGCAATACTTCTGTTATGACATTGTCCATGTGCTGGGACTATTTGTGCACAGCTAGTAAGTCTTTTGTGGCTGCAAATATGACCTAAAGGTTTTTAAAGTCAATGGGGCCCGCTGCGTCAAGGGAGGTAAAAAAAAAAAAGGGCGGTAAAAAATAAAAAAAAAAAAGAAAAGGGGAGAAAAAGGAAAAACAGATTTTTATTTATACTTTTATTCTTCTTCCCCATCCTATCGGTCCACACGTAATAAATCTAAATAAGGGTTAATATTTAACCTTGCGCAGTTTAGCGCGGCCTAATATGGGGGAGGTAGAAGGCCTAATAGCTCCGTAGAGTGTACGAAAAAACCAAAGAAAGAAAGAAAAAATACAAAATATGAGTACACATAGCCCCAGCCCGCAGGCGACCGCCCTATATCTTATTGAAACATATGGGGAGATAGAAACAGGGGAGAACAAGTTAAAGCAATATGGAGGGATATTGTGGTCTTGATCACAGCACAATAATAGAGCTACATCACATTATTTACTCACTTCCTGTGGCTTCATCTTATGGGTCCATTACTCCTGTGTATCCCACCCCCCCCCCCCCCCACTTATTATATATCACATATCCCTCCCTCCTCTATTACCATGTTCCCCTGGCCCCTAAGGGGCCCAAAGATATCAAAAGGCTTCTAAGAGTATTATACACATAATATTATTGATTTGATCTCTTCACACAGTAGGCCCTCGTATGTTTCTAGAGATATCAGTTCCATGTTGTTGCTGGTCCCTTAAATATTGAGATGTATTGAAATGGGGGGTTAAAGAGGGTTGGTTGCTGGGTTCCTCTAGCCAGTCAGGGATAAGGATTGGTGGGGTGTCCAAAAAAGAGAAGAGTCCCGGTGCTTGGTCCAACCAACGTAAGACATAAGAGGACCCCCCCTTCTGAACCAGGTGGAAGGGGTGTCCCCAATGATAAGTAGCTCCCACTGAGCGTATTACCTCCAATAGAGGCTTCAGGAGGGCCCTCATCTTTAATGTGCGCCGGAAGAGGTCTGGGAGTAAGCGTATGGTAAACCCCTCATTTTCCATAGGACCCTTTGCCCAGGCTTTCCTCATGATCTCTTCCTTAATAGAGAAAAAATGTACTCTTACTAGCACATCCCGTGGGTGGTCTTTGCCTAGACTTCGGAGGGCACGTGCTCTGTGGACCCGGTCAAGTTCTATTGCCTCTGTGGGGGGTCGCTCCAAGAGCTCATTAAAAATTGCGGTTATTTTAGACCTCAATTCTGGGCCTTGGATTAGCTCTGGGATTCCACGTAGCCGAACATTATTTCATCTGCGGCGATTTTCTGCATCATCTTGTTGTAATTGCAGGATTTGTATCTGCCTTTGTATTACTTTGGAAGTTAATATGGTGTGTCCTGATTCTACCACTTCCACTCTGTTTTCTGTGTAATCTATTTGTTGTTTAAGTGAGTTAATCTCTTGAGTAAGAGTACTTACGATGGATACTGCCATCTCTGTGATGTCTTGTTTAGTGGGTATGGTAGCGAGGATTTCCTGCCATTCCATAGTCTGAGACCGCCATGTCAGGGCTGACTGAATCGGAGACCCCGTCGCACCTTCCAGATGGGGTGCCATTGGGGAGGCTGAATGATGTGGACTCTTTGCACGGGCGTCCTGTGTCTCCATCCGAGGGGCGCTTCCCTTCTCAATCCGTTTACCCGCCGCATGTCCCGCTGCGTGCGGGCGGGTCGGCACCATCTTGGAGCGGTCCTTTGCTGACTGACCAGTCAGAGGGGTATGTCTCAAAAAATATGCCGAAATATCGGCTCTGCTGCTGTCTGCCTGAGTCCCCTGTAGTCTCGCAGCACCAGGCATAGAGGAGGGAGGGAAATCACTAACTGCACAGGGCGGTAGCACCTCTCGGATCACGGAGCCATGTGGAAATGAGACTCTACGGCTCCATTGCCTGACTACACCCCCAAAATTATGAGATTAAAAACATAGCACACATTGTAATATGATAGTTCATAGAAGTCCAAATAGAAAAGCATGCTAAATCAAGATGCCCTCAGTGCAGAAAGGGTAAATGAAACACCGTTGCTGTGAGCCCTTCCACCATAGAAAAATACTGCCTTTCACCTCCAGAAAATGACCACTAGGGATCACCAGGCCAAGGAGCAGGGCTGCAGACACCAATCCTCTATGTATATCCATGACTTAATATGGACATGTCAACCGGTCAAGAAAGAATAAGAAACAATCTAAGTGCTCTCCATTTTCCTCTCACTTTATTAAAACCATATTTTAATGGTGGAAGGGCTCACAGCAACAGTGTTTCATTTACCCTTTCTGCACTGAGGGCATCTTGATTTAGCATCCTCTTCTATTTGGACTTCTATGGACTATCATATTACAATGTGTGCTATGTTTTTAATGTCATCATTTTAAGCGCTGCGCTATTGTCTCTTTATATATTATTTTTCTCACAAGAACCGTGTTCTAATGCTCAAGAGAAGTGTGAGGCCTGCTTGTCAGGAGATAGGGAGAGTGTAATGAAGAATCAAATGCACAATAATGGTTGCCTGTGGCAACAGAATAATTCCTGTCAGAATTGCAAATTGTTTGTTCAAGTGATGTGCTGAAGAGCTGGAGAGTTGCATCTTACTGTGAAAATGGACTGTGCCTGATTAACAGTAAATGGTGCAAGTGTGGACGGAGAAAATGGCGGCCCAGGGCACGTGGATCGGTGTGCCTGGGGCCATGTGTGTGCCAGAGCTATGCAGGAAAATGTTGACCATGCATCCAATGACAGCAGGACATTCTTCCAAAAGAGTGGCAAAGTGGATGCTGTACAGAAATCTGTTGACCATGCATTTAATGACAGTGGGACATTTTTCAACTACAGTATGGCGAGTCTTGCTTGTACAAATGCTAAGAAGAGAAATATTGGCCGTGCATTAGACAGCGGGACAATTCTACTAACTATCAAAGAGGGTCAACTGGCTCAGAGTGATGGAGGCGCAGTTGGAGCCCTGGTACAAGCAAGGATGGCGGGTGCCTGCAAGCTGAGAGGCACGGTCCACTTTACAGTAACTTCCATGCAGGCTAAGCTGAGAGAGAGCGGCTACTGTACCGCGCAGGAAAGCGCGCGCTGGAAAGTTCTGCCCAGCAGGAGGAGCCACCACCAATCTGGAGATGTGGGCGAAGACGCCACTCACGCACAGCCAATCAGGAGCAGGAAGGAGAGTCTTTAAATTTCTTCCGCCTCTGGGTGGGGCTGAGAGGGAGACACGTGTGTGGAGGAGCAAGATGGCAAGTACCGGAGTGAGCTGGAGTGCAGAGGCTATCCCACATATTGGCAGAGAACCTGCGAAGCAGACCAGAAAGCCGAAGACATCCACTCTGTGGGATGCAGGTGTGTGGATGGTGCCCTACGGAAGACTGGTGTTGTGTACCTCAGGATTTTTGGTGGGGGGTGCTTTAGTGCCAGAGGCCCCCGAAGATGCTACCACAAGCCCCTGCAGGACTAATAGGTTGTCCAGGCTCCGGCAACCAGGTCTCTGCAGGGAAGAAAGCTGGGTGCTGAACAACTGTGTTGGAGAAGATACTGTAGACAGCCATCTTTTTTCTGGACTTAATAGTAGATAGTCAGTGATAGGTTCAGGATCGTCTTCGAAGAACATTAGTTAACTTCGTGTCAAGACTGACAAGTGGAGGCCTGTTAGGCTATTAGTCAGGGATGCGGGATGAGAAGGTCTTCTCATCCGACATTAGTTAGACATATGGTTCTCAAATGTATATATGCTGTCTAACCCTTTCCTTTTCTCTGCAGGATCGGCTAGCAACCTAAGCAATCAGCGGCCAGATGATCGCTTAGGTTTTAAGCTAGCCGTAGTTGGATAGAATTTCAAACGCAAATTCTTAATAAAAGCCTTAAGAAAATTTATATGAAAATTCTCAAAACATTGGTTTGACGTTCAAAAGATTTTGGTTAAAGCTGGCCATAAATGGATAGAATGAAAAAGAAGGCTCTAAGAAATTTTGGTCATTTTTCTAACCTATGACCAACTTTAGAGCAAACGTAGGACAGCTGCAGTATCCCACTAATGCTGCAGCAAAGAGGTGAGTATGAAGGTGTGTTTTTTTATTCTACAACAACCTTTATTTCTCCATGTAGCTCAACCTACAAGAGAAAGGTTACGAAAACACACGTTCAATGAATTCTAATCATGAGATTGGTTTCTATTGAACATATGTTTTTATTTAGTATGTATCTTGTTCTTAAGGGTTCATTCACATGGGTATATGCATATTTTCTGCAGGGAACCCAGGTTTTTGCTGGAAGAGCTAAAAAACTTGCATTTAGATGCATTTAGATGTGTATAGCATTTACACACCTCCAATTATTCTAGTGACTTTACTTATGTATAGTATGCATTTACACATGCTTATATGCATACCTGCGTAAGTGAAGATATGTATGGCACTGAACGCAGCAGTGTTCTACATTTTTTGTGTGCTGCTAGACGTTGCACATGTTTTTTGTAGATGTAGCTATGTGTATGCCCTTATTGATTCCTTTAGTGTCGTGGTTAGAAATGTACAAAAATAAATGCTATGGGCATGATGTGGCACTTTAGATGCCCGTGTGAATGACCAATAGCTGCAGTACAAATGTGTGGCAAAACACATTAAGAAAGTGTGAATGCACACTTAGTATTGACCTGTTTTATGGGTAATTTAAAGGGTAACTTTCGTGGGGGGGGGGGGGGGGAGGATATAAAGAAAAAACAATATAGCGTATACAAAAGCGACACAAATCATAATGTTATTAAAAACGACCTTTCCTTTTCAATCTGCAGCTGCTGTAATTTTATAAAAATGCAATGCAATATGGCCACCTGGAGTTGTTCTGTACACAGAATGTGTACTGACCACACCCAGTGTTGGTCATCTTACTTTAAAAAAGTAATTAGTTACAGTTACAAATTACTTTTCCCAAAAAGTAAGTGAGTTACTGACTCAGTTACCACATTGAAAAAGTAATTAGTTACTCAGCAAAGTAACTGCGACTTTTTTTACTATTCTATAATGCAATTACGTTCTATGAGATCTTTAATAGTGGTGGCGGTGTGGCACACTGTAGGGGTCTGAGTCCTGAGTCCTCCTGAATGTGAGTAACTGTATTTTGTTTTGATTTTTGGTACCTGCTGCCTGGAGTGGCTGGCTGTTGGTGGTGTGGCACACGAGTGGTGGCAGTGTGGCACACTGGTGGTGGTGGCGGTGTGGAACACTGGTGGTGGTGGCGGTGTGGAACACTGGTGGTGGTGGCGGTGTGGAACACTGGTGGCGGTGGCGGTGGCGGTGTGGAACACTGGTGGTGGCGGTGTGGCACACTGGTGGTGTGGCACGCTGCTGGTGGTGGTGTGGTGGCTGGTGGGGGTCTGAGACCTGAATCCTGACTGTCTGTGACTGACTGAGTTTTTTTTGGTACCTGCTGTGCTGGGCTTGCTGGTGGTTGGGTGGCCTCTGGCCTGGCAGGCACACTGTTGTCCGGGTCCCTCTGGCTCCGTCCTCCTGCAGGCCTCAGGCCTGCCTGTCTGTGCCTCTCTCCTCTTCTGGGCTGGCTGTGTTCGTTGGACCATTGGTGGACTGGTGGTGGTGGACTTCCTGCTGCCCAGTGCCCTGTGGTGGTGGGGGAGTCTCCTGGACTATATCGTTTTGTAAGTAACTGCCACTGGTTGTTTTATATATATTTTGCCAGTCTGGCAAAAGTAAGGTCCCCCATAGATCCCCCTTCAGTGCAGGTCAGGGCAGGTCTCCCGTAGATCCCCTTTAGTGCAGGCCAGGGCAGGTCCCCCATAGATCCCCATTTAGTGCAGGCCAGGGCAGGTCCCCCCATAAATCCCCACTTTAGCGCAGGCAGGTCCCCCATAGATCCCCATTTAGTGCAGGCTAGGGCAGGTCCCCCCATAAATCCCCACTTTAGCGCAGGCAGGTCCCCCATAGATCCCCCTTTAGTGCAGGCCAGGGCAGGTCCCCCCATAAATCCCCACTTTAGTGCAGGCAGGTCCCCCATAGATCCCCCTTTAGTGCAGGTCAGGGCAGGTCTCCCGTAGATCCCCCTTTAGAGCA